>NC_077227.1:336257187-336570937 GCF_027887165.1 Monodelphis domestica
GACTTGGGTATTTGAATAATTGGGAATATTTCCCTGGCGACCACCTTATATTTGATTTAAAAACCAAGACAATGTAGTGAAACATAGTTTCTGTGGTCAAATTTACTCACCCTCTCATATCTATCACAATTTATATCTTCCACCATTTTAACTAACTACAGTTTACAACATCACTTTTTTAACTATTATAATTTAAGGCCTTCAACCATTTTAAATCTAACACAGGATAGGTTTTCTTCTAAAACTTTATGTATCCTTGGTCTCCAATGATGCCTAGCTCAAGCAATCTGATTCAACAATTTTAAGTCATTTTTGGTATATATCTAGTAGGCTGTTCCACTTTACTTATCCTGTGCCAATCAAATCAGCAACTACAGCACACATATGAACAGATTAGTTAGCATGGCATATTAAGAAAGGAAGTACAATCTAAAAGGTAAGAGTTGATCAAGGTCTCCAAGGTGAGGGGTCTCTTCTCATTCCTTTATCTTTCATGGTCAACAAGGTATTGTAGAAAGAAACAGTAAGAACACTAGATGTGGAGTTAGTGAATCTGGATTAAGATCCTAGCTCTGGGGCAGTAAGGTGGCTCAGTGACAGGCCCATCCCGGGTTCAAATCTGGCCTCAGACACTTGGCCTAGCCCATACCACTCTTGCCTTAGAACTAATACACAGGATTGATTCTAAGATGGAAGGTAAGGGTTTAAGTGTTATTTTTTTAACTTAAAAAAAAAAAAAGATCTTAGCTCTGCTATTTCCTCCTTTCCTGACCTTGGATAAATCAACTCTCCCCCAGCTATCAATTTCTTCATCCATGGAATGAAAGAATTGTACTATGTTGATTTCAGAAATCCCTTCCAGATCTAAATATATTATGATGCTTCCTCCTTTCCTGAATCAGAATGAGTTCCCCATTTAACATACTAGAAGTCTTCAACTGAGAAAATAAGAGGAGAGGGAAGGATGGTCCAGGTAGGCACCAAGTTATTATAGGGCCTTAGAACCTCAAAATTATAACAGGTACTCACAGGGACATTCTTACCCAATTCCTAGGCCCCTTCCAGTAGAGGATACATAAGGTTACCTACTTTAAGGTCACATATACCTGAGGAATACCTAGAACCAGGGAAGACGACTCTCAAAAACAAAGTTCTATGAGAGCAGAAATCTAGTGGGGCCCAAGGTTATGTGCAGGGATTGATACAGACCTCTATGGGGGTTTGTTCCAGGGCCTGAACAAGCAAGAGAGACAAATACAATATTGAATTTGGACTCAGGGCATAGCGTATAGAAAATAGTGACAAGTTTGGAGATGGAGGACTCAAGATTCAAATCCTGACAATGCTTTTTACTATCTGTAGGACTTTGAACTAATCTATTTAACCTCCTCCTCATTTATATCTCATTAAAAAAGGAATAACACCAGATATTCTAAATCTGAGGCCCCAACTTAAGTTCAAATACCATACTTATGTGTGTACTGGTCCCCTTTCTAGGCCTCATATCTATAAAATGAATTCTAAAGCCCTCAACTCCAAATACCATGACCATTCCTGTCATTGGCCAAGAACTGGTCTGCAGATCTTGCTTGACAGCAGTCTGGGGTCTCTGCTACACATTCCCTTTAAAATCTAGCTCAAAATATCTCCTCCCAAAAAACCTTTGGAGAATAACCTCAATCACTGACCTAACACAACTTTCAGCATTTGTTTTTAATTTTGGGAGGTATTATTTTGCCTTTTTAGTTATTACACTTAAGTATCTGTGTGATGTCTTCCCCAACTTAATTACAATTTCCTTGAGAGACTACATCTATTATATGTTCCTATAAAAACATCTGGGATTATATATGCAAAGGGGTTTTTTAATATCCCTAGAGCTTGAGCTTTGGAAATTATACCTACTAGTCACAAGAATCTGTCCAGGACCAGGAAATGCCACTAAACTACTTGCTATTCTCTTTAGAGCTCAGCTCAGATGTCCCCTACTCCATGAAGCCTTCCCAAACCTCCTGGCTTAAACAATCTCTCCCCTCACCCTCACTTTTTACTTTGTATCCTATTCATCTGTGCATAGGAAAGCTCCCTAAAGAAAAAGTATTTCTCATCATTTTATTTCCTCAGCACTTACCCAGGCACAGCACCTCATACATATCAAATATTTAAACAATTAATTGAAATCCTAATGATTCATTATCACTGATATGTAGGGATAAAGGTATGTTTTGACCAGATACTTCTGAAAGCAGCCTTGAAGGAAAGGAGCTGGAGAATCAAATGAATACAACCCAACTACAAATGGTTCTAGAGAAATATGGGGAAATCTATAGTACTATTTTCTTTAAGAAATTCCTTTTCCTGTTGAACCAAGTTTCCCTCAACTTCTGACTGTCAAAAAGTTTAAGGACTCTGTCCAGTCAGAAAGTAGATACTGGGACTTGAAACCAGGGCTCTAAAGAACTACAAAACCCCAAACCCAAGCAGTTTTCAGTTTTATTGTTACCAGAAAGGAAATGTGATAGTATACTTTTTGAGACAATGAAAAAAATGACAAAATGGCAAATCTTTCTTCCTCTTACCTCCCATAATCCACTTGGGCTAGAAGAAAAAAAGAGAATGTTTCAGTACAAAGGGAAAAAAGTTCTCTAAACAGATTTAGGCAAGGCTTCAAAATGTGAGTCAGAAGGCATAAGCCAAGAAAAAAGGTTCTTCAGTAGAGACAATGGAAAATATCAAGAATGAGAAAACCCCTTAGGTGAAACTACTCCCAAAGCTCCAATGTTATGGACAGCAGCTGATCCAAAAGGAAGACAACAGTTTTTATCTTCCCAGCCTGGAGTTATCACCCCAAGAAGAGTGGACCAAGATAATTTTGTTGCAAATTTGCATAGCTCCAATTATCCTAACACTCAAACATTTGCCAAGATCTTACTGGGCACACAGTATTGTGCTAGGCACTGTAATATATACTCTACAGCCCAAAGAAATAAGACCTCTAGAGATAAGGGTCCAAGCTGGGGGAATTTCAACCTACTGTGAACTCTGCCCTAAATGGTATGCTAATTAGGCACTCCCATTAACCTGGGAGTATGTCCAGAACAAGTGCCTTGTCGCTGCTACAATGAGAAGTCTGTAAAGAGTGGAAATTCAAAGAGGAGAACATTCATTAGGTTCACAGCATACAAACAACACTATACTGGGACCAATATGGTGTAAAGTTAGCAACTGCAGCCTTTAAAGTTCCAGAGCCTTACTCTATAACTCTGCACCAACACAATCCTCTTTTTTGACTCTTCCCTCATTCCCTATTACTTTCCTTTTTCTCTCCAATTTTCCCCTCTTTCCTGGTTTTTCTTAAGAGTTGCTTACAGTATGCAGGTACTGCTGAGCATATGTTCAAAACCCCAAACTGCTTTCACAACACCAGATACTTGAATTTTACAAGAACATTTGCCCATGACCAGTACATGATTCCAGATATGTTGTATTACTCATTTTAAAATAACCTTCACTTATGCCCCCTCCAATACCTTATTGTGGTTTGAAAGTGAAAAGTTCAATTCCAGAGGAGCCTGGGAATTACGAAGTCATAGGTTCAAATCTGACCTCAGACACTTCCTAGCTGTGTGACTCTGGGTAAGTCATTTAACCCCAATTGCCCAGCCTTTATTGCTCTTCTGTCTTGGAACAGTTACTTAGTATCAATTGTAAGACAGAAGATAAGAGTTTAAGGGGGGAAAAAAAGACTCTGGAAAGTATAAGTGGAAGACTGACATCAGGGGTCAAGTCTAGGTCATTTTCAAAAAGCTGGTTACTAGATAGCTAGTCTTCAAATATCTTATTGATGCTTTTTGTTATCACATCACAAAATAACTATTGGCCACAATAACTGAGATGTCTTCATAACACTTAAAAGGGTTTCCATCTTCATTGGAAGAGGAGTACCCAAACAGCTGAAATAATGAATCCTAAAATGACTGAAGTATATTCTTTTATTAATTCATCTTCTGGACATCACCCCATCAAGACTGCTGAAACATAAATGCTTCAGGTACCAATTAGAATAGCATAAGGTGTTATCTTTTGTTGTCACATTTAAAGTATTGTGTGCACTCTGAAAAGGATGGTGAAATGAGATGGAAATACCTGGAATGAAGCACTTTAAAAATCAGGATTTTCTTCTTATTTAGGCAAATCTGCTATTATTGATCAACAAATTTTATTTGCAAGGCAAATAGGTTTTAACTTCAAAACAATATAATTCAATCACTGTGCACCAAGCAACTAAGTTCTGACTAAAAACAGCAGTTAGGCTCACAAAAATAACTGTTTTCAGCTTCAAACAAAGTTCTGTTGGGCAGTTTCAATTCTGTCACAAGTAAGATTCTAGATGCATATTCACTTAGTTATAGACTGAACTCTGAAAGAACATTTCAAATTGTCAAAGCTATAAAAATTGATCTGCAGGATTTACAAAGTATACTCACAAGGTCTTCAAATTTTAGGCACAAGTAAGAGAAAAGTAGCTTTTTCATTTTTTATGTTTTGAACTGTTATAAATTCTTGAGGCAAACAAGGTTCAGTTGGATATATGTCAGATAAAATGATTGGGGACAAATATCTCTGAATCTCTAAACAACTTCTCAGAATGGGGTCTAATCTGGAGCCTACACTATACAACTGTTGATGCCTAGAACAATCTCTGATTATCATTATTTACCTGATGCTATGAAGCAAGTATAATAAAAATGGTACAATCCAAAAAGAAACCAAACATTTATTTACAAAGGCCATCTATATTACATTTAATTGTTTATGCTTGATTGCTGATTACCAATCAAAAATGAAGGATCTTGGGCCATTGAAGTTCCAATTCAGACTTGTACTCTCCCTCAATTAACTGATTTATAGATATAGATCAACATAGACAAAGATAACATACACTGAAGACACATAGGTGGCACAGTGGGTAAGAGTTCTGGGTCTGGATTTAGGAAGACTTGAGTTCAATTTCACCTCAGACATTAGCTGTAGGACCCTGAGCAAATCACTTAACCTTCTTGCTTTATCTATGAAATAGAAATAATAATAGCACCTACCTCCCAGAATTGTTGTCCTCCTTAGGATGAAATTAGATAATACTTGTATAGTGCTTATCACAAAGCCTGGTAACATGTATTACTTAATGCTGGTTATTATTAGATTATATTATACAAGTCTCTCAAAATAAGAGACATTAAGTAGAGAAAGCTATTTACTAACTTTAAAATAGATAGTTGCTCAGTCAAAGCAGATCTCCTATATAACTAGGTCTATCACCCAGGAACTTAAGAGAAATTGACCATTTCAATTTTGCTATAAATTGGAATTTTCACCACTAAGTCCAAATGAGCACTTATAATATATGGAAAGATGAGTGCTAGTGATGAATATTCCCTTAGTACTTTGGGATTCTACAAATTAATGATCTTTCAAAAACATGTCATGGGGAAGCAATAGACATTCCTTCCATTAATGTAGATCTCAATGTTTCTTTGCTGAGGGCAGCTAACTGATGAAATGGAGAGAGGATTAGGACAACTCATCTTTCTGAGTTCAAATCTGGTCCCAGATACTTACTATCTGTGTTTCCCTGGGCAAGTCATTTAACCCTGTTTGTCTCAGTTTCCTCATCTATAAAATGAGATGGAGAAGGAAATGAAAAATCACTCCAGTGTCTTTGCCAAGAAAACCCCAAATGAGGTCGAACACAACAGAAAAATAATTGAAATGACTTGCCCATCTACATACAGCTAGTTTATTCTCTGAATTTGAACCCAGGTCTTCATGCCTCTAACTGCAGCATTCTATTTACTATTCCATGCTGGCTTTTCCTTGCAAATAAAACCTGTAAAAATGGATGCATACCCTTTAAAGCAGTTTTATTTTAAGTTATATAGACTAAGTAGAAGTAGAATAAAATACATCACTTTCAGGATTGTGATAAGTTCCTTATACTAAAGACTTACTAAGAGATCTTAGAGAATAGGGAGCTTGACTCAGAATTCTTGAAGACTGTGCCAATGAAGCACAAGTGCTAGCAGTTCCTAGTTAATGAGATAAGACTGCATTGCTGTCATCTGAGGATCAGCCTAGCTCTTTCCCAGGCTGGCTGAAAGCAGATGAATTTTCTAACCATAGAAACAATTATGGGCTGTGATCTACAATATGGACAACTGAAGTACTGAAAATTCATTTGTTTAAAGTTCATTTTGCTCCTTATACACACTTCATCTAGAATATACACACAAGATCGATTTTTAAGCTGGGTCACCATAGTTTCTAGATTGTAGTTGGGTCAAAAGTTTTGTTTGCCACAGCATGCTAACTAGCCAGGCTGTCATACCTGTGTCATGTCATCTGGTTACCTACAAACTGGCTATCTGAAGTTCAAAACTACTTAAAATAGTACATTATACTGCTGGACGGAAGAAAAATTAATGGGGGGAAAACCATTATGGATTAATGTGTCAAATGTTCAACATAAATGAAAACATCAAATGCAAAATATAAGTGGATTGGCTTTCTTTCCCTATTCCCAGATTATTTTTCTTCACCAACCACTGATTTTATGATGCTTCTTACCATTAAAATTGTTTGTATACTGCTTCAATTTACTATTGAAATTAATTCTTGTCCCAGACACATTGACAAGGCTGGATTTGTTATCCCATATGAGTATCAGAATTTCCTGTAAGTGGGTTGAACCTTAAGGTAAAGAAGGCAAGGCATTTAATTTCTCAAGGTTAGATACTTACCTCTGTAAATATCATTTAAAAAAATTCTCATAATTCTGATTTTATGAGTACCTCGACAATCACAACCAAAATAATTAACTCTCCCCTGAACAAATGTCAGAAATCAAAGAAATCCCAAAAGCCTACTAATATCCAAGAAATGATAAAAAAAAAATACTTTGCTGGGTGGGTTAAGATATGACAAAAGTTTAGATGCATGAAGAAAAAGCTAGACAAAGCACATATCAAGTCAAATTATGTTTGCCATTTTTTTTTGGGGGGGGGGCACCCCGGTACACTACAATCTGGGAAGTCAGTTAACTCTCCCTAATGGGGTGGAAAAGATAACACCTGGTAGTCACATGTTCTATTACAAATTACCAACTCTTTGAATAATTTTGGCTAATTTCTGGATTCTCGTTTGTCCTTATTTACTCATCTTAAACCATTTTCTAACCACGAAGCATCTCAGGTATTTATTAATTTTGCCCTGAAGCTTACCTCATTTAATGCCATGACTACACACACTTTACTAATTATATACTAAAGCTAAATAGATTGCAAGAGAGGGACTATAAGTCCTAAAGAAGAGGATTTACAACCTATATAAAAAGTTCAAGGTTATATGGTTGGCATACCTGGAAACATATTTAAGAATTGACTTCCTTCAACAACAAACACAAAGAAACATAAACTAATCTTGTGAAGCCAAGTTACCTTTCAGATGACAGGAAAATTACAGAAGTGAAATGACTTTTTGGTTGGCTTCAAAGCATTTAATAAGTTCAAACCAGTGCATTTGGGCAAATAGACTGAAATACACTCTTGTCTAAGCCCAGAAGATCAAGTGAATATAAAAAGCAAATGCATTTTTAACCTTTCACAATGAAAATAGCTCTAAAAACAAGAGATTTCTTAAAATAATTATTTAAGATCTACCAGTTAAAATTACCAAACAATGAAAAAATTAAACACAATCCTTAAGCATCAACTGAATGGGTATTTATTGAAAGAACCCAATAAATGGAGAATAATTTATTTTCTTACCTATTCTGAAACTCATTTTGGTAAAATTACTTCAAAATCATAACTAATTCAAAAAATTCAATGAGATTCAAAGATGAAGTAGAATTAAACTAGTAAACAGCAAATAGTCTAATTACCTAATATCCCCCGTTTCTCTCCCCTGCTCTCAAAAATTTTTTTTTACCAAGAAAGAAAAACAAAAAAGAAAAGCATGAGTCCAAATCAATTTATCAGAAACAATTTTCATAAGTTTCATTCTAGGATGACTAAAGTTTTTTGATGAAACTAAGAGTAAAGCTCAACACAAAGCCACTAGCAGGCCTTTCATACTATTTTGTAAAAGTTCCTACCTTAGTAAAAGACTCCAGGGAAGGGGAAATGGGGACATAAGACTGAATGTCTAAAGGATATGGATAACACAGGAGCATACTGGGAACCAAAACTTTTAATTCTTGCTCTGAAACTAACTTTCCATATGGCCATGGTCAAGTTACTACTTCAAAAATGTTGCTACATATAACCCTGAATATGTACATATTAAAAAAAATATGTAACATATTCCAAAGAATCTCACCTCCACTCTTTGCAAAATTCTTTTACAACTAAGGCACTGAATAAACTTTTATTAACTGCACTCTGAAAAAAAAATGCCAGCTTTTAAATCAAGTATATTTCCTGTTCTCCCTGAAAAACTGTCCACAACTCCCTTTTTCTCACCAAAAATCACTAAGTAAACTTAAAACCCACTAAACACGTACCGAATCCATTTAAAACAAGAGCATTCCTAAGTTGGCTACTACATCCATTCTCTCACCAATGCTAGCCCCAAACTCCACATGGCTGGTTTTAGGACTCAATTGCATTGTATTTTCATTAGACACAGGGTCTAAAAACCTCTGATCCCTTGACGAACGTATTCCCCAACCCTTTTCTCTTTTTTCCACCTATATTTTTAAGCAGTTAGAAGTTTCTGCAAAGCAGCTGGAAGCAGCACCCCAAGGCTTGGAGGTGATGGGGGTGGTGAGGGGGTTCCCCTAAGCACCTTGCCAACTTTTTCAGTCCCTGCCAGGTTCCCCGAGGGGGGCAGCCCCCACTGCAGAAGGTGGGAGGGGGAGCAGACCTTCCACCTAAGTCAGCTGTTCCTTCCAGTCCTGTCCTAACTTCACTTTCCTCCCAAACCTCGTCAAAATGGCCTCCCAATCTGGGCTCCCGAGGCTTCAGAGCGTGAAGGGAGAAGGAGAGGAGATGAGGAGATAGGCGAGGAAATAAAGGCGGTAGGGAGGTGCTCTCTTAGCCTCTGGGGGGTCGTCGGGGCCCTAACCCTGGGACCTACATACTTCTGGGGACAGAGAGGGAGGGAGGGGGCCCAAATGGGGGGGCAGGAAATAGGGAGGGGGGGTCGGCGCCCCGGACGGGCCGGAAGGAGGGAGGTGATGGACTCCGGGGCGGCCGGGGCCGGGGAGAGGCCCACGCCGGGGGCCCCACCCAGAGGCGGCCCCCAGGGTCGGCCAAGCCCTCTCCGGCTGGGTTTTCCACAGCCGGCCATGCGGCGCGGGGAAGTCTAAGTCAGCTTTCCCGAGAGGGAGCCGGGTGGGTGGGGGAGACAAGGAAGGGGGAGGTCCCGGGATCCCCAAGCGCGGCGCGGCGCAGCGCTCACCCGCGGGCCGCTTCCAGACTCTTGATGAGCTTCTTGATCTTCCAGATCTCTACGTTCCTGTCGGCAGCGCTGGGATCGTCAGCCATCTTCTCGCCTCCTCCTCCCTAGAGAGGCCCGGCGGGGCCCGGAGACACCAAGACCACAGAGTTAGCGCCGCCGCCGGGGCAGAGCGGCCCCCTCCCCAGCCGCCCCCAAGCGGCCCTTCTCTCCCCCCGACTCCCCCAGCCGCCCGTGCCCCGCGGTCCTAGTCACTTTGGTTCCCCCCACACTGCTCCAGCCCTCACCTAAGGGCCCAGTCCCGGGTGGCAGCGGCTCCTCCCCGGCGGCGGCGGCTCCGCGGCGGCGGCGGCAGCGGCGGCGGCTCTGACGTAGGACACCGGCTCCCTCTCTCCAGGCAGCTGCATGTGTTGCAATCCGCTCACATGGGGCCTGTGACATCACTTCCGCAGCCAGGGGCTGGGTGCGGAGGGGGGCAGCGGCAAGAGGAAAGGGGGAGGGGCCGAGGGAGCTCAGGCGCGCGCTGCTTCGCTTCATTGGCTAATCGCGCGGTCGCTAACAACGGGCCTAGGGATTGGTCGCGGACGGGGCCGCGCTGCCTTGTGAGGTAGAGCTGGAGGGTTGAGGTGAGGAGAGAAAGCTACCACTTCTTCCGGGGCGTGGAAGACGCGGGGCGGGGGAAAGAAGAAGAACCTGTCTCCGAGACTCTCGCGAGCTTTTGATCTGTGCCGCGTCAGGACAGTGAGGAGTGGGTACTAAGAGGGCAATTCTGAGGTGATAGCGTCTGAATTTCCGGGGAGATGGATCTCTATGGCCCGACTTCGAGTGTCCTTCAGGGACTGATGGGGTTGCTTGGCTGCAGCTATACCCGCTCACTCCCCGCCTGAACCAGTCAAGCAAGCTGCAGGCGCCCCCTTGCACGCCGGGAATGGCGCCTTGCAGGCCTCGGAGGAAAGCGCTGCTGGTCGCCTCAGTGACGTTGCTCCCGGCCTCCGTGTCGTCACGACCGCTGGCTCTGGAGTGCGAAACTGGCGGAATTATGGGCATTTCAGGGTTGGGGCTGGGATATCCCATGGTTCTGGAAGTTTTGCGCTCCTGACCTGACTGTGCTCTCCACCGCCCCCCAGGCCTGCGTGGAAGGAAATAGTGAAGACATTTAAGAGACTTGTGTGGTGGGTGGATAAAAGTGTTGCGATTTGAGATCAGGAGACTTGGGTTTAATCTAACCCTCTCTTGACTAGTATTGTTAGCTAGGCAAATCATTCTCAAATCCTCAGTTTCTTCATCCGTAAATTGGAGGTGGTGATACTGTAATATCCCAAAGAATCATTGTAGTGAATCTATTGTATGTCGAGTTAAAAACGCTTTGCAAACTTTAAAACGCTACATAAATGTTACGAATAATGCATTATTATTCCACATCCATGTTATTTGTTGAGCTAAAATGCCTTTAGCTTTAAAGCCTTCTTTAATTTCCTTAAATGAAAGTGACTATCCCCAACACCTCCCTAAATTTTTAAGTACTTTGTACCTACTTCTGAGTGACTCAAGTATTAGTGTTGTAAAGCTCTAGACTTGAAAATTGGGGAAACTCTTATATAAAGATATAGTTTTAATGTAACTTTGGACAAGTTTCTTTAACCTCTCGGGGCCTTAATTTCATCTTTATAGTACTTATGTCAGCCTCCTAATGTTTTCATGAAATGTATATGTGTGAGTGTGTATATGTGTGCATATACATGTATAGGGAAAGTTTTATTCTTGAGAAAGTGTCATCTGCATAAGTTTTCAGTTGTTACTGTAACTTGCATAACCTTGGACAGGCTATGATAGAATGTAATATATAACATTGATAGAATGTAAACTCAGGTCAGGAATCTGAAATTTTTGTCTTTGTATCCCGAGTACCTGGCACATAATAGGTTGTATAGTCTTCTCAGCTAGATTATAAATGCCCCCTATGGATTTTGTTTAGGGGGAGAGACAAAAAATGTCTTGTTTGCTTAGATAAGCACACAAATATACATATATGTGCGTATATGTATATGTGTGCATACATAATACTATATAATACATGCGTACATATATGTATGAGTATATTTATACACACAGTAGATGTTCAGAAAAATGACTTAAGAATCTGCTTGCTAGCAGGGCTGTAGGTTCATCCTGCTCAAGCTCTTTTTTCCCCCGAAGGACTTCTTTGATCTATTTTTGTTGAGTTTGAGTTTTTTAAAAAGTAGTCCTTGAAATCCAACTTAGTGGATAGTTGTGAATTTAGTTACACGTATATTTCTTCCACAGACAGGATTCCACAGACAGGACAATCCTTTCAGATAGTGATATTTTCTAGTAGTAAAAAATCTCCTTAATTTCAATATCTTTTTGCCAGGAAATGCTAAGAATATGAGGGGGGAAGGGAGAGGAGAGGGACCCAAAGATTTACAGGAAAAACCTCTATCCCTCTAATTTATAGGAAAATCTTGATACAATCAAGCCTCCCCAAGGGAGTATAAAGACACTGTTTCTGTCCCTCTAAGAGACTTTTGTATTTTGATTTGGTGGGGAGGCTGAGAGTAATTCTGTCCTGGGGTGGAGTAATCTTGTCTTTTGAAGGGAGAAGCATGGGGGGGAAGGGAGGGAGGCTTTATTAATTTCCACTGCAGTAATTTACTACTATTATGTATTCTGAGAATAATGTTACTTTTCTATCACACACATTAATAAAATTAGAATTAGGGACAGTTTGATGAAGTGATAAAGTCATAACTGACAGATGCACACAAAAGAAGAAAAAAGTGTCAGGATAAAGTAGGAAAGTAGGATAAGATAAAGTAGGATGCTTGTTCTGCTGAACAAGGCTATTAGGACATGAGAGATAACAGGCCTATTTTGTGATAGTAAAAGTGACACACAAACCATGGTGGTCTAGCTAATAATGTGTTTGCAAAAATTGTAGGGGGGTAGGTAGGTTTGTGGGTGTATGTGTAATTGAGTTGTCAAAGAAAAAAAACACCTATAGCTATAAGCCTCCCCAAAACAATTTTAATAATTTAACATCATAAGTCCAAGTATTTCTCTCGAAATCTTAAAACTGATAGTCTTCTTACCACCCCCTTGGCATGGCATGCCCTCTGGCAATTTTGAGGACAGTATTTTTTTTAAACATTATTTTATTTGGTCACTTCCGAACATTATTCATTGGAAACAAAGATCATTTTCTTTTCCTCCCCCCCCCCACCTCTCCCATAGCCGACGCATGATTCCACTGGGTATCACATGTGTTCTTGATTCGAACCCATTTCTGTGTTGTTGGTATTTGCATTAGAGTGTTCATTTAGAGTCTCTCCTCAGTCATATCCCCTCCACCTCTGTAGTCAAGCAGTTTCTTTTCCTCGGTGTTTTTACTCTCACAGTTTATCCTCTGCTTGTGGACAGTGTTTTTTAGATCCCTGCAGATTGTTCAGGGACATTGCATTGACCCTAATGGAAAAGTCCATTACCTTCGATTGTACCACAGTGTATCAGTCTCTGTGTATAATGATTTCCTGGTTCTGCTCCTTTCGCTCTGCATCACTTCCTGGAGGTTGTTCCAGACTCCATGGAATTCTTCCTTTTAGCACAATAGTATTCCATCACCAACATATACCACAATTTGTTCAGCCATTCCCCAATTGAAGGGCATCCCTTGAGGACAGTATTTTTAGGAAACAAAGGCCTCAATATGTTATAATAGGATTCTGAATTAAAGTAGAACAACACTTTTCTCCTAAATTAATGACTTACTTTGATCCACTCAACCTTCTGGTAATCCTCTTTAGCCTATTCTGAATAGGGAAGAAGAGGATATCTAAGTTAGGGTGACTTTCTTAACTCATGCCCTTTAGGAGTGGAAGAAGCCAGTGATATTTATTAAACAAGTATTTTTTTTTAATTTAGTGTCAACTCTTAATCCATTTTCCAGGCCTTAGCATTTGTTCTTGACCTTTTCTACACTTTCCTAAAGGTCTGGAAAAACCAGTGTCAGGCAACCATTAATGTTAGCTCCATGCCAAGTACTTTACTGAGGGGAAGTAAAAGGGTGATATGATAAAAGATCTAAAAATAGACTTGTTCCTCAGGGACTTAAGACTAGATAAATATTATTTTTAATTAAACTAAAAAGGGGACTTAAAAAATATGTACTTCTCTAGGATGAAATTTGTAGCCAGCCAAAAAAGGAAAGGATTGTAAAAATATTTTTCAAAATATTCATATTTCAACTAAATTCAATAAAAAGGGATGGGATCCACTAGACAAAGGAAAGATTAATTGGGAAATAATGTAGCATACTAGAAAGCCAGGGGCTAAGTATGTGAGAGGCATTTCTGAAATATTAAAGCTGTTCTTATTGGTTCTTTTATTTTCTTTTTATCACTCTTTACACAAATAACACATTTTCTGCTCCCCACCCCCCCATACCCAGTCTGAAGTTCAAAAAAATCAAAGAAGCCAAAGAATAATATGAACAAAAAGTCAAGAGTGGTTTCTACACTCTAACCTTGCCCTGTGTCATATTCCTAGTGCTAAATCCTTTTTTAAAATGTCTACCTGAAGTCAGTTGTCTCTACAATAACTGCTTTCATTCTGCTGAACACTTATGGAAGAAAGTTATACCAGTAGGATTGGATCAATTACAAAATATTTATTTAATATTACAAGTACTACACAATTCTCTTAATCTTTTCCGACTGACCATTTTACTGCACTTTCTACAGCACCTGTTCTAAACTGTCTCTTCTTTAAAGTCACCTATGTCACCATTCTTGTCCCAAATATATCTCAGATCTTTCAGCCTCATGCCCCATTTTTGCCTTTATCCAACTCCAGGCCCCACGTTTGTACCCCAATCCCTTTCATTCCCATCTTTGTCTCCTTTGCCTCCTTAGTCATTCATCTCTTAAACCTCTACTATAGCCTCTTATCCTTGGCTCCTTTTAAATGTTACCATTTCCTTAAAAAACCTTCACTTGGCCTGTCCCCAGATCCTATTGATGACCCTCACTTTCATCACCAAACTCTTGGATAAAAAACGATAAAAAACTTGGATTAAAAGCCTCCACTGTGGGGTGTCACTTATGGACTTCCCTGACCAGCAGGGTCCCACAAGGGAAGGGGCTCACCTTTGTGATTGGAACCGAGGAGAGATAGGAACGGAGAACCAGGGTGGAGAATGAAAGACATGGACAAGTCAGTGTTTGAATAGGCAGGCAAACCTATGATACTCCCTTTGATAGGAAAGTATGAGTGGAAAGGAACACGAGGTGAATGAGGAGATTAAGACAAGGAATGCAGGCTGAGATGGGTTACAGCCTCGGGGAAGGAGAAGGTCTAGAGAGGGAGAGAGAGTCATTGCTAGAGAAGATTGAAGATCCAAGAGAGAGAGAGAGAGAGAGATTCTAGGTCGCCGCCTCTGTATTTATTGCCTTCCTCTGATTAGGGAAGTATTCTCAAGCACGTAGTAACCACGTTACAAAGCATGGACAATAAGGATTGGATAGTGGGGTGAGAGTAATAGCTTTTTGGGCGAGTAGATTATAACCCAAGCTTTCCCAGGCGAGTGCTCTGAACATGTTAATGAGTTTGTTTTAGGCAACAGGCCTCGTGGTCAGGTCAAGGTTACCTTCACAAACCTTATCGGTAAAATCTTATGCTTGGAGACACAGTTGCCATACAGTCATTTGTGATTCATAGATGTGAATATGCTTGGGATGCTACACTCCACTTCATTTCTCACCTCTTCCAGCCCTAGCAATCTGGCTATTATACTCACAACTCCACTGCAACTGCCCTTTCCAAAAATATCAATAGTCTCTGATTGCTAAAAGGAAGAACTTCTTTTCTTGACCTGTGAATTTATTTGACACTTCACTTCTAGGATTTTCATTGACTTCATTCTGTCCTGGTTCTACTATTTATCTTGTCAGCTTCTCAGTTTCTTGCTTGATTATCATAATGTTCCACTCCCATATGCACAAAGGTGTACCCCAGAGTTCTATCTGGAACAGTTTTTCTATTTCTACTCTTAGTGACCTGTTTCAGTGGGTTCTATCATTGTTCTATAGATGATTCCCAAATCTTTATACCCACTTGCCTCTTGTATTACAAACTGCCTTTTGGATACTTAAAACTAGATGTCAGATGTCTCTTGCATATCTCACAGCATACCTAAAACAGCTCATTATCTTTATCCCTAATTTCTCTTTCTTGTCTTTATATAGCACTTTATAGCAAAGCATTTAACACATCTTATTTGGTCCAACAACCCTCTGAGATAAATTTTAGTTATTTTAAATGTCTTTTAATTTGTCTTTTAAGTATATTTTCTCATCCCGGATCTCTCTCAACTGGAAAAAGAAAAACAAAACCCTTTTGCCAAGCAAAAAAAATTTCTGCATTGGCCAGTACCAGAAAATATATGCCTCAAACCAGCATTCTGATACTTAACTACCTCTCTTTCAAGAGAATTGTAGCCTGCCTGCTGGAATGGTACCAGGATGAGGCTTTCTGGAATTATGATTTGATATTAATTGATCAACATCCTTAAGTCTTTCAAAATTGTTTATTTTTCTAAGTTAATGTGAGAGTATAAATTATCTAGTTTTCACTTTACTCTTCATCAGTTCATTTGCCTTCCCAGGTTTCTTTGAAACCATCCCTTTATTTCTTACAGCATGATATTACATTACTATCCAATAATTTTTTCAGCCAGTCCCTGATTGATGGAAACCTTATTTGTTTCTGCTTCTTTGCCACCATAAAAAGAGTTAAAATATTTTTGAATATTTGTGTTCTTTTTCTTTTTCTTAGGTCTCCTTGTAGTCTAGGACTAGAAGTAGTAGACAAGCGTCAGCTATAGCCTCTAGAAGGAGTAGAGAGGATCATGTGCTGAGATGTTATTTAAGTAGCACTAGTCTGCAAGTCCAACCAAAGTAAAGTATATTCTATTACTTCAATTGGCTACACCCTCACATTTTTTTAAAATATGAGGTTGGGATCCATTCTTCAAATTTCAGATTGGAGGTAAATTCCCAAAGCCACACTGGACTTGTATCCCATTGGATGGAACCAGGAGATCTAGTTCAGAAGAAGAGTGCTGTGTCATTGGTGTATAGCAGGAAATTAGACATTTCAACATTTGCTCTGCCATTATGTTCCTAAATGGAATGGCTTTAATATCCAATGGCATTATGTTATTTGAAATAGTCTATCATCAAGGTGTCAGGGAAAAAAAACAACCCACATGTTTGTTTTTCTTAAACTGTTCAGTTTGTAAACCTCAAAATTTCTTAGACTTATAAATGTTGGAAATTTCACCATTGGGAAATTTCATACTTGAAAAATTCCCTATTGATAGTGGGTCTTGTCTATTGGAATGTGAACCCCATTGGCATGAGTTTCCCCCTCCTACCTTCTTAAGATTACTTTAGGACAGAAACCTTTTGCTGAACAATGGAAAGGACTTTGACCTATGCTTAAGCATAGAACAGGAATTTCTTTGAGTCATGATTGATTTTAGAATTGATACAATAGAGATACTTGGAATCAATCTCCACCCTATTCAGTCCTAACAGGATTGAGTAAGGGCTGCAGCCTAGATCAAAATTTAATTATTCCAATCTCTACCCTACTCAGGTTAACAGGATTTAGAAAGGGCTGTAGCAAAGGATCAAAGATTTAATCATTTGAAAATATGACCTTCAACAGACATGTGCAAAGCCAGAGACCTCTGGGCGGTCCTGGGTTAAGCTAGAGCCTCCATTTGCACAGGGAAATTGATGGACAGGTGATTGGGAGATGTGAGGACTGAGGGGAGGGAACTTGGATGGTTTCCTTAAGGATAGGGGGGTCTGAAGACTGGGGAGGGGGTTTTTAGAAGTTGGTCGGTGTGGTTGGTGTGTGCTCTGAGAAGCTTGCTCTGAAGGAAGCTGAAGGTGGGGGCCTCTGAGACTGTTTCTCCATTTTGGTCACGTGAGTAATAGGGACTGATCTCTTTTCTTTGCCCCAGCTATCTAAGGGCTTGGGTCTTTTGGCCCAGCCTAAACAGAAGGGGTATTTAAGCCCTATTCCCTTCTCTCCCTTTTTTCTCTCTCTCTATCTCTAATTACTTCCTCCTATTGTAATTAAACTCCATAAAAGATTGACTGCTGACTTAAGTTTTCATTTAGGAATTACATAGCTGAATTCCTTGGCGACCTTAAATTAATATATATCAGTCTTTTAAAGTGATTTCCTTGTCACAAGTTTCACAGTTCAAGAATTGGGAGAGCTCCAAGACTAGAATTCTGAGATTTAGTAATTTGATAATCTTTTAGTAATTTAGTAATCTTGGATAATAAGAATTCTACAATCTATCCAAGAGAATAACCATATCCTTTGAAAATAGATATTCTATCTTCCATTCAGCCAGATCTGGCAAAATTGAGAAGTTTCAACTACTTTGTCAGCATCTCACCCAGAAAGGCTACAGTTTGTACTGCAATGTGCTGATCTAGGGATCTAGGAGAGTGGAATCTAGTTAACAATATATTATCCAAATTAAAGATCTAGTCCAATATATGCTATTCTGAAGAAGTTGCTGGGGCCTCTTATCAAATGGAGGAAGAACATGTATAGAGAGCATATAATTGCACTTAGTATACAGAATGAACTGGAGAAGAATCTCATTATATAACATTATTAATCTTATACAATGTTCTTTAATGTTTCCTTGTAATCTATTATAATTAACATGTATCTATGTAACATTGATTTTTGGGTTTTAGATTGTATCCTTATTATCGGATACTTGATTAGCTCTATAAAATGTACCAAAGGTTATTTAATCAAAATTATTTTAATCAAAAAAATCAAAATTAAAATATGTTATTTAATCAAAATCACATAAGCCTGTTCACTTAAACATTAGTTGAAGAATAAAGTAACAAAATTGGGATCAACAGTCAATTTAGTAGTAATTTTTTAGACATTTTTTCCGTAGTTTTTCCATAGTTTTCTCTAGTGAATCTTCTCCTAATTGTTTTTCAGAATGACCGGCTTTCACAGTTTCCATCAAAAGTGCATGAGTTAGCTTGATCACATGGTTTGATTGGAGATATGATTGGGGATATAGACTAAACAATTACTCTAGAGCAAATATTAATAATATGGAAATAGGTCTTGATCAATGACACATGTAAAACCCAGTGGAATTGTTTGTTGGCTACAGGAGGAGGGGAGGGAAAGAACATGAATCATGTAACCATTGGAAAATATTCTAAATTAATTAAATAAACCTAAATTTTAAAATAAGTACATCAGTTTTTAAAAGTGCATTAGTATTCTTGTTTTCTTGTTGCCCTTTTCATCATTTGTCATTTTCCTTTTTATATACTTTGTCAGTCAGATATGGGGTAGAACCTCAGGGTTGCTTTTAATTTATATTTCTCTAATAATAGTAATTTGGAGCATTATTTCATATGTTTGTTGATAGCTTAGATTTCTTCCTTAAGAAACTGCCTATTCATATTCTTTGACCATTTATCAATGGTGGGATGATGTATTCCTTTTTCTACTTTTCCACTGTTTGGAGGAAGCCACTTAGATTTGCATCCTCTTTCTCTCCATATACTCAATGAGTTACCAAGTATTAAAGTAACCTCAACATGTCCCCTACTCTCTATTCATAATACAATCAGCCTATATATTACATAAAACCCCTTATGCCTCTCTCCAGGGCTATCTAGTAGGGCTTCCAGCATCTAGTTCTCTAATCCATTCTCCACATGGTTGCAGATCTGACCATGTACTCTTCTCACAAAAAGCAAGTAGTTCAGTTGCCTTTAGGATAAAATACATAACATAAAATACAAAAATAAAATAAAAAACCCTTGGCATTTAAAGCTTTTTATACTTTGGTGCCAGGCTATGCTTTCAAGCTATTTTTTCATTACTAATCCTTATACACAATAAACTGATTTATTATGCTCTATACAACTGCCTTCCTTACATATATAAAACACTTCTCAAATATCGATCTCCTGCTTCCTTTTGCACACACTGTCCCCATACTTGGAATGTTTTCCTTCCTTACTTCTGACTTTTAGATGCTCTAGTTCCCTTCAAGAATCATGATGCTCAGACATTATATCATAAATTGATGTTTTTCCTAATCCCTCTTAATTGTTTAACATTCCCCTTTACCTTCAATAAATTTGTTTACTTCTCTCTTGCCATTAGAATGTAAAGCCATTGAGGGTAAAGACTATTGGTTTTTGTTTTCCATTATTCACTGGACCTAATAAATATTTATTATTGAATTGAATTTTTTTTTCCTGCAATCAAAATGGTGCCAATTTCCAACTGTCCTTTTTTTTTTCCTTGTATGCTGTTAAGTGAAGTAAAGTGAACTTTTGACTGTGATTTAGTTGGTTAGTAGTTATTTTTGATATCGAAGTTCTTAGGAATTAGAGTTCTGAACATATTATTCAGAGATAATGGATTTTCCTTTCTTTGTTACTTTGACACAAAGACATAACTTACAGAAATATTAGCTAGCTTTCCACTTTTCAACTCTTCCCAAGTGTAGTTTTAATGTTATGTATGGCTAGAACAGAGAATTTTAACCTGCTTGCTATGTAAGGGTTAAATTTAGGGGCTGAGACTAAATATAATAATTATTTGTTGCCAAGGATTTTACTTATAAAATTCTAAATGAAACACTGGAGTCAGAATGGAGTTTTATGGTGATTTAATTACAGCAGGAGGAAGAAATTAAGAGAGGAGGGGGAAAGGAGTTAACTCAAAACCACTCTGGCTCAGGCTGAGCCAAGGAGGGAGTTTAAGGCCTTGGAGAGCCAAGGGAAAGAAGGGAGTCAGTCCTTATCACTCACATGACTGATTTGAAAGAAAGCTGTCTGTGGGGCTCCTCCAAGCTCAAGTTCCAGGATCGAACTGGCATCTAGCCCTCTCTGCAGGAAGTGACAAGAACTCCAGAGGCTGTTGTCTCACATGTGCCAGTGGTGACTCAAGCTTGACTAAGGACAGCCCAGGGGGGCAGGCAGTTGTTTCTGATTTGTCATTAGCTAGCACATGCCCATGTAGTGAGGGTGTACACATTCCTGAGTGCTAGACCAATCGAGATGGAGAAAATCTAAAAATCATAGCTAGTCCATTAATAGTTTTTAAAAGGTCTATGAATGTGAATGGAGAAAAATCACATCCTTATTTCAATAGAATTGATTTTATTTGTAATGTTACTTATATTATGCATTTAAAGAAACATTCTGAAAAGAGGCCATACATAGACTTCACCAGATTGCCAAAGGGTCTACAACACAAAAAGATTAAGAACCTCTAGGTTTTTTAAAAATTTGATCTTTAAAATTTTTATTTCATTTTTAAAGTAAAATTTATTCCCAGGTATCTTAACCCCCTCCCTTCCTTTCTTGCAACCACAGGAGGCATCACTTGACAAAAAGATAGGTATATAGATATTATGTTTTCTGTGTTTTTATTTATCAGTTCATTCTCTAGAAGTGGACATTCGGAAGTCATTGTTTATATATTAATTCTATAGCTGTATATAATGTTCTCTTGGTTCTATTTGTTTCACTCTTCATTATTTCATATAGATCTTTCCAAATAAAAAAAAATAACCTGCTTATCATTTCTTATGGTATAATAGTATTCCAAGAAAATCATATACTACAAGTTGTTCAGCCATTTGCCAATTGATGGACGTATCCTCAATTTCAAGTTCTTTGCCACCAACAAAGAGCTACTATAAATATTTTGAAACATATAGGTTTTTTTTTCCTTTTTCCTTGATCTCATTGGTTAACAGATCCAACAACGGTATTGGTGGTTCTAAGAAAATACACAGTTTATAACTCTCTAGGCATAATTACTCTTCAAAATGGTGAGATCAGTTCAAAGTTACACCAATGGTGTATTAGTGTCCACTAATTCCATATCCCCTCTATTTCTCATTTGTCTTTTTTCTCTTCTATCACTTTAGTAAATCTGATAGGTGTAAGATATCTCAAAATAGTTTTGATTTGCATTTTCTATCGGTCATGATTTTGAGCATTTTTTTCACAAAACTACATATGGCTTTGATTTCTTCATCCCCAAACTGCATATCTTTTGACCACTTATCAGTTGAGAGATGGTTTTTGTTTTTATAAATTTTACAAAGTTCTCTATATATTTTAGCTGAGACATCTATCCAAGACATTATAAGATTGCCCCCCCTCCCATTTTTTAAAACCTTACTGTGTATTGGTTCCAAAGCAGAGGAGGACTAAGGGCTAGGCAATGGGGGTCAAGTGACTTGCGCAGGGTCACACAGCTAGGAAGTGGTTGAGGCCACATTTGAACCTGAGGACCTCTTGTCTTTAGGCCTGGCTCTCAATCCACTGAGCCACCCAGCTTCCCCCTTCCCCCAATTTTCTGCCTCTAATCTTGGCTACACTAGCTTTATTTGTAGAATAAAACAAAACTTTTAAATTAAATGTAATCAAAATTATACATTTTACATCTTATAATGTTCTCCATCACTTGTTTACTCATAAATTCCTCTCCTATTCATACATTTGATAGGTAATGTGCTCCCTGTTCTTCTAATTTGCTTGTATTTCCTTTTATACTTACTTCATGTATCCATTTTTATCTTATTTTAGTGAATAATGTAAGATATTGGTCTATTCCTAGTTTCTGCCAAATGACTTTTCAATTGTCTCAGCAATTTTTACCAAATAGTGAGTTCTTATCCCAAAAACCTGGACCTATACTTTTGTCAAATACAAAGTTACTATAGTCTTCTACTACTGTTTGTTGTATGTATGTTGTGTTCCACTGATCTACCTTTCTATTTCTTAACCAGTACCAAATATTTTTTATATTTGCTGCTTTATGATACAGTTTAAAATCTGGTAGTGTTAGACTTCCTTTACATTTTATTCCTGATCTTTTGTTCTTTCAAATGAATTTTATTATTCTTTTTTCTACCTCAATAAAATAATTTTTTTTTTGTAATTTAGTTGGAATGGCATTGAATAAATAGTTTAAATAAAAAGTTTAGGTATGATTGTCATTTTAATTGTATTGGTTCTGCTCACCTAAGAAAAATTACTATTTCTCCAATTATTTTATCTGTATAGAAAGTGTTTTAAAAGTATGTTTGGGTAGTTCCCGAGTTTGTTTTGGCAGGTATACTGCCGGGTATTTTATTCTGTCTGTAGTTATTTTACTTTGTTTCATTTAATTATGTATTTATTCAAAACCTTACCTTCCATGTTAGAATCAATACTATGTATGGGTTCCAAAACAGAAGAGTAATAAGTGGGCAGGGGTGGGGTTAAGTGACTTTCCCAGTGTCATACAGTTAGGAAGTATCCGATGTCATAGTTGAACCTGTATTTCCCTTCTCTAGGCCTGGCTCTCTCTCTACTGTGCCACTTAGCTGCCTCTCCAATGTTTTTTAATAGGAAAATGTGGTGTATTTTGTCAAAAGCTTTTTCTGCATTTATTGATATATGATTTTAGAATCATATAGTAACTATGATTTGATATTTGATATTTTTTATTACATTCTAACATTTTTTTTCCCACAAAAGTTCCACTACCCAGTTCCTCATTATGAGTGAAGACAACTGAATTCTTGAACATGATGCAGGCATAATATAAACTCATATTATGCCAAGCTGGACAGGCATTGAGTTAAAGAGTCAAATGATGGATTGTATGTGTCTCATGTCCAAGGATCAGCCAAGCTAAAGAATACAGGTTCATTTAGTTGATTGGTAGAGTGCAATTTTTTTTAATTTTGCTACTATTCTTTAAGACCATTTGTTGCAGAGACATTATGATCTTCCTTAGTGTTGAGTAAGTGCTCCAACCAGCAAATCATTAACAGTAAACAGTAAGGTTTTCTCTCTTGAATTGGCATGGCTTACATTTTTAGGTTATAGCATGACCTAACTAGTATCCACACATTTCTCTCTCTCCCTCCCTCTCTTCCCCCTTCCCTCCTTCATACCTTCTTTCTTAGTATCAATTCT
The DNA here is from genome assembly GCF_027887165.1 of Monodelphis domestica. Taxonomy (NCBI): domain Eukaryota; kingdom Metazoa; phylum Chordata; class Mammalia; order Didelphimorphia; family Didelphidae; genus Monodelphis; species Monodelphis domestica. Next base: position 336,280,725 of record NC_077227.1, read on the forward strand.
AAGAGAGAAGAGCAACAAGGGCTAGGCAATTGAAGTTAAGTGACTTGCCCAGGGTCACACAGCTAGGAAGTGTATGATGTCACATTTGAACCCAGGTCTTCCTGACTCCTAACTTCCTGACTTCCAGGACTGGTGTTCTATACACTCTGCTACTTGGCTACTCCAATCCCCATATCTGCTTTTCAACTACAAAAGGGTAATAAGTTCTATATACTTTACACAAAAGTTACATAGGAAGTTGCTTTCCAAACTACATGGTAGCAAAGATTGGTGGTGTTGAACACAAGTTTGTTTCCTCCTAAATTAAGAGCTGCTTCATGTTATACAGAACTGTAATGATGCAAGACTCCCAGAAGCTCTTAAAAAACAAAACAAAACCCCAAAACATCACTTTTTAGGCTCATAGTTTGAAAATGGGCAAGAGATTCTGAATTTTTAAAAAATACTTTCTGCCATTGTTGAACTGGAGATCGGGCAGAGAGGAGTCTAGGAAAAGACTTTTCATAATATGTGAAGTTTGGTGAGTTTAAAGAAGCTTGAAGGTCAAATAAAATAAGTACTAGTATGTAGAGTTATAGTAGGGCTTGGTGGTTACTGACTCATGCAGGTATTGGGTATACCGCCATATACATTTCCCTTCCTATCCTACAAGATAGTTGCTTTCTGAGTGGCATCTTCTTTAAATATTTATTTTTGCTACTATCATTTCTTGCCAAAGAAGCTGTACTTTAACAAAAATTCATTAAATTTTTCCTCAAGTGACAAAATGTAGTTATATCCTTTCTCAAAATTATTGTTGATGACAGAACCAGACAAATTCAGTAGTGCAAAATACTGGGTTCTTTCTTTTATTCTACTACACTATTCTCTTTTGCTAACCTACAAAGCCTCTATACAGTAGAGAAAGTGGCAATGGTGAAGCCCAATTTTTTAAATTTCCTTGAAAGACCAAACCTTTTAAATCAGGCACCCTTTTACTGATCATGATAAGTTAAAAAAATGTTTTTAATTGAGCAAAACTCCATAAATGTGCTATTAGGTACTACTAATATGTATTACAAAACAAAAATAGAAATTAAAAAGGATGTGATAAAGATGAAATATAAATTATTATCAACAGCACAGAAATCTTTTCATTGTCACTAGTATTTTAGTGACAGCAATGGAATCTAATATGCTTCATCATTTTTGAAAATTCTTTGAAATACAGCAATTTGTTGCAATGAAAAAAAGCCCTGGCTGTGGTGTCAGCCTGGTTCAGATAACCCCTCTGATGCTTGCTATCTGCATGACTTGTGCAAATCATTTAACCTCTTTAGAGTTTTCCTCATCTGTAAAGGGAGGTGGAGAGTACATCTTTTTCTAGACTAACTGTTTTCAAAGTGTGATTCTAAGTGCATTTTGTTTTTATTCACAATGGAAGAAAATGTTGCCAAAGATCTGTAGAGCCAAATGGAAGAAGTCCTTGTTGACTGCACTTAATAAATCACCTGACTAATTTTGAAACTCATCCACTAATTACACAAAGGTTGTTGAAATCTGACTACTACGTGTACATCTTCTCTGATATAGGGAAGTTGGGTGGCATAGTTTCTGGAGGTCAGACTCTACCTTCCCCCATTCTCAACTCCAGGTTAGAGGATGGCTGTTCAGGGCAACTGTGGGGCAGATAGCAAGATGCCCACATAGGTCATGGTTTTCTGATGACAAATAGCCTTTTGCTTTGAGGTTCTCTTGTATTTGAGGTAGTTTGGGGATGAGGGTTACAGTTATTTTGCTATTTGAACCTCAAACTCCTGGCAACAGCAACAGCTACTTTTGTCTCTTGCCAGCTGCTGCTTACTTTTTTTGGTCTTGTTACTGCTGTCCTGGCTTTTCTCAGACTTTCTACCACAGCACTTCCCAGCCTGGGGCAGCCACCTTTTTCATTTGGTCCTAAGTAGAGCATATCCTTGATGGAAGTAGCAAGGAAATCCAAGACCTCTACATCTTGGACTATGGGATTTAGTTTTACTGGGTTGGAGGAAGGGAGTGCAGAGGCCCCTCTGAGAGTGGCAAGGAATGATCACCTGCCCTTAGTACCTGCCTGGAGTGTAGAGGTGACTGTCCATGGAAGTAGGCAGGCAAAGAAAATAAGGGCATCAGAGGGCAGGCAGCAACTAAAATTACCCAACAATTCTGTTATTTTCCTCAATTCTAATATTTTCTTCGTACACCCCAGTGGATCAGTTTCTATACACACTGTAGTACAGGGTATCTTCTCTTCCTGACTTTGGTCACTGCCCTAAACTATAGTGATTTTCTCCATGGGTTCTTTTTCCAAGTAATGAAGCCTATCACTTAAGTAAAATGCAACTATGGAAGGAAAAAATGGGAGTGTAAGAAAATTTACACCTACTGAGTCAAATCCCAAAAAACTTATGTTAAAAAAAACTATTTTATAAAAGTGGCAGATTGGGAAAAATCCGATAGGACAAAAACTTGACAGCTAAAATGTATAAAGAACTATTAAGAATGAACAATTTTCAAAATAGGAAATTGTTCATAACCACTTTTGTGAATTGATTTCTCAGTGCTTTCACAACTTTGACCAAGGTAGGTAATATTTATAAAGTGCTTAGAACAGTGTCTTGTACATAGTAGGTACTATATAAATGCTTATGATTATTCCCTATGAATTCTTTTCAGAAATATGAAGTCTCCTTTTGAATTCATTTAATTGCCGATTTTGCTGTCCTTGTCTAATGAGATCTTGTTCTGCACCTCACTTTAAGTCCTGTGACAACTTAAGTTTAGAGATTTCGATCTGAGGAAAACTAATGTACAGCAATTGTTTTTCCTCCCTTGCTTCCTCAACGTAGTTTTTACTAACCACTCTCTTGGTTACTGATTATTGACATGAAGGTCAGCTAATAAGACTTAGATCCTAGCAAGACCTGCTAAGTATAAGTTCTAGTATCCTATGTATCTTTTACTGTCATGAGTATACATCTGTTAGAATTAAAAAAAATTTTTTTTAAACCCTTACCTTCCATCTTGGAGCCAATAGTGGCTCCAAGGCAGAAGAGTGGGAAGGGCTAGGCAACGGGGGTCAAGTGACTTGCCCAGGGTCACACAGCTGGGAAGTGCCTGAGGCCAGATCTGAACCTTGAACCTCCCATCTTTAGGCCTGACTCTCAATCCACTGAACTACCCAGCTGCCCCCGATGTTGGATGTTTTAAACAGTAATTTGTTTCTGGATTCATGTCTTGAGTGTTCCTGTGACAACAGTATTTCTTTGTTATGGGATTCATTCTTCCACCCAATTTACCGACTTCAGACTTTATGTTAAGGCTGGACTCTACATAATTTTGGGCAGCATGTCTGAACTAGGCTTTTACCTTGTTGGATCCTTTTGGCTGCTTTCAGGATTCCCAAAAGTTTCATTTCAAGGAAGGACCTGGGTTTGGGTCTATGTGACAACTCATGTTGAAGTTAAATTGTTGGAGTTCCATTTTTACCTTTGTCTCCTCAGCATCTATCGTGGTGCCTTTCAGAATAGGTGTCCAGTAAATTCTAGGTTCCCAATTGTCAGGTTCAATGACAGAACTATAGGTTCACCTTTACTCTGGGATTTCTGCCCTGGTTATTATTCATGTTCTAAACTAGGCTGGAGACTGGATGCTCAGCTCCTGGGGTCACAACCACACAGCACCATTTATTTCTGACTTTGTCTTGGTATATAGCTTCAGGCCCATCACTGCCCCTCACCCTGGAATGGTGATCCAAGGTGTAGGTTTCCCTTCTTAGTCCTTCCAAGTTGGTGACCTGGAATGGGTAGTAGACGACAAAACTACCAGTTGACACCAATTCCCTCATCATGCATGGGGTGTCTCCTAGAACAGCGAGTCCTTAACATCCCTTTTCCTGCCCTGATGCACAGCTGGGGTCCTCTTTTCAGTTCCTGCACACTAGGATAATTTGCCTACAGTGCTCCTGTCCAGACCCTGTGCCCAGCATCCAAAGATCTTTCTCTCTGTATGTCAACACTTTGGTTGGAAATGACTTAATTTTTTTTTCTTGTACTTCCCATTCAGGACTTGGTCTGTTTTGCAGATGTGTGCTGTGTAGCTTTCTTCAATTTTACCACCAAAACTCCACCTTCAAGTATTTTTATTTCAGTGAAACCTTAACTCTAGATGCTCTCACTGTCCCTCTAGTTTATCTATAAAATCAGAAGCTACATCAGCCTAGGGGTTATAGCATTAGCAGTAGTTTCCACTATACTCATCTTTGAGAATAAATCATCCCCACCATTTCATACATTAATATTCTTCTCTCCATTCACATGGTCATCACTCTAATTCAGGCCTTCATTAGCACTTGCTTTTCTCCCCCTCCAAAACAGATGTATCACATCACTACCCTGTTAAAAATTTTTTTACCATGTCTCCAGTGACAAATTTATTAAATATCAGTTAAATAGCTAACGCTATTCATAATCTAGTTCCTTTTAAAGTTAATTTCATTAAAGTCCACATAGCTGTTGCATTGGCCTAAAATAGTGGTCAATGAGGTTCAAACTATCTCATTTCTGGCAGATTGGTGAATTGGGTACCTGGACCAGACTACCTGCTAGAATCATCTAGGATTTTCACTTCTAAAATTCCACAAGAATCTTGGTGGACAAGTCTCCAAGCATATAATGCCACAGCGAGGGAAAAAGGGTTAGACAAACTTTTCAGAGTTGGTCTTGAGGCTGAAAGTTATCACTAAGAAAAACTAATTTTTTGTGGTCATTTTAAATTATTCCACACTGACCACACTCAGCCTATGTTCTTGAGAAGAGCTACTTAGGTACTAGATGGCTTGTTAGGGCCTCTTCACAAACAACAAAACAACATTCTTTTCATATTTATTTTTCTTAAAAAATCCAGAATGGATCAAAACAATTATCAAGGAAGTAAGTACCCAAAGCAAAGGCAAGGTGGAGAAAACAGGATGCTTTAGGCAAGTTGAAGAGTCTCATTAATCACCTTGTTTCAAATGGAATAGTTCTAGATAAAACAAAGTAGACCCATCTCTTTCAGTCTAGTCTCTCCTCTAGCAATGCATGGTCGTGCATGGGCTATGGATAAGGAAGTCTACCAGTCACGTATCAGTTCTTGGCTAACTAGACAGACCTATCCTTACTGAATCTTTTAAGGACCATGGTCCCCTACCCTCAATTTTGTGACATGGTTTTGTTTCACTCCTTGGAATTACAGTCACTGTGGCAGACAACTGTGTCAAGCTTTTAAAATGATCAGTGAATCTCCCCCCCTCCCCCTTTACATGCAGCTGGAAAATAAAGATAGGCTGGGGATGAACATTTAGAACTTTGTATTATCTGAATTACCTGTCAAACGATAATTAGCTAATACACTCACTAGAATTTATACATTAAGGAAATTATATATAGAATACTGCAAAAACACAGTAAGACTGAAGTTTGCCCATTTCTGCTCAGGAAGGTCCTTGTGACCTCTGTTCCTAAGCTTCACAAATGTTTTCCCGATTTCTGCTCCAGTCAAGGTCAACTGGTGACATTATTGCTTCCCTTCTTTCTGATCTTCCTTCTGTTCCCCAGAAGTAGAACTTCCAGAGCCTTCTCGCTCAGAGGCCATCTATGAAGAAAACATTTGTAAAATTAAGATTTAAAATTTAAGCTATAATCTTAACTGCCCTGATATGCTGTTTTAGCTAATACAAGCTTCTATTTCATGAGTCTTTATTACTTGCCCAAACCTTCTAATACCCTACAGTTTATACCCTAAGTAGAAAAATGTTAAGTGAGTAATTACAAAAGCCAGTAGGCCTTCTATTTTAGCTAAATCCTCAAAATCATATGAGGAAACCCCTTTGACATTATTGGCCACTTTGCCTCTGGGACTTCCCCACCTATCACCATCCTAAACAGAGCTTAAAAAAAAAAAAATTCCGTACCTTTTTATATGCCATTTCAAAAAGCTTTAATGATGCTTGTTGTAGAGTAGATGCTGCCTGCCTGATGTTTTCTCCTGTTTCACTATCTTTGCGAGCTAAGAGCTCTCTCATTTTAGAGATTTCATCTTTAAGTTTGTTGCACTGAAGGAAAAAAAAATTGAATACATTTTAAATGATCAGCTCACCTTCGCCTTGCCATCATTGACAAAGTGCTAGTTAAAATTGACTGGCTTGAAAACACAACTCACCTCATCTGCTGGAAGTTGGTCTTTGAATTCTTCCATCTTTGTTTCAGTATCATGAATAATTCCTTCTGCCATATTGACAGCTTCTACACGTTCCTGAGTGGGATATTAAGTCCTAGTATTAGAGTAGAATGGTAATACAGAGTCCCTCATTCAGCACAGCAAATAGTAGTAGTAGAAAACAGGTTCTGAGATGACAGCAGACAATAATGAAAGACAAATAACAGTTCCATATGAATAAGGACTAGGTTTGTAATTTCATCAGGATAATTTGTAGAGCCCAACTTCTATGTAATTTACTATCTTTAGAATTGCCCCAAACACTGAGGCTCCCAGGTAACCTCTTTATCTACCACCACTAAGGTGTCTTTTTAGTTCTATATTATTAAGTACTATAAGGCAGAATATAATCATTTGGAAAAAAAGGCAGCAATAATAAACTATAAGAGATGAAGTAAAAGCATTACTATAGACTACAGCAGTTTGAAAAGTCTTCAAGATGGAGGATTTTTATTTTATTTTTAAAAAAACCCTTTCCTTTTCACCTTAGAATAAATACTGTGTATAGGGTTCCAAGGCAGAAGATAAGGAAATGGTAAAGGCTAGGCAATGGGGGTTAAGTGACTTTGTCTAGTGTCATACAGCTAGAAGTGTCTGAGTCCAGACTTGAACTTAGGACCTTTTCTTCTGTCTCTAGGCTTGGCTCTCAATCCACTGAGCCACCTAGCTGTCCCACTGGATGGAGGGTTGAAAGGATAGGTAATATTAAGGATGGGCAGAGGCAGCAGAAATGATGAGATAAAATCAGCAGGAAAATAAATGAGTGGAAAACAATTACTTTCTTTCTCCTGTCTTCCTCGGCATACTTCTCTGCATTCTTAACCATATTTTCAATGTCATCTTTGCTTAACCCACCAGAAGACTGGATCACAACTATAAATGAAAAAAAGGTAAAGGCATAATTTAAAAAATTAAGTTAAAAGTGTATTTACACATTAAGTGGTTAACTTTCCTCTTCCTTACACTCAGTATACTTATCAAGAGTAGATGACATAGTTCATGGACTTTATTGAGGCAATCCCTTTTGAAATCAACACCAAGTGATCAATCATTTGTCAGAAGAATGTAATATGTAGAGAAAGAAATGGGAAACTACTCTGATAACACAAATAAAACAATTGAACAAGCAAGCAATATATTGCTATCCAAACAAGTTTTGACTTCTAGGCAAACTAACCCTAAACTTCACATCAGAAAGGAAAATTTGAGCGGCTTTAAAGTTCAATGTCTAATATTCAGTTCTGCAAGAATTAAAGACTATAGATTCAACGACCTCAAGGCCAAGCCTCTAACTGACATACTTGGAGGACATCCTTACTTCTGTGAAGATGGGATCAACACTCCCCTGCCTATTTTTAGATTTAATCATCAGAAGTGTATACACCCCATTTTATCCTTAAGTGAGGGAGGTCTGTGACCCACGTGTGCAAAAGTGGGTGACAATCAGAAATGACTGACTGCCTCCTGGGCAGTCCTAAGCAAATTGGTCCACATAAAGTGGAAGAGGAATGCACAGGAAGTGATGCAAAGAAGTTTTTTTTTTTTTTTAAAAACAGTGGCATCTTCCTGTGAGGGGAAGTTCTTCAGAGTTCAGAGTTGGAGGCAGGTGAAGGATCTGCTGCTTCGTGGACCTGAGACTCTGAAATTTGATAAGACTGTTCTTGAATTTTTCCCTTTGAACTACCATGTGGGTAAGTGAAAAGGCCGACTCCCTTTTCCTGGTTTACTGGAGGGACTAGTCTCCAGAGAGGCCTCCCCCCCCAGGCCTTTTGGCTAAAACCCTTAGTTTATCTCTGTCCCCCCCCTCCCCCCCTACCTCTGAAGCCCTGCCTGGTTCAAACAGGGCTGGAGTAATTATCTCCCTCACATTACCTTTGCTTTCACTTTTTCTCCTTTTGTAAATAAATTGCCATAAAAAAGTCATTCTGACTCAAGTGATATATTTTCAGTAACCACATTTTTTAGTCCATCCCTTTTATTTTAACCCTTACACTTCTTTTTAGTACCAATGAAGTTAACAGGAGGAGAGAACAAAGCCTGCTCACTGGCCTAACTAAAGGCTAGAAGCAAATTGATGTCCAACAGGTTTAAAGCCAAATTTCTCTGTTCTCCCTCTTCTTTTTATAAACAGCACGATACAGACAAACACTCACTTTGTTGTTCCCGTCCTGTGCCTTTATCCTTTGCAGAAACATGTACAATTCCATTAGCATCAATGTCAAATGTGACTTCAATCTGTGGAACTCCACGTGGGGCTGGTGGAATTCCAATCTGAAATATGAGCAAATTCTTATGGTAAGTTCACAATAGAGGGGTTCATGTCCTCCATTCTCAATTCTATGCAGTATTCTTATAAATAACTCATTTAATTAAAAAACAAAACAAAAACAAGAAAGCTTCCAAAGGATAAGGAATTGTCCATTCTACTGCCAATTCTCAACTCCCTTCTAAGCAATTCTAACTGGAGGAACCATTTTTTTTTTAACCAGCAAATCAAATATCCCATTGCATCTAATTTACAGGTCATTCTTTTGATTCTTATGTATAAATGGATATTCTGAACCTTTGACTTCATTCCCCAGAAGTCCTTAGCATTTCCCAAAATTCCCTATAATCTCTCCTACGTCTCCATGTTGTTGCTATCACATTATTGTTATTTAAGTAGATGTATGCTCCTCCCATGCCCTCTTGGACCTGCAACTGGGCTGAAGTCAGGCAGTTCTTTTGTTTTATTATCAATAGAACTTTATAAAATATAATATTTAGTTATTATTAACTTAAAAACCCAGTTATGTACAAACTCCCAGTTGAAACCTCATACCACTTAGATTTTATAAGTGGCAGTCCAAGTTTACTAAAGAGAGAAATTGCTTTGTGGACTACAGGGCTTTTTTAGTTTTAGGATCACATACCAAAGTAAACTGGCCAAGAAGTTTATTGTCTGCTGCCATCTCTCTCTCCCCCTGACACACTTTAATTTCTACCTGTGTCTGACCATCAGCAGCTGTAGAAAACACCTGTGGGAAAAGGTGACAAGTCAAAGGCTGGGAGTTTAACAGGATGTTGTTCCTCTTCACATATAAAAACTAAAACCCAGATAATGAAATCACTATCCCAGTCCCATCCCACCTCTTTTTTTCATGAAAAGAGAAACTTCCAAGGTGCCCTGTGTATATACCAGTTTCTTCCTTGTTGGGAATGGAAGTGTGTAGAAAAGCAGTAAGATGAGTAATAGCCAAAGATGCCATGTGATTATGGAGGCAACAAGAGGGTAAAATGCAAGACTTGAGCCATGCTCAAGAAAAGCTGTTTGGGGAAAACAAAAATGTTAACAATTTTTAGTCAAGGAACTGGAAGAATAAATCCTTTTAAAAGATTTATAAAAAATATAAAATTGCATTTCATGCTCAGTTTTAGTTGTTACCACATTCCTTTTTTCTTCAGAATGAAGGGTTGATAAAAACATCACAGCACAAATACAAAAAATAATTTTAGTTTCTTTAGAAACTCTTGAGTATACACCACTAAAAGTGGGGGTTGTAGGAGGAGCCTGGCTTTCAATCCCCTAAACCATCTTGCTGCCACCTCACCCTCTTCCAGTTAGCCTAAATTCTTAATCAGTTTTTTTTTTTGAAACCAAGCAAAATCTGGGTAGAGCAAGCCATTTATTCCTCCCTATTATCCTAGGCAGCATTCATCCCTGCTAATAATTAGCAAGAAGGAGAAGAATCTCCAAGCAAGGCTGGGCCACCTCAAAATTCCAGGAATAGGAAAAACAAACTCTTGGACAAGATCTAACTGCCTAGGGCTATCAACCAAAAGTGATGCTTTCTGGAAAGACCAGAACAAACCTTTCCAGAGCTTTGAGATAGGCTGGAAATGTCCTTACCTGGCTCTTCTTGGTTGGAATAGTTGTGTTCCTATTGATTAGTTTGGTGAAGACACCTCCTAATGTCTCAATGCCCAGAGAAAGGGGAGTAACATCCAAAAGCAGCACATCTGTGACATCACCAGCTAATACGCCTCCTTGAATGGCAGCTCCAATAGCCACAGCTTCGTCAGGATTGACAGCTTTACTAGGGGCCCGGCCAAAGAGTTCCTGTACTGTCTGTTGAACCTAGGGTCCAAGGAAAAAGTCAGATCACTTATGGAGCAATTTACTTTCCATCAGAAGCAATATACTTTTGGAGAATTAGGGAAATAAGAGGGGAAGGTGGAAGTTATACCAATGTATCAATTTCCTTCAAAAACTTCCCTAAGTAGGAGGGACATAAGTCTCTACAAAGAAACTTTCAGTTTGCAATTGAGTTCTAACTGCTCATTCTAATGTTAAAATTGAAACAGAAGAAAAGTGGTCCTTTATAAAGCTCTTACAATGATAATGTAAAATTTCAAATAGCTTTGTTTTTTTTTATAATAGAGGATAGGGTATAGGCTCCATGTTTAAAACTAAATTTGACTTTCAGTTAACTGTAATTTTTCTGGTTCCTCACATTCCAAAGAAAAATTAACCTGCACTCCTCCTCAAACTGCTGCTAAACCTGCTCTAGAGAGATTACTTAAGTGTTCTCTACAACTGTCTCTTCAAAATGAGGTGCTGATGAAAAACAAACAAATAAATAAATATATCCCTGTAGAGAGACAGATACTCCTGCTAGAGAGAATAAGCTTTTCCTCCTCCCCCATATGATGGCAGCAGGCCAGAGTTCAAAGTCTTAAAAAGCATCCCTATAGCCATCCCAGTTTGAAGGGTCACTTTTATTTTGGCACTGGGAAGAAGGCACCCAAGGAAAATCCCATAATTTAACTCAACTTTTTCATCCCCACTTAAAAAGACCATTTTTTTTTAAAAACATGCCTACTTGGAAGATAATGGCCCCATTCTGTTTCTGGAAAAGGTCCCAAGGTCTACTAGGATTGTCAAAATTTCACCCATCCAAAGGGCCACTGGTCCTTGCTCTACTCTGTGATACCTTGGGCATTCTGCTCATGCCACCAACTAGAATGACTTCTCCAATGTCACTCTTGCTGACTTCAGCATCTTGCATGGCCTTCTGGCATGGGGAAATAGTCCTCCTGATGAGATCAGTGACGATCCCCTCAAACTGAGCTCGAGTTAGCTTCATGTTCAAGTGCTTGGGCCCAGACGCGTCCATAGTCAGATACGGTAAGTTGATGTCAGTCTGCAAAATTAACATTCAATGTGAGCAGAGAGCCAATGGAGAAGTGTTTACAATAAAGGTAAAACAGGAGGCTGTCACACAACTATGACACAAAGTTGGAATCTAATTTCCATAAAACTATATGTGGCATTTATCAATGTCAGTGGGTCCAGAGATATAATTTCTAACTGTTCTTGGGTCTTTATTTCCTTTAGCATAGAAAAATGCCTCAAGCAACTTGGAATTAGGTCTTAAAATAGCCCCCAAAAGCACAAAGAATGAGAATACCAACTCCTTATGTTGCTAAGGGTAAAATGTGTAATTCTGTTCTAAATCTCACTTGCACTCACCCCCCACTCCAAAATATTGCATTTCACCTTATAAATGTACTCATTATGAGGTATGAGGACTGAGAAAATATTCATTCTGATATATTCATCACAAGAAGAGCAGGCAAAATCAAAGCTACATGGCCACAATACACCTCAGAGTATAGGCCTATATATAGATTTAACATATCCTAATACTGAATAGATTAAAAACCAACATGAATATAATGTCAAAAAATGAAAAATGTAGGAAGGCAGCATGCCTAATAAACTTAGGAAGACTAGGACTGGTTCAGAATCCCTCTTTGGACAATTATTAGCTGTGTGATCCTAGGCTAGTCACAATTCAGTCTCCCTCTGGCAAAATGGATGTAAAAGCACCTACCACCCAATGCAGGGTTGTACTAAAGATCAAATAAGATGATACACATGAAATTATTATTTAGATGCTGTAGAAGGGCATAATCATATCTTCAAAGCAGTTGCAGTTATATTACCAGTTTTCTAGCCTTTTCTATAGGAATGTTACCCTGGCTCCTTCTTAACCTATGGTCTACAAACTTTAAGTTTGAAAAATATATTGTGACAATAGCATTTCTATACAATTGGCTTCCTTCATAATTTTGTATATTCTACACTACACAATTAAAAATATTCTGAAAACAGGTGGTGTTACCAGATTGCTGAAGGTGTCTATGAGGATAGCAGGAAAGTTAAGTAAGGTGAACAGATCCCTGAGCCATTCTTGTAAATGTTAAAATGCTAAACATTTTTATGATTTATTGTATTCTCAGTAGTCACTGAAGTGCTTTTCCTATTCTCTGACATCATCAAACCAAACTAGGAAAATAGCTATTTAACTAAACCCTGAAAAATAAGATAGAACAAAATTAAGACTAGCATTGTTACCAAATGCTACTCCAGCTTTTTTTTTTTTAAAGGGAATTCAGATGAGCTAATGTTAGAATCTTGACATTTTTCTACATGTAGGGATCTTTATTTTATAACTTGATTTCTTAAAGTACAATCCATTTTTAGCAAAACATTAGAAGTCCTTTAAAGAAAATTATGTTCAAATGGGTATATTTTGTGCTCAGTTTCAGTGATTAACCACATTTTTTCTTTTTTTCAGAATGAGGGGTTAAACAAATACATCATAGCACAAATATACTCCAAATAATTTTAACATTTTAGGAATTTTGCCTAGCCCTGGTGTGCAGTGCCCCCTGACCCACCAATATTTTTTTCTCCTGCTGGTTAGCATAAGTGCGACTGAGGTATTGAAAATGAGTTGGAATTCTGTAAGCTAGTTAGCTTCTATGACAACAGTGCCTCTAACTTTGACCATCATTCCATAAAAATACAGCATGCCATTAGCCACAGGAGAAGGCAATATATGAAAAAAATTATCCCAAATTACTGAGCAGCAGTAACTCTATATATGCAAAGAATGAAACACATCATTAATATACCTTTGTTCTAAGGGTGATCCATGATAGAGAATGATAACTATTTTGTGAAATTATCGACTTTTCTTCCTCTAAACATCTTTTTTTTCCCCCCTTAGGGGCTTTCACAGAATAGGTAATACTAAAAGCCAAAAAGGCCAGGGAACACATCCACCCACCTATTACATTTTATATCGTCTGGGGACAATTAAGTATTCAGCCACAGTATAGTTCTTCCCGTATTAAAAAAGGAACTTAAAAAAAAAATAACGTTCCTAAATAGGAAAAGAAAAATCCAATTTAAGTACACCCACCTATTTGGGTGGGAATAACATTTTACTCCAGGTATAATGATATGGTTAGACAAAAAGGTTACTGCGGATGACCTTATTTTCAAACAGGTTTTGATTCTCACTTCACAAAGACCCATTCTCTTAAAAACTTCAACCAAATTAATCAGAATTTTTCTGATCTTCATTATTTTGAGTACACTTCAATTGTTAAATCACTCCAATAAACAAAACTCTTGGTTGAGTGTTTAAAAAAAAGGTCAAAGTAGTTCATCAAAGAAAGTGTGCTGTGATCTATCTCTCTCACCTGTACAGAAGAAGAAAGCTCACACTTGGCCTTCTCAGAAGCTTCCCGTACTCGCTGAAGAGCCATATTGTCTTTGGTAAGGTCAAGTCCTGTCTAAAAGTTGAACCATACAACATGTTTTAATTAAGCAAAGCACCTTTAAATTTTACTGATTAAGGAATAAATCCCACCTCAGACTTTTTTTTTACAATGCCTACAATATCCTAAGCACCATCCCTTACAACAAAGACTAAGGAAAAAGATTGCCTTAGATTCTGAGCAAGTGTCACTTCATCTCTTTTTAAATCTTTACCTTTTTAGTATCACTTATAAGATGGAAGAGAGGAGGGCTAGACAAATGGGGTTGACTTGTCCAGGGTCCCACAGCTAGAAAGTATCTAAGACTAGATCTGAACCTAGGATCCTGACTTCAAGCCCAGTAATCTATCCACTGTTGACCCTCTTCTTTTCTGGGTCTCAATGTTTTCAACAGTGAAATTGGAAGGGGTGAGGAAGGTTGTACCAAGTGAGCCCTGAAGTCTCCCTAAGCTTAAAGACGAGTGGGAGGAGATACTAGATGTAAGATAACTGCTTGGTGGTTTTGTGGTACTAAGATTCTTTTAATTACTAGTAGTTGCCAGAACAACACTTTTCTAGCCCTTGTTCACAAACCAATCAATTTTATTAAGTATTATTCTAAAACGTGCAAGATTCTTTAAAGCTGTTGAATATCTGTTGAACTGATCACCAACCTCTCTCTTGAACTCCTTTACAATGTGCTGGAGTAAAGCCTGGTCAAAGTCTTCACCACCTAGAAAAGTATCTCCATTGGTAGATTTCACCTCAAATACACCTTTCTGAATTTCCAGGATAGAAATATCAAAAGTTCCACCACCTAAATCATACACAGCAATGCTTTAAAAAAAAAAAAGAAAAAAATTAGTACCTGAGATTGGACAAGGAAATTGGATTTTCAGTAAATGGATGGATATGAAACTAATTTACGGGTTATAAAATGTTAAAACATTTTCATTAATAAAAATTACTTTAATACTAAAATATTTCTGACTGGTAGTTTTAATAGGTGCTCAATAAAAGTGGGTTGAAACCCACTTAATAAGAGCAAATAAATGTTGATATTCAATCATGCTTTTAGATATCCAACACTCAATTCACAACATTCAAAAATTCTCCCCTACTGAGTCTGAAAGATCCAATTTCTTAAGATGAAAAACAGTGTCAAACCCCATCCCTTATCTTGGGGAAAGGGCAAATTTTTAATGCAACTGTGAGTTTCAAACACCAAAGGAACATCAACAAGTGTATGTATATAGAATGATTCTCCTGAAAGACATCCTGAAAACTTGCTTACACTTTGTCTTCAGATTTGTCTAATCCATAAGCCAAGGCAGCAGCTGTAGGCTCATTAATCACTCGAAGTACATTTAGGCCAGATATTTGCCCAGCATCTTTGGTGGCCTAGAAAGGAAAAATAAATATAAATTTCTACTTTGTTAATTTAAAAACATTTTCATTTTCATTGAGGGAAGTCTGTGTGACCTCACCTGTCGCTGAGAATCATTGAAGTAAGCAGGCACAGTGATAACAGCATTTTTTGCTGAATGTCCTAGATAGTTTTCTGTAAAAGAATTAAAGACTTAAAAAATCAATTGGGGGGAAGGGGCACTTTTATTTGAACTATAAGAATTTCTCACGATAAAAATCAGACTAAACAATCACTCCTCTGCGAACCTTCCAATCAATTAAAAAAGTTTAGACTTTTAAATAGTTTAAAGCTTTTTGTAAGTCACAAGACTGACTCTTTGATTCAGTGATTCCACTGCTAAGACAATAGCAATCCTTGAAATACCATAAAAAGGATTTAAAGACCTGTCTAGTCAAAGGTTGCACAACTGCTATTTAAAATTGCAATGATGTTCAAATGATCTGAGAATAACAAGTATATGAATATAATTAAATGTTGATATAAAATTTTAATACAATGAAAGATTTATAGTGAAGTGACCAGCAAATGTAATTGTATTGATTACAACTAAGTATGAATGCTCATGCAGGCCCACAAAGAGTCAAAAGCCAAGAACTTTCATTATTTTGTTCAACTTTACCTGGATTGTTAGATAAAACTTTAGTCCTTTTAAAATTTCTTCTTTACCTTATATTTTATTCTTTTTGATTATTTTTTGCACCCCCCCCCCCCCGTCAGCTGGGCCAAAACATAGAGCTATTCGACCATAAAGATTTAATTTCTTTTAGAGTTGATACAAATCTTTTTAAAATAGGAAGTTCTCTTCCTCAACCTTTGTTCAAAACAATCAGGAACGTCTTAAAGATGTTATTCTTAAGACCTTTTTATTATTTTTTTAATAACAAGAAAACATCTCCATCTACTGGGAGAAAGGAAGGAAAACTGACTAGCTCTAATTTGAACTAGCAATATTAATATAAACAAACTGGAAATCAATTTGTAGAGACTACACCAAGAATAAAATCAACAAGAAACAGAATGAATATATGTTACTAATGGGATTGACACTATGCACATGTAGTTTTGCTTTCAATTATATTTTAATAATAACTAAAAAACAAAACCAGCAGTAATCTACACAAGGAAGTCTAACAAACAATTTTTAGCCATATCTGAAAGCCAAGTTAGAAGGGATAAACGAAATGAGGTTTTCTGAGTCTGCTTAAAAAACAAAAACACAAAAACAAAACCAAGACAAACTACCTACCTGCAGTCTCCTTCATCTTCATCAAAACAAATGCACCTATCTGACTTGGGGAATATAGCTTCCCGTGGGCTTCTACCCAGGCATCACCATTGGAGGAACGGACAATTTTGAAAGGAACATTTTTACTGAAAGACATGAAAATTGTATTTAACCGAGAAAACTAGCTAAGACTAATTCATTACCAAGTGCCTATCAAAGGTGTGTCTGCAAGCAAGCTAATTCCTTTTAAATTACTATAGGCTAAAAAAAGATTTTAAAAGGTCTAATCTATAACATCTAAAAGTTTCATAATAAAATTCAAGAGCCTCCACTGTCAAGAGTGTCAAGGGCTAGGCAACTGGGATTAAGAAACTTGCTCAGGGTCATGGAACTAGAAGTGTCTGAGGCCAAAATAGGAACCCAGGATATATCTGCCTGACAAATAATTTTTGAACCATTTGGACTGGTACCTTTTTAGACAACATCTAGATAAACAAGGGGAAGAAAATTTGTTAAGAGAGCGAGGATTACTGACTAAGGAATAAAAACCTGTCAGAGATGGCACAAACATAAGATCACACACAGAATTAGAAGGAACCTTAAATGTCATCTAGCCCACCCCCAATTTTAAAGAGGATACTGAAGGCCAGAAGGTGACTTGGCCACCTGTAAAATAATTTGTGGCAAAATAGGATTCAAACTCTGGTTCTATGACTCCAAATGGAGTGCTTTTCCACTTGTATTATGTGGCAGTCTTAAAGGAAGTTATGGACCCTGTCAGGCAGAGGTGAGAAGGGAGTGAATCCCAGGCACTAAAGGGAAAGGCTTTTAAAAACAACACTAAGAGGACCCAAATTACAGTGGTCACAGCAGAATGAAGATTAGAATCTTAATAGATATAATGGAGATAAAGAAAAACTAAGAGTCAAAGGTGACTTAGATTATGAACATTTGAGTGACAGGAGAGACAATAGAAATACTACTTACATGTCCTTTTGCACTTCAGGATCATCAAACCGACGACCAATGAGGCGCTTGGTGGCATAGAACGTGTTGTTTGGGTTGGTGACAGCTTGTCGTTTAGCTGGCATGCCAACAAGGCGCTCATTGTCTGCTGTGAAGGCTACAACAGAGGGAGTGGTTCTGGCACCTTCAGCATTCTCCAACACCTAAAACCTCAAGGTGGTACATCCATAAGAACCCATGGAATGAGTCTCCATGGAAAGGAGTCTTCACAAAAACATCACAGTCAACTTTATGTGGAAAAGCCACAAGAAAAAGGGTCTCAATTTATAAAAACATAACCTTAAAAACCTTTAAAAATCAACAATAGTCTCAGAGGATTGAGAGCCAGGCCTGGAGACGGGAGGTCCTAGGTTCAAATCTGGACTCAGACACTTCCCAGCTGTGTGACCCTGGACAAGTCACTTGACCCCCATGGCCTAGCCCTTACCACTCTTCTGCCTTGGAGCCAATACACAGTATTGACTCCAAGATGGAAGGTAAGGGTTAAAAAAAAAATCAACAATAGTGGTGTTGGTTGGGGGGAATAATTATTTGCTACCTGGTTAAAATAGGTAATTAAGATGTTTATGAGGTCCTTGCTTTGCCTAACAATTCCAGATAGTGTTATGGGGTTTTAAAACACCTTCTAAAACCCTTAAATCCAAAGAAATACTTATCAGAAATACCTTTCTTTTTCTCATTTTGTACATAATCCTCCATCTAACAAATACATCAAGGCATAAATAAGTCTCTCTCAAGAGTCAGACGAATCCCTAAATATATTGGGGGGCAGGGGGGAGGGAAGGAGGAGTAGACCTACGATTTCATTGGAATAAGGAACTCCTAATAAGAAAGTTTCCTCTACCAAAGAACCCTTACTGCTCCCCTGCCTTGGAAGCAATACACAGTATTGATTTTAAGACAGAAGGTAAGGGTTAAAAAAAAAAGTCAGCATGGGCAAAGCAATAGGGATTAAGTGACTTGCACAGGGTCACCCAGATAGGAATTGTCTGAAGGCATATTTGAACCTAGGTTCTCCTGTCTCCAAGCATTCTATCTACTGTACCACATATCTGTCCCAGTAACACTATAGTTTAAGAAAGGTATATTTATTGGGGGGGGGGGGAGGTGATGTGAGGGAGGGGAAAAAATGTCTATTTGGGTAAACTCAAAGGAGAGAGAAATATATGATTGTCAGTAAAATATATAACAGACCACAGGATAGAAAGGCGAAATAAAGAGTTTGAGATCACAATCCTGACATAATAGCAGTGATAAGATTTCAATTATTTGACTATTTGTTAGAGTTCTCTGAGAAAAGCATAGCAGCTAATAACTTCTTCACTTGTCTTAAGAGAGAACTTCCTTCATCCTTTCAAAGGGTGGAGGAACGAATAAAGGGAAATTCTATTCTCAATCTAGAGATAATAGGGAAGACCTGGTAATTGGAGTAGAAATGGTAGGAGAACTTGGCTGGAGAATGACAATGCTAGAGTTTGCAAGAGGGAAAGATCTGTAGGATTCCATGAACTAAAATATTTCAGGACAAGTCTGCCCAGAAGGAAGGGATAGGAAATGTTCATGATGAAATTCCGAAGATATAAAGTTAAATAAATTAATTCAATGTGGAAAAATTGTATTTATCTAAATGTCACGATCCTATAAAAATAGTAGGAATGCTAAACTTCAGAATGCCTGGAGATTGTGGAGGACAGCTATGAACAAAAATATTTTAAATTTGTTTTTAAGCTACATTGGAAAAAAAAGCAAATTGATGGAATAAAATTTTTGGGAGGAAGAAACACCGAATGGCACAGAAAACAGAAATATTCAGCTGTCTTGGATTTTTTTTTCCTTTTGGGCAAAAAAGAACAACTTTTCTTTTATATATACACACTGACACCCAAGATTAAGGCAATGGTTAAGAAGGTACATAATTACCTATAATAAATTAATCACATGACCTAAATGAACTATACCCTTAGGTCCTAAACAAAATGAGGTATATGACTGCCGAGCCACTGAAAGTAATATTTGGGAGATTATGGGAAATGGGAGAGGTACCATAAGATTAGGGAATGACAAACTGCTCAATTTCCCCTCAAAGTAAAGCAAATAGACTAAAACCTGTAAGGTGGTAAGCAAACTTCTTTTAGAAAGGTGTCAGGTGCTCCATTTCTTTTTTAGCTAACATATGGAACCATAAAATAAACATCCTGTGGGTATAGACTCCCTAGATTTTAGCAAAGCTTTTAGATAATATCTCACACTATTTTTGTGCTGAAGATGGAAGAGATACACTTTAGACAACAATACAATCAGATGGATTAAAAACTGATTAAATGTTCGTCATTCAGTTAATGGTTTGATGACAATATACCAGAAGGCTCCCAGGATTACACTCTAGGAATCTATGTTAGTCTTGTGCAGCTGACCATTTTCATTAATGACCTAGATAAAGGCATAGATGGTATCTCTGTCAAATTTTTAGACCAGAGGTGTTAAAACACACTGACTGGGCTACAACACAATTAAAATGTAACTGAAATTTTTATTTCTATTTGAGTTTGACACCACCATTTCAGATAACACAAAGGAGGGATAGATATAATGATAGAATGAGGAAGCAAAAAGATAATGCCAAGCTTTAACATTGGGCAGAATGTTAAAGATGAAATTCAAGAGAGAAATATTGTACATTTGGATACCAAAAAACAATTAAATCAATCTCACAAGTACAAGATAGTATGAATAGACAGAAGACTTGCTCTGAATTGGCAGCAAAAAAAACTATGCACTCCTTGACTTCCTTTCAAAGGAGTGTTGTACTCTATCCTTGTTGTATCTCATCTAGAATACTGTTTTTAGTTGTAGCCACCATAGCTTAAGGGCCTCATAAGATGAAAAAAGGAGAGGGAGAAAGAGGGGGTGGGGAGGGAGGGCGAAAGAGAGAAAGAAGGAGACAGACAGATACTATTCTATTTAGGAAATGAATTGGCAAACTTAGCCCAAGCTGTTAACCATGACACAAATAAAGACTAACTCTCTGTGGGTCAGTTAACTTTGTTCTCCTCTAGCTCAGCTATTTCAGCATAGTTTGCACACTCCCTAACTAAAGTAAATGCAAATGTTAGCCACCACCGATCACAAGGAAACCCAATCTCATTATGAGTACTTAAAAGCACTCCTATTCATAAAAACAAAAATAGATTTTCATTTAGTTGTAGAAAAGAAAATCTAAGTTCATGGATGAATTAAAAACTAGGAGAAGGAAAAACTCAAGAAAATTTTAAACTAGATCACTACTTCTAACATGCAATTTACCTGTAAATTAGGAGAAATCAAGATGTTAAAAGTTGTGTTCAAAAGAAAAGCTATACTAGCAATCCAAGTCCCCCCAATACTCATGCTACACCTATAAAGCAAAAAATAATCCCAATCACCTGTTTTTGTGCACAAAATTAGTACCTAGGGTAAACATCAAGGTCAAAACTCACCTTTGCTTGTTTCCCTTCCATTACTGCTACGCAGGAGTTAGTTGTACCCAAGTCAATACCAATAACTGCCCCCTTAATTGCTTCTGATCTACAAACATATAAAACAATGTCAATTATGAATGTTAATCTGAAAATTTAGTATTTAACTTCCTTGCAAAGCAAATTATGTCATACTTACGCATAGTCCCGCCTTGAAATAATTCGAAAAGCCTCATGACTAAGACCATTCCAGCCATCCTGCAAGAAAAGATCATTAATTGGCAGAAAAATTAATCATCAATAGAAACACTGAACCCAAGCTCTTAATTGTTATAAAGTTAAGTCCAGAGAGGATTTTGCAGATCAAGGACTAGAACCTAGGTTCAAGACTCAAGTCTTTCCACTATAGCACTAATTTTAACAAAATGATTCTTCCTGCAAATTTACTATTGCCCAATAAAATATAAGGACTGGTACTGTTTTTGACTTTACGTCCCCAGGACTTAGGCACTTAAAATATTTATAACACTGTGACTGTTCAGGTTCCAGGTCCTTCACTTTAATATTTATATACATAGCATTTCATACTAAAAGCAAAGCCCCCCCCCCTATCTAAAATTCTCAATAATTATAAATATGAAGACAGTTTAAAAAACTGCTAAATTAGCAGAAATTCATATTTCAGGAACAAGGCCATTCTAAATGAAAGTTAATAAAAAATATCCAATTTAATTTTCACTAGCACCTGAAAATCTGAGTATGGCCCTGTATTCTCAAGGTTTAAGTGATTCCAAGCCACTTCCTATGACCTTGTGACATAACTGATTAGTGTAGGATTTATCTGGCAGTCAAAGACCTGGAAGGTGGGTGGGTGGAAAAAAAATCCCCAGAAAGGCGTCCAAAGTTTGTCTAATTCAAACCCTAGAGGCAACCGTGCCTTTCAGCCTAGAAGTAAATTTTTGTATTCCAGGGAAATGAATGTAAAGAAAACAGAAATACTTCTCTGGAACTACCACGACCCAAAGAGTAAATACAATCAGAATATTTTAAATTTTACCACAACCTAAGTATAAGCCGATCGCCAATTTAGACCCTCAAGTTTTGGTGAAATATGGCCACAACAGCTATTTTATGGAAACTATAAACTGATAATTGGGAGGGAAGAGAAAAAAAAAATAAGGCCGAAAAATCCAGGCAAACCACAAGAAACGCTTCCGGGGTCATAGTGCTTAACACCACATCTAGGCAAGGATGACTCTAGGGCTGCAGAAATGACTTGCCTTCGAAATCTACCAGTCAGTGATAATCACAACTACAATCCAGATCTCCTGACCTCTCCACCCCTGAACTGCTAATGATAGCCAAGAAGCAGAATGAATGGGGCTGAGATCCCAGATGCTTCAAGAGATTAAACTTTAGGGGGAGGAAGTGCCCTTTACTCCCTGTTATCATGACCTCTTTTCCTTAACTTTCCTGCACTCTAATGAATGTGGTGTCTTTCCCACCTACACTTAAAACCTCCTAGAAAACAGGTACCTCTCACCAGAGTCCGCTATCACTTAGTTCGAGAACCCAGGGAACTCATTGTCAACCAGGACTCATTATAATTCTCCAAGTAACAAGAGTCCACATGAGTAGGACTAGAAAGAGGACCAGCACAAAGAACAGTTAGAATAGGGAATCAGGAGGGATCGGGTTCAAATCCTACTAACGATGTTTCTTGGCTAAATAACTATGTGAACCCTTAAACCAAAGACCTCAGTTCCCGCACCCATAAAAAACTGTAAACACTCTTGGTAGCGCCCCCCTGCCCCTTAGCATTAGATTACAAGGTATTACTCCATAAAACGGCTCAGTCACACCTCCTTGGCAACAGTTATCGCCTTCATCCGGCCCGCAACCCAGGGCCGACCCATGTGGCTTCCTTCTTAAACGGGGACCCCTACTTGCCCCCCCCCCCATATTGGAGAAAGGAGAAACGATTATGACTCAGCAGGGCCCGAGAACAGCCGGGCTTCAAGGTCTCCATTGGGTGGCTCCTCGGTCACAGCGGGAGAGAGGAGTGCTCAACCCTCAACCGTCTTCACTCCCTTCTCAACTCTATCAGGGTTTCATCACCGGCGTTCGGCCTCAGCAACTCCGGGTTCTGGCTAGATCCGCTCCATTGCCCTCTGAAGTCCGCAGGAGGCGCCCGCTATCCGCTAAGGCCCCGAGGCAAAGGCAGGCCGAGCAATCCACTTACCTGGCGGAGACCGGCAGCTGGACCCCGGGAGGTGGCTCCAGCAAGGCGAGCGACGGCGGTGCGGCTGGCACTGAGCATGGCGGAGGGCAAGCAAGGGTGGGCGGCGAAGCAGACTGAGAGCGCCGGGAGGTGCGCAGCACGGCGGTCGCGGCTTTTCTGGAAACCTCCAACCACGTGGGGGAGGGGGCGGGCGTTGGGTCACTGCGTCCCACAGGTCCGCTTTCTCCCGGAGGAGCCTACCGAGGAGCCTGAACAGAAAGTTTCATGCTATGGCTCCCTGAACCCAAACTATCCAGGTATGCTGGATGTGGTTTGATTGAGAGAAAGAGTAACATGCTTTTTTTAAATACATAGGACTTTGGCCCCAGGAAGGAGCTTGCGGAAATAGGTAAATTATGTAGGCAATGCTACAGACAGCCTGGGTCCTAGTAAGACGGAAAGACTCAAGGTCACACTGGATAAAATGCGAACCTCTTACAGTCATCTTGCGTCAGGTACGTGGGAGAAGGGTATCATTACGTCTGCGCAGCCGGCAACGGCACTATCGTCAGTGGCGCATGTGCACCGAAGAGACGAAAGAGAGAAAGGGGGTGACAGTAGCAAAAGATTGATTTTGCATCTCATTGGCTGTCCGAGGCGCATGTCTGTTTGGAAAGCGTGGATTCAGAGGAGGAGCCTGGAGCGCGTGCGTGCGTGCGTGCAGGGCACGCAAAGTGCAATAAATTGGGCGTCATCTTCTCTTGTATTGTGTGGTTGCCATTTTGCCATGGAATCATGTTTGCATGTGACTTTTTATTCCTTTCCTTTCCAGTTACAGTCTTTGCCTTAATTATTGCAAGACTTAGAAATGCAAACGATCCCAGCTTTTTAAAACAATTTTGTACTATTTCAACGGGACAATTTAACTCAAATTAGCAATTCCTTTTTTTTTTCCAAATAATTGTTTTTTTTTTAAACCCTTACCTTCCGTCTTGGAGTCAATACTGTGTATTGGCTCCAAGACAGAAGAGTGGTAAGGGCTAGGCAATGGGGGTCAAGTGACTTGCCCAGGGTCACACAGCTGGGAAGTGTCTGAGTCCAGATTTGAACCTAGGACCTCCCGTGTCTAGGCCTAGCTCTCAACACACTGAGCTACCCAGCTGCCCCAAATAATTGTTAAGCACCTATTGTGTACTTGACTTAGTGCTGAGCCCTTAGGAAGCGAAGACAAAAATAAAGGACCTAAGACATGTATAAGATAAACAAACAAACAAAACAAACCACAGGTCGCAAAAGGCTCCAGAAAGGACCTTTTACTATGAGTTGAACTTGAACTTTGAAGGAAGTTGGGGGAATTCCAAAAGGCAGAGGCAGAAAGGTCGGGTTTGGGTGGTGGTGGTGCTGGTTTGTGAACACGGTAGTCCAAAAGTAGGGGGTGGGGGGAATAGAAAGTGGACCAGGTCAGGTTGTCTAGAAATTCAGAGCTTTGTTCATCTGGAGGATGGTTTAATGGAAGTTCAAGTTACCCAAACAAGAGTAAATACCAGGGAGCAGCTGGGTAGCTTGGTGGATTGAGAGCCAGGCCCAGAGATGGGAGGGCCTGGGTTCAGATTTGACCTCAGACACTTCAGCTGTGTGAGCCTCCGTAAATCAGTGACTGCCATTGCCTAGCCCTTACCCCACTTCTGCCTTGAGACCAATACACAGTATTGATTCTAGGATGAAAGGTAAATGAAACGTAAAAAAAGTAAATACCCAAACATTTTTATTTTATTTATGCTTACTACTCTTGTCTGTTTTTTACTGTGTAAGAAAATTGAAGGAATTGAGAGGATTGGGACAGCAAGTGGTTAATTGTGGGAATAAAGTGAACCCTATTGATTCTATCTGTGAGGAATGGAAATTATGGGATCCTTTAAATTTTCAAAGTACACCCTCTTTAACCACTATTAACAAAATACGACTACCGAAAACCATCACTTAAAATGTAATGCTTTATTCAGAGACTGAGACAGACAGAGAGAGAAAAGAGACAGAGACAGAGTTGGGGGAGAGAGAAAGGGAGGAAAGGAGGAGAAGGAGGAGGAGGGAGACAGAAATAGCAACTGAGAGAGGGAGAAGGATAAAGAGACAGAGAAAGGGAGAGGGAGGAAAGACATAATTGCTAAGGACATACCGTGAGCAGAGTTACTATCAGAGGTATCAAGGGAAATACACAGAATTTAGAAAAGACATTGACCCTTCTCTCAAAGAGCTTAAGGTTTATATTGCAGATGATATTAAAGTATACCCATATTTGTAGACAATTTGGTAAAGACAAATTGGTAGAAACTTACATATGGTGAATAGTTAATTTATGTGATTTTTAAGGTATTTTTATTTGCTTATGTCATTCTATGCAGACCTTTTTCTCCCAAGGCAAACTGTTAACAAAAATTATTATTAAATTAAATTAGACGAAGAACTTGAGGCTATTATTCTGTCCTTTTATTCCTAATTGTTTCCAGTTAGCTGTTGACCACAAGGAAGCTTAGAAAGAGAATATGAATGCCTTACTATAAAGCTATAAAGTTGTAAAGACAATTCAAAGTTTTTGCCCTTTCTGTTGAGTCATTATCATCATATTCCTGCACTAGCATTTGAAGGCTCTCCCTCTCCTAAATCTGTCCCCCAGTCTAACTTTATAGACTTATTTCATATTATTCCCCTTTAGCATTCTACATTTCAGTCAAATTAGCCTTTTTACTTGCAATTTCCTAAACTTATTTTATCTCTTGCCACCATCCTTTTGTCCAAAGTATCTACCCCAAATTGGTATAATTATTTTTACATAATACAGACAATAAGCATTGTATTATATCTATCTATCTATCTCTGAAGTTTATGTGTGTAAATTTTTGTACTGAACTGAGGAGAACCCATTTTGGCACAGTCCCCATCCATTCTCTGTTCTGTAAACCTTAAAATTTCTTAGACTTATAAATGTTGGAAATTTCACCATTGGGAAATTTCATACTTGAAAAATTTCCTACTGATAGTCTATTGGAATGTGAACCCCCCCTTGGCATGGGAGGGTCCTTCTCCTCCCTACTTAAGATTACTTTAGGACAGAAACTTTTTGCTGAACAATGGAAAAGGCTTTGACCTATGCTTAAGCATAGAACAGGAAGTTCTTTGAGTCATGATTGATTTTAGAATTGATACAATAGAGATACTTGGAATGACAGAACCAGGTCTTGGAACTTCCAATCTCCACCCTACTCAGGGTAACAGGATTTAGGAAGGGCTGCAGCAAAGGATCAAGATTTAATTATTTGAGAATATGACCTTCAACAGACATGTACAAAGCCACAGACCTCTGGGCGGTCCTGGGTTAAGCTAGAGCCACCATTGGCACAGGGAAGACATAGACAGTGATTGGTAGATATGAGAACTGAGGGGAGGGAACTTGGATGGTTTCCTTAAAGATAGTGGGGTCTGAGGACTAGGGAGGTTGGAGAGTTTTTGCTCTGAGAGGTTGTGCTCTGAGAAGCTTGCTCTGAAGGAGGCTGGAGGTGGAGGCCCCTGAGACTGTTTCTCCATTTTGGTCACGTGAGTGATAGGGACTGGTCTTTTTTCTTTGCCTCAGCTATCTAAGGGCTTGGGCCTTTGGCCCAGCCTAAACAGAGGGGGTATTTAAGCCCTATTCCCTTCTCTCCCCTTTCTTTCTCTCTCTCTCTCTCTCTCTCTCTCTCTAATACCTTTCTTCCTCCTGTTTGTAATTAAACTCCATAAAAGGTTGACTGCTGACTTGAGTTTTCATTAAGGAATTACATAGATGAATTCCTTGGCGACCTTAAATTAATATATATCAGTCTTTTAAAGTGATTTCCTTGTCACAGTTCTCCTTTTGTCCTTGGCTCTTAGGCTCATAAAAAATATTTTATATAGTAGTAGTAGTAGTAGTAGTAGTCTCTCGGTAACTGAGAATGACGATTGTCTTTGTGTGTTTTCATCTATGGTGTACCCTCATATGACTTTGAAGTTGGGGTTAGGATAGATGAGTGTGCACAAAGACACTTGTGAGTGAAGGAGATTTAAGTGGAAAAGTCGATGCACAGAGACAGTCCCACTCTCTCGGTGTTGGAAGCCTGGGTCCAGTGGCACAAAAAGTCATTACACCTGGAGACTTCCTCAGCTGCATTGGATGGCCGTGTTGTCTTTTGTGCTCCAACACGCCCTAAGCACTCCACAGTGCTTTGCTGCGTCACCATCTCAGCCATTGAATCTTCTTATTGGTTTCTCCCACCTGTTCTGCCGAAGCAGTCTTCACACGCTGGGTGAGCAAAGCCTTGGTTCACCAGGGGTCCACAACCTGATGGCTACCCTCACAAGGTTTAGCCGTCCTGTTGAAGCCATTGTCTGGGGTGTGGCCGCTGCCGCATGCTAGCAGCTACTAGGAGCCACAAGTGAGAGGTGAATGTCAGATGGGGGTCAGAGGCTGGAGAGCTGCCCTAGAAGGGCATGACAAGCCCTCCATACCGGAGATATTACCCCTCCCTGAACACCCCATACACCCCATTTATATATATATATTTATTATATATAATAAATATATATATATACGTACACCTATACAGACACCTATATGTAGTGATTATGTTCTGATTTCACTTTTCCTAGATCTGCTACATCTCCCTTTAGAGTTCTAGTTCTTCCCCTTGAAGATTTATAGATATCTTTCTCTAATTCTGTTATCTCAAGCACACTTTTTGGTATATTCCCCTCTTTTTTTTACCAGCCAATGACTAACATGCCATTTCCATCTAACCAATTAAAATCAATTAGCTATTACAAAGAAATATTTACTTTGAAGATATAGCAAGTGCAGAAGTATAAACATTCAGCCTCTCTGTAACACCTCTGGCCCTAGACAAAGTATTTTTTAAACTTAACAGTTTCTATATAGCATTGATAGCACCAAGTTTGTAACAAATATGGTGAATATTAAATGAATCCACAGCTCAGCTACCACTGGACCCTAAAGGTTATTTATTCCTTGGGGCCTAAATGTTGGACTGTGTTGGCTACATACAAATTCTGCTATGAACTTTACTCCCAGATTTCAGGTAGCTCATTCTCTTGCCCCTTTGAAGCTCAGAAGTCATAATCATCTCCATAATTTACTTAGAAACAGGAATGAATGATCACAACAGAGGCATCAGCAAAAGCAGGACAATGTGTTCTCAGCCTCAGGCCAGATGAAAGAAGGCTGAGGCCTGTCCCTGGCCTGAAGACCTTATCTATTGTGAAGATTGGATTTAGCTATTTCCTGATTTTAGCAATGAAGATACTTAGTCTAACAAAATCAGTGGGGATTGTGAACATTAAATTACTCTACCCTACTTAGACCTTGCTTTAGGGAAAGATAAAGTTGTAATCTCCTGATTGAATAATGAAGGTACTTAACTCTTACCTTATAGTGAAGCTAGAACTTTAAGCTAAGTCTATTTTAAGATCTTAATATAAAAAGGTGTTAAGTAACTATAAAGGTTAAATTAATCACAAAAAGGTTAAGTAACTCACAAAAGGTGAACTTAACAAAGAAGTGTTAAGTAACTAAAGATATAATCTAATCAAAGAAGATGAGAACTCTAAAAGATATGGGCATTTAGAGGAGACAGAAGAATGAAAGATTTGGCTCACTTCCTCTCTCAGGGACCTTTCTGGTGGCACCTTTCAGCCTCTTAGTGTGGCTACAAGCTATTGTCTGGTTCGGTGGTATGTTTCTGGCTGAGTTTTCCTCCTTTACTTTCCAACTTTATCCTCTTAGAAACCTCTAATCTTCTTCGGAGACCTAGAGGCGGGGATTTTAAACTCCTCCTTGGCACAGGCCAGGCAGGAGAAATCCTATATCCTCTTCCCTTCTTCTCCTTAAATTCCTTCCCTCTATATTAATTAAATTAGCATAAATTTCCAGACTGACTTGCGTATTTTATTTGAGATTTCCCTTGGCAACCAATTAAATCTTGATTTTAAGTCACAACCCTAAAATTATCTTTACACTACTCCTTGACACTTTCAGTCAGTAGAGTATCCCTGGCTGACTAGTGCTTTTCTTCGTCTCCAATTCCAGCCGTCAACAATCTGCTTCTTCATTATGTGGCTAGCTGACTGGAACTAGTTATAGAATGTGCATGTTCTAAATTCCACATGCAAACTGCATTAGAAGAATGCTTTTCACATGCTTATGAGGACTGGCACAGACACACTAAAAACATGCACATAGGGATGAGAGTTCGGCTTATAAATCATTCTCTCTGTTTCTAATTTATTTCTTCTGATTATCACTTTGGAATAGTTTAGAATAGTGATGGGCAACCTTTTGAGCTTGGTGTGTCAAAATTCGCTAAAAAAAATAGAAACAATAATTTCATTGAAGAAAATGACAATGGTGAGACATCCTTTTAAAATCTATGGGATGCAGCCAAAGCAGTACTTAGGGGGAAATTTATATCCTTGAGTTCATATATAACAAATTAGAGAGGGCAGAGGTCAATGAATTGGGCATGCAAATTAAAAAACTAGAAAGTGAACAAATTAAAAAACAAAAAAAAACTAAATTAGAGATCCTAAAAAATTAAAGAAGTTAATAAATAAATTAAATAAAATTGAAAGTCAAAGAACTATTGATTTAATAAATAAGACTAGAAGCTAGTACTTTGAAAAAACAAAACAGACAAAGTAATGGTCAATTTAATTTAAAAAAGGAAAGAAGAAAACCAAATTAACAGTATCAAAGATGAAAAGGGAGACCTCACCTCTAATGAAGAGGAAATTAAGGCAATCATTAAAAATTATTATGCCCAATTTTATGGCAATAAATATGGCAATCTAGGTGATATGGATGAATATTTGCAAAAATATAAATTGCCTAGATTAACAAAAGAAGAAATAGAAGAAATAGAAATACCTAAATAACCCCATATCAGAAAAAGAAATTGAACAAGCCATCAAAGAACTCCCTAAGAAAAAATCCCCAGGACCAGATGAATTCACAAATGAATTCTATCAAACATTCAAAGAACAACTAATCCCAATATTATACAAATTATTTGACAGAATAAGCAAAGAAGGAGTTCTATCAAATTCCTTTTATGAAACAAATATGGTACTGATTCTAAAGCCAGGCAGGTCAAAAACAGAAAAAGAAAACTACAGACCAATCTCCTTAATGAACATAGATGAAAAAATCTTAAACAGAATACTAGCAAAAAGACTCCAGCAAGTGATCTTGAGGGTTATTCATTATGATCAGGTGGGATTTATATCATGAATGCAAGGATGGAAAACCATCCACATAATTGACCATATTAACAAGCAAACGAACAAAAAATCACATGATTATCTCAATAGATGCAAAAAAAGCCTTTGACAAAATACAACACCCTTTCCTATTGAAAACACTAGAAAGAATAGGAATAGAAGGGCCTTTCCTAAAAATAATAAATACCATCAGCAAACACCATCTGCAATGGAGATAAACTAGAAGCCTTCCCAACAAGATCAGGAGTGAAACAAGGATGCCCATTATCACCTCTATTATTTAACATTGTACTAGAAACACTAGCAATAGCAATTAGAAAAGAAAAAGAAATTGAATGTATTAAAATAGGCAATGAGAAAACCAAGCTATCACTCTTTGCAGCTGATATGATGGTCTACTTAAAGAATCCTAGAGAATCAACTAAAAAGCTAGTAGAAATAACCAATAACTTTAGCAAAGTTGCAGGATACAAAATAAACCCACATAAGTCATCAGCATTTCTATATATTTCCAACACATCTCAGCAGCAAGAATTAGAGAAATTCCATTTAAAATCACCTAGACAATATAAAATACTTAGGAATCTATCTGCTGAGACAAACACAGGAACTATATGAACACAACTACAAAACACTCTTCACACAATTAAAACTAGAGCTAAACAATTGGGAAAACATTGATTGCTCATGGGTAGGATGAGCTAACAATAAAAATGACAATCCTAACAAACGAATTTACTTATTTAGTGCCATTTCCATCAAAATACCAAAAACCTTTTTTACTAAATTAGAAAAAAAATAACAAAGTTCATTTGGAAGAACAAAAGATCAAGGATATCCAGGGAAATAGTTAAAAAAAAATGTGAAGGAAGGTGGCTTAGCAGTACCAGGTCTCAAACTATAGTGGTCATCAAAACAATATGGCACTGGCTAAGAGACAGAAAGGATCAGTGGAATAGACTTGGGGCAAGTGACCTCAGCAAGACAGTCTATGATAAGCCCAAAGATCCCAGCTTTTGGGACCAAAAGCCACTATTTGATAAAAACTGCTGGGGAAATTGGAATGCAGTATGGGAGAGATTTGGTTTGGATCAGCATCTCGTACCCTGCACCAAGATAAACTCAGAATGGGTGAATGACTTGAATATAAAGAAGGGAACTATAAGTAAGTTAGGTGAACACAGAATAGTATACATGTCAGATCTTTGGGAAAGGAAAGATGTAAAAACCAAGCAAGAGTTAGAAAAAGATCACAAAATGTAAAATAAACAATTTCGATTACATCAAATTAAAAAGTTTTTGTACAAACAAAACCAATGCAACCAAAATTGGGAAAAAAATCTTCATAACAAAAACCTCTGACAAAGGTCTAATTACTCAAATCTATAAAGAGCTAAATCCATTGTAGAAAAAAATCAAGCCATTCCCCAAATGATAAATGGGCAAGGGACATGAATAGGCAATTTTCAGATAAAGAAATCAAAACTATTAATAAGCACACGAAAAAGTGTTCTCAATCTCTTTTAATCAGAGAGATGCAAATCAAAACAACTCTGAGGTATCACCTCACCCCTAGCAGATTGGCTAACATGACAGCAAAGGAAAGTAATGAATGTTGGAGGGGATGTGGCAATGTTGGGACATTAATGAATTGCTGGTGGAGTTGTGAATTGATCCAACCATTCTGGAGGGCAATTTGGAGCAATGCCCAAAGGGTGCTAAAAGACTGTCTACCCTTTGATCCAGCCTTAGCACTGCTGGGTTTGTACTCCAAAGAGATAATAAGTAAAAAGACTTGTGCAAGAATATTCATAGCTGCGCTCTTTGTGGTGGCAAAAAATTGGAAAATGAGGGGATGTCCTTCAATTGGGGAATGACTGAACAAATTGTAGTATATGTTGGTGATGGAATTCTATTGTTCTCAAAGGAATAATGAACTGGAGGAATTCCATGTGAACTGGAATGACCTCCATGAATTGATGCAGAATGAGAGGAGCAGAACCAGGAGAACATTGTACACAGAGACTGATACACTGTGGTACAATCAAATGTAATGGACTTCTCCATTACCAGCAATGCATTGATCCTGAACAACCTGGAGAGATCTATGAGAAAGAACACTATCCACATTCAGAGGAAAAACTGTGGGAGTAGAAGCGCAGAAGAAAAACAACTGCTTGATTACATGAGTCAAGGGAGATATGATTGGGGATGTAGACTCCAAATGATCATCCTAGTGTAAACATCAACAACATGAAAATGGGTTTTGACCAAGGACACATGTAAAACCCAGTGGAATTGCATGCCGGTTACAGGAAGGGGTAGGCAGAGGGGAGGGAAAGAATATGATTCTTATAACCAAGGAATAATGTTCTAAATTAACTAATTAAATAACATTTTCAAAAAATAAACAAATAAAAGGAGAAATTTCTTAATTTAGAAAGTAATTTTGAGAATGGCCAGGAGGATAGTGTAAACCTTAAAATTTCTTAGACTTATGAATGTTGGAAATTTCCCCATTGAGAAATTTCATACTTGAGAAATTTCCTACTGATAGTAAGAACTCTATTGGAATGTGAAACTCCTTGGCATGGGAGGATCCTTCTCCTCCCTACTTAAGACTACTTTAGGACAGAAACCATTTGCTAAACAATGGAAAGGGCTTTAACCTATGCTTAAGCATAGAACAGGAAGTTCTTTGAGTCATGATTGATTTTAGAATTGATACAATAGAGATACTTGGAACTTACAATCTTCACCCTACTCAGAATAACAGGATTTAGGAAGGGCTGCAGCAAAGATCAAGATTTAATTATTTGAGAATATGACCTTCAACAGACATGTGCAAAGGAAACAGACCTCTGGGCGGTCCTGGGTTAAGCTAGAGCCACCATTGGCACAGGGGAGACATCGACAGTGATTGGTAGATGTGAGAGCTGAGGGGAGGGGACTTAGATGGTTTGCTTAAAGATAGCGGGGTCTGAGGACAGGAGGAGGAGGTTTTGCTCTGGGAGGTTTTGCTCTGGGAGGTTTTGCTCAAGGAGGTTTTGCTCTGAAGAAGTCTGAGAGGAGAGAGGTCCTGGAGGGAGAGCTCCTGGATAGGTCTGAAAGGAGGGCTTGCTCTGAAGGAGGCTGGAGGTGGAGGCCCCTGAGACTGTTTCTCCATTTTGGTCACGTGAGTGATAGGGACTGATCTCTTTTCTTTGCCTCAGCTATCTAAGGGCTTGGGCCTTTGGCCCAGCCTAAGCAGAGGGGGTATTTAAGCCCTATTCCCTTCTCTCCCCTTTCTCTCTCTCTCTCTCTCTCTCTCTCTTTCTCTCTCTCTCTCTCTCTCTCTCTCTCTCTCTCTCTCTCTCTCTCTCTCTCTCTCTCTCTCATACCTTTCTTTCTCCTGTTTGTAATTAAAAACTCCATAAAAGGTTGACTGCTGACTTGAGTTTTCATTTAGGAATTACATAGCTGAATTCCTTGGCGACCTTAAATTAATATATATCAGTCTTTTAAAGTGATTTCCATATCACAATAGTATAGGTGGAACAGCAAGATGAAAGGCTGCTCCCAGAATCCATCAACTCTGGGGATTACATACTCTTTACAACAGTGAGGATGTGATGCTGTTTCATGGTGAGGACATGTTCCTAGAGTGGTAAACACTCAGGCATTGGGGGGGGGGGGCGGGGTTTGGTTATCTGACCAGAGTCTGCCTGAAGACCCTCATAGTTTAGGGGACAGATGGATGTCTGAGATACAGCCTGATGGTATCCAGGTGTAGCCTGGAGGTGCATCTCTATGTCCATCTCAAATCTCAAGGATGGTCCAAGGATGATAATTCTCTCAGGGTCTTATAGAAGTTATCAGATGTTCTTGGATTAGGAGTCACAAGGACAGAAGGGAGCAAAGGAATTTCTCTGCTTACAGTTTGCCCAAGTTTGGGGGTAGGATGCCCATGCCAGTCTCAGGATGGAGGTGACCTGACTACACACCCTGGAGCTTTGATTTCCTCCTTCTTTAGGCTGCTTTCTCCTGGAACTCTCCACAAACAATCCCAGAAGTCTTTACATAGTACATGACTTCAGTGGCCAGTCAAATCCTGGGAAGGTTTTCAAAATCTCTATGGTTACTTTGGCTCAGGGCCAGATTCCAATGCCGAGTTATATCTGGAAATCATTCCCTTTTCTCCTGTCTTCCTTGTAGATTCCTTAGCATTTTTAAAGCTTGACTCAACACAGGTGCAATATTCTACAAGAAGCTTGATCTTATCCACCAGTCCCCTAGACCTGAAGTAGTTAGTGCTCTTATTTTCCTGAAAATACTTTGTATTTACTTATCTATATACAAGATATATTCCTTTTAGTAGAATGTATATCCTTCCTGGAGAAGTCTTTCATTTTTGTTTTTGTTTCTCTTTTGCATAGCACGGTGTTTTGCACATAGTAGGCTTATAAATGTTTAAATTAAATTGAATTGACTGCTGTACAAATTAATTTGGGCTGAATATTTGAAAGAAGTGAGGCAAAGAGAGAAAATAAAGAAGTATACCAACAGAGATCAGACTACAAATAAATGACTTCTAAAAACCACTGGATTGTAAGTCCAATAACAAAGGAACTGTAATTTTTCACACTACTACACCTCACTACCATAGTGAGCTACCTGAAGCAGAGTGGAGATAAGTTCTTTGTTTATCTGAAAACTAGCCTCTTGGCTGATGAAGTAATTAAATGAGCTAGGCAAAGCCTTGTCAAAAAGTACATTTGCACTATTCAGCTATTCTAAACACAATGACCCCTAGCCTCTGGAAAACGTGTCTCCTGTCTGGAGGTCAGAATCCTCTCATCAAAGAGGCTGGGGAAGGGGAAGAGCATAAATTGGTAGAAGGGAATAGAGCTCAGGCTCTTCCCTTGGAATCTCAGACTGAGGGGGTTTATGATCTGGCTCAGGGCTGATGCAGCCCGATTTGCTCAGAGAGAAGGAAGCTACGATTTTAATCATAACACTATCAACATCATTACCATTACAATGGAAAGTTTTAGAATTGGCACAAAGTTTTACGGGTTACTAGATAGAGAACATCCCAGAAAATCTTGAAAAAAAAATCTGATTAAGTCAGGCAGATAAATGTCTACAATTAGGCTAAATGGTTGTTTAATTGCAGTAAAAGACAATTTGTTGTTCAGTCATTTCTCAGTTGTCCCCGATTCTTTGTGACCCCATTTGGGGTTTTCTTGGCAAAGATATTAGAGTGGTTTACCATTTCCTTCTCCAGCTCATTTTACAGATGAGAAAACTGAGGCAAATAAGGTTAGGTGATTTGTCCTGGGTCACATGGCTAATAAATGAGGCCAGATTTGGACTCAGGAATATGATCTTCATGGCTCCAGGCTTGGCACTCTAAAATACTGTAGAGTCCAGCTCATACATAAAATTCTTGCATGGGTTTGAATCTCCTGTGGAGGGAAGTTGGATGCTAGAAAGTAATGGATTAAGCTAATAGACTAGAGAGGATGAAACATAGAAAGATCAGAGAAATAAGAAACATAGAGACAAGACATATGCACGGTGTCATCAGATCAGCCTGTCAGTTTCTCCTCATATGGTCAGAGAGAGAGTGTGGCTGAGCTGAACTGTCTTTTAAGGAAAGTAGCAATGAAGGTTGTGGGATGTCAGTCAAACAGGTAGCATGGCAGAAATATTAGCATCATATTGGCAATCAACAACAAGATAAAAGAATGGATACCAAGACAATGGCATAGCCAGTGCCCAGACCAGAAGCTCATTTGGAAGCCATTCTTCCTCCAGAGCACTGGCACCATCTCATTCAGATGACATTACAAAGAAGCTATTGAAATTGTTTGCCAGACTTCCAGACTGTAGGTCACAGTGAAGGCTTGATTTCCAAGTTCCACAAAATTTGATACCCAACCAATTTAAGGATTCAGAAATCAATCATGTGAAATATTAGAAATATATCCATAAGTCTGGTCCACGAGCACTTTAACGTTAATACTTTCATGATTTGTTATAACCAAAACCCTACAAATACAGTACTATTTTAAAATAGAAGATTTATTTGGGTTAAATTATTATCTTTGCAACATTTTTTAATACACAATCCTAATATATACTTTAAGTATTGTAAGAGAGGAAAGCAGACTCATCATGCTAGAACATCATCTTGAGAAGGGTAGGGGGTGGTGGTGGTGGGAGGCAGGAAGGAGAGAGAATTCGGAGAAGGAATGGAGGAACTGAGAAGATCCAAACAGTTGAACTTACTTCTCTTTGGGAAGCCCAGCAGGGAGGTTGATCTGAGCGAACCTCTCTGAGCCTGCAGCATCCTCCTGTGAAGACTGACCCCAGTATCCAGTGGAAGACAAATCAGAGTGAATAGGACTTTGCCAGATAGCCAAGAAGATTTCCTCTCAATCCCTCTAGACAGCCTTGAACTTGTTATCATAGCCAGGACAGCTAGGAATTAGGACAACTCTTACAAATGACCCCAGAGGGTCAGGCAGGCAAAGGCTGACCCTGCAGGATTTGGGGGAAAGAGGTTCACTTGTTATTTAGGGACTTCCTATTTCCCACCTTCCTATTGTCTTATCCCACAACTCACTTGCCCTACCTTTCATGTGATCCTTTAGAATAAGTAGTTGTTTACCAGATCAAGTGCCTGCTTCATAGTATCCAAGAAGAGAGACTTGGAGTTTGGGGGAAGGGGGGAGAAAGTTATACTTCTCTCCTCCGAGAGGGAGAAGCTGTCTGTCTTGTATTTTATTTAAACCACGTCTCTCAGGGAACAGTAACCTGTGATTCTGAAGGCAACTGGAGTGGTTTTTACCAGGGAAAGAGAGAGGGAAACCAATCTATCCCCTCACTCTCTCCCTCTTGGCTTCATTCCATCTATACCACACTCTGGTTCTGAATTCAGTGGTGGGAGGCTCCATTTCTCTCCCTCCATTACAGTATTTATATTACAGATGCTGATAGAAATTATTTGGATTAGGATTAGTATAATGTATGGCTAGGCATCCCTTCTCTTTAGGGTTATATCTGGTTATATTTCTTTCTGTTTTGTCTTGCTTACTCCAGATTGCACACATGCTGCTTAGGGTTTCCTCAGGGAGTGGGATGGTTTTCCTCTCTTGGGGTTTCCCAGGAGGTAACCATACATACTGTTAGAACTCACACGCTGTGTGAGGTATAACGGAAGTACAGGATAGTATATGCTATTCACAGCTGTAGCTTGAGGTCCCACCAATATTGTTCCCATTTAAACAAATCAATCAAAATGACACCTTTAACTCAATGATGAAACATTTATTACACAGAATGTAAAGCTAGAGGAGTCTACCCAACCAGGACTACATTCTTCCACCTAAACACAAGATGTCGATGGGAAAAAGTTGGCATAAAGTTACAAAAACCTAGGGAAAAAACACATAAGTAGGGAAGGCCATGTGTCCAGGACAATTCACAATTGGATTTGTGGTCTTATTTTCCTTAAGGAACAATAGGCACCAAAGATTACCT
The DNA here is from genome assembly GCF_027887165.1 of Monodelphis domestica. Classification (NCBI taxonomy): domain Eukaryota; kingdom Metazoa; phylum Chordata; class Mammalia; order Didelphimorphia; family Didelphidae; genus Monodelphis; species Monodelphis domestica. Next base: position 336,318,776 of record NC_077227.1, read on the forward strand.
GCTGGACAAGTCTTCTCTGCTTATTGCTCCTCTTCAGATCTTAGTTAAACTCTGAGACAATATTATGTTCTTTTAACCAAAAGTAGTTTTCTTAAATATTGGATCTGCAGAGCTATTCACAGAAGCTCTTTTGCTATCCTTTGAGTGGTTTTTCCCTTCCTTATACCTGGGTGACAGTAAAGTACCAGGCAAAAACTTCTGCCTTTCTCCAGTCAACTCTGTTCAGTAAGAGAGGATTCATTTCTCCCCTCTAATCCATTCTCAGCAGCAACACTTTTCTTTCAGTCAGCTCCCAACAGGAAAGCTTTTACTCCAATCAGCTTAGCTCCCAGCAGCAAATGCAAAGCCTCTTTTTCTGTAGTCAGCTCAGCTGAGGAACAGTGCCAACTCTAGGCTCTACTCTTAGTTCTCAGTTTGATTACTTTTCTATGTGCCATCTGCTCAGCTGGACTTGGCTAGGCTCAGCTCCCTTTAAGTAAGAGGGCATTTGCAGTGATGAACCCTTTCTTCAGGTGGATTCTGCAGATTTCTTCAAGCATTAGAGAGTATTCTTTGACCCTTATCCTCTGCTTTGCTTCTTCAAATTCCTTTCTTGTCTTCTATCTTCTCTGCTTCCACTCTCAAGCCATTTCTTTGTGTTTTTTTTTTTTTTTGGTGAAATGACTCACCTCTGTCTTCAAATGAGAAGCTAACAACCATATTTCTGTTGAACACACCACAAATAGGAAATATAGAATTTTCCAAATTTTTTCAAAAAGTTCAAATTTTTAGAGTTTCCTAGCAATTGGTCTTAGAGGCTTCATTATAAGAATTATAGGAATATGTAAGTTAGCTATTGGAAAATAAGACACCTCATTCATCTTTGCCTTCCCATTGTACTTTTTCTCTTCTTTTTCTGAGGTTCTTTCTAAATCATTCTTGTTTCTGCCACTTTTCACAAATAAAATTGTCCAAATCCAAAAGGAGAAGCAGCTTACATTTGAATCTATTATAATGAAGTCTGGACTTGCTTCAGCCCATTTCACATGCCTTGAAAAGGAGAGCATTTTATTTGATGTCACAGTCTCCCTTTGTCACTTATTACCTATGTGGTCATGGGCAAGCCACAAACACTCTGGACCTCATGCTTCTCATTTGTAAAATGTTATTGTTGGAATCTGGTGACCCTAGGCAAGTCACTTAACCCCAACTGTCTAGCCCTTGCTGCTTTTCTGCCTTATATACTAAGGCAGAAGGTAAGGGTTTTAAAAAACGATATGGTTAGACTAAATGACCTCTAAGGTATCTTCCAGCTCCTTTGATTTGTAATGACGTAATCATTGTTACTGTGATTAGTATAAGCATGTCCCTCCTGATACAAGAACTATGGTATAAAATCTCTCTGGCTCCAAGAGAATACCTGGAACTTTAGGGTATGGCATATTTCTTTCCCCAAAAGAGCCTTCAACTCCCTTGCAAACTGTTAGACAAACAAGATAATTAATTAGAAAAGATAGTACAACAAGAACAGAAAGGATGTTTTTTTATTTCTGAATTCATGCATGAACAATCAACAAAAACTCATCTTTTCCCACATGAACCAATAGAGATCTTTCATCTTATATTGTACTATCTTTTGTTATTTGAAATTGTTAGAAAGTCATCCATCTTTCCTGGCCATACACAATCCTCATGATTCTGAGTACCAATGAGGGAGAAGGTCCAAGTTTTATATAGAGTCTTTGTGCTGTTAAATTTTTGGTTGTGAGTGAATATTTAAATTTGTGGTTGCCAGAGATTTAATTTCTAAATCCCAAAATGAATTACTAAAATAGAATGGAATTTATGGTAGTTTATTTTTACAATAGAGGGAAGATATTAAGGAAGAGAAAAAATGGGAGAGAGAGAGAGGCAGAGCTCCGGCTTCCTCTGAGCCAGGTAGAAATTCTAAGCTCCAGCCAGGGAAAAGGAGTCTCAAGACAATGGGCCTTTCTCAGAGGTTCACACCTCCAGAAAGGGCAAGGAAACTAAGTCAGCCTTTCACTCACCACGGTGACCATCTAAAAAGAAAGTAGTCTGAGGTCTCCTGTATGAGCTACTCCTGTAGTCCAGTTCCACAGCCAAATGTCTTCACTCTGTCTTCCAGTCTCTCTTCAAGTGTCTTCCAGTCCAACTCTGAGTGATTCTTCTTCACTCCAATCCAACTCCAAGTGACTGAATGAATCTATCCCTCTTGTGTGTCTCTGTTTCCTCAATTTAAAGATCTTTTTCTCTTGTGTCACCTCCCCTAAATTTTACGTCTACCAATCACAGCAGATGCTCCTCTCCAGGACTGCCCACTCAATGTATGAAATGTGTGTAACACCTTTTGTAGTTAGTTTACAGCTTTTTGTGGTTAGTTAACACCTTTTTGGTTAGTTAACACCTTTTTTGTGGTTAGTTAATGCCTTTTTGTAGTTAAAATGGGTAGATCTACTTTAAATACTGAGTTAAGACTTTGGGGATTAAAATCTAAAAACAGACTGGGAATTACAATTTTATCTTCACTATCAAGGAAGAGCTAAGTACCTTCATTGTTACAATCAGGAGATAGCTAAATCCAATCTTCACATTGCCTTTTGGATATTGGTTTTGTCTCTACCTCTTGTACTTGGGCCTTGTACTAGCAGGGTTCCCTGCTAGGTTGATCTTTTATTCCTTTTAAGGAGTTTACTACTGATTCAGTAGTTCCTACCTGGCCTAGATTATTTGTCTCCCGGAGAAGAGCTGGTTGGGTATAATTGTCTTTAGCACAGCCCTTCCTTCAGATCTTTGTAAAGTTGAGGATCTCAATTTGCCCTGCTAATGCATCTAGGTTTACAAGATATCACTCCTTGTTTATGACTTCCATTTGTGGTCTATACAGTCAGATAGCTGTCCTGTTGCACTCATGCCTTGAGAGTTCCACACATGAAGGGTTTGAAAGGACTTAGATCTAGCTTCTTGTTTATATGCTTGATACATTAATTATATTATAATATATATTTAGGTAGTTAAGATAAAAAACAGAAAATACTTTTCTTAACTAGCTTTTTATGCAATGCAAGATCCAGCAAAACAATGAAGGTGGTACAGCTAGTAAAATAAATTATAGTTACAGAATAAAAACAGAATCTATTAAAATTATTAACAATGAGAACTTTATACAAAAAAATTCAGTCTTCCCAACAATGAATTTCCTACAAACTATCTGCCATTGTTATGGTAATTGCCATCAGCAAAAAGTGTCTTGAATGTGGCAAATTGCTTGAATGTGTCCTTTTCATTTTTCATGGAAATTTTATGCAGATCCAAGGAGTCCTGGCTTTTCCTTTTTTGCTTTTACTGTATTTAAACCATTGCCATCTTCAAGCACTGGAGGGCAGTGCTCTGTGTTGCACTACTTAAAGTCTGGTCCAACAGAGAGTGCCCCAGTGAAGCATGTAAAACATGACATCAGGTTGATATCTCTGTCCCTGAGGGCCTGTGACAATTAACAGATTTCATTTTACTAAGTTTAGTGAGCAGATGCCTGGTAATACACCAGCCATTTCTCTGTAAGAGAAAAAGAGAAATGAGAAATTAAGCAGAAAAGGAATAAACCAAAGAAAGATGTAACTGATTAGTTAAGATGTAATATGGTTCTAGTGCACAGGGATAGAAGTAGCTAGTTAAAATGGTTATAGATTTCCATTCATATTTAAGATATGGTGAGCTATAGGGCAAGCCAAAGACCTTGAACCTGGGTAGATTAATTGCCTGCTCATTTCCTATTGAATGATCAATGTAAGAGGGTAGACAAGAAAATAGGAATTTTTCTCCATGGTGACATATTAAATTGCAATTAATAAAGGGCAAAAAAGTTGAACTTTTCATTATGAAGTCTAGAATTTATTATATTTAACAAGTACCATATAGTAGAAAAAGCACGAGTACCAATCTGGAGATCTGGGTTCTAGAAACATAGGAACAAAGAATTTTATACTTTAAATGATTTAGTCTAGTGTTTCTCAAATTTCTGAAAAATGAAGACCCTTTAATATAAAATAATTTTATAAAATAACCCTTCACGCTCACCCCACACATGCAGGTGGCTATTGATTATGAAAGTGCATGCTGACAGATACCTACAGTGATGTTAGAAATGCTTTTAAATGGAAGATGGTGGCTTAGAAGCTGCGAAAGCTCAGACCTCAGAAACCCTTCCTTCCCGATCGAAAACTGAGAGATCCTAGGACACCGAAATTCAAGCTGAACAACAGGACAGACCCGGGGAACCCTCTTCCTGGATCTGGAACAAAAGATATGCCCCCCCAAAAGCCAAAACCCTAGATCACTTGGATCTAAGGGGAAGGCAGAAGGAAGGTCCCAGGATCCATCCTCCCAACCCAGAGTGCTGAGCCCATGGCAGCAGCGGGAACTTCAGGGTCCGCAAAAGGGCCCCAGGGCTGGCTATTTTGAAGGACTCACCTTGAAAGCAACCCGAGCCAGTCTTCAGGACTCCCAACACAGATGGCAGGGAAACATAGATAGAAGGGGGAAGCCTGTAGCCCCCTGGCTGGGTCCTTCCAACTGAGTCTCAAGGGAGGTCCCAGCTTTAGGGCACCAGCTGAACCCAATCCCATCAGGAGCCCTCAGAGCTACTGAAAGGAGAGAAATCTTAGGGCCGGCAAAGGGGTTGCTCTGAAGAACTCACCTTGAAAGTAACTTGGGCCAGTCTCTGGGCATTCAACACAGATTGTGGAGGAGGAGGTTGGTTTTTTTTTCTTTCTTTTTTTGGCTCAGGGATCATTCGGCCCACACCAGCTGATCCTAATCCCATCAGGAGCCCTCAGAGCTTCTGAAAGAAAAGAAACAGGGCCAGTGAAGGGCTTACCTTGAAAACAACCTGGGCCAGTCTCTGGGCATTCAACACAGATTGTGGAGGAGGAGGTTTTTTGCTTTAGGGCTCATTCAGTACAAACAAGCTGAACATAACCCTATCAGGAGCCCTCAGAGCCCAGGGAGGCCATGACCCCTCCCCCCTTAGAGAGCAGAGTCTTCTGAAAGAACCAGCTGAATCTAATCCCATCAAAAGTCTCCAGAACGCAGGGAAGCCCCGGCTCCCCACCCATCCTCATTGACTGCTGGACTTCAAGCCAATCAAAAGCCTCCAGAGGACAGGGAAGCTCAAACCCCCAACAACCCTCCCCCAGAGACTACACCAAGAGATCTTCTGTTAAACCTCCAAGAGGGGAGACTGATAGAAGTCCCCAAAAAACAAAGAAAATGAGAGGAACAAGAGCACAGACCAATACGGGGAGTAAAGAAGGGGTGAATTTGAGCAAACAACAGAAAAAGAAGAAAGAAACTACAATAGACAGCTACTACTCAACAAATGGAACAGAGACCCAGTAGCAGCAGGAGCACCACCATGTCTTAGAGGAGTAGCTGCTACAGCCTTACTAGTAACAAAAATTGTTGATTTAGTATTGGGATGTCCATTAGCAATAATGTGCCCACATGAGGTAGAAGCATTATTGATAAAACATAGAACACAGGCATTCTCAGATCAGAGAATTACAAGATATGAAATAACCTTATTAAATAGTGAAAACATTACTTTAAAACGTTGTACTACTCTTAACCCTGCCACCTTGCTTCCAGATTTACCAACTTCAGGAGAACCATTACGCAATTGTGAAACATTAGTGTCCATGGCAGAAAAGCCTCGAGATAATCTCTTGGACACTCCCTTAGACAATGCAGATCTGATTTTATTTACCGATGGTTCTTCTTTTATGAGGGATGGCATACGTTACACTGGAGCTGCCAGTGTAACCACCTTATATTTGATTGGAAAACCAAGACACTGTAGTGAAACATATTTCTGTGGTCAAATTTACTCACCCTCTCTTATATCTATCACAATTTATATCTTCCACTATTTTAATCACTACAGTTTAAGACCTCAACTATTTTAATTATAACAACACCAAGAAATGTTATAGCTAAATTCAAAAACAATCAGATGAAAGAAAAGATATTACAAGCTGCCAAGAAGAAGCCATTCAGATACCATGGAAACACGGTGAGGTTAACACAGGTGAGGTTAACACAGGATCTGGCTGCATCCACACTGAAGGAATGAAAGGCATGGAATATGATATTCCGGAAAGCAAGGGAACTAGGTCTACAACCAAGAATAAAATACCCATCAAAACTGACTATATTCTTACAGGGAAAAGTATGGTCATTCAACACAATAGAAGAGTTCCAAGCATTCATAAATAAAAGACCAGACCTGAACAGAAAATTTGATGTCCAACCACAGAACTCAAGAGAATCATCAAAAGGTAATTAAAAAAGAGGGGGAAAAAACAAACAAAACAACAACAAAAATTTTATAAGAGACTCAATAAGTTAAAATGATATGTATCCCTATAAGAAAAGAGGTCATTGGTAACTCTTAAAAACTGTTGCTATCACCTGAGCAGCTAGAAGAATTACACTCAGAGGGAACAGTGACAAACTGTATAGTATGAAAGGACAAGACATAAATAGGTATATAGATATATGCATACATAAATACATATATATGTGTATGTGTATATATATATATACACACATATATATATACACATGACTAGAGCCAAAACAAGAAAAGAGGTTATGACTAAAAGAAATGGGAAAAGAAACAAATGGGGGTAAATTTATATGTCACAAAGAATCTTATGGTGGGAGGGGGGGAGAACACCGATACACTGGAAGGATAAAGAGGTTGGAGACAGGAAATACTCAATTCCTATGTACTTTGAAACTGACCCAAAGAGGGAAGAACAACCCAATCCATTGGGGAAGAGAATAGATTTGCACCCTATAGGGGAGTAGAAGGATAAAAAATGGACTGGTGGGGAGGGAAGCAGTACAAGGGACTACAGGGGAAAATAAGGGAGGGAATAAGAAGGGAGGGGGGGGTAGAAAGGGAAGTAAAATAAGGGAGGGAGGGGGGGAGGGGCTGACTATAAACAAACATTGGTATAAAAGGAAATAGTGAAAGAAGAAAAGGCAGGACCAGGAGTAGAAATCAAAAAGCTGGGAAATACACAGCTAGTAATCACAACTCTGAATGTGAATGGAATGAACTGATCCATAAAATGCAGGCGAATAGCAGAGTGGATTAGAATCCAAAACCCTACCATATGCTGTCTGCAAGAAACACACATGAGGAAGGTAGACACGCATAGGGTGAAAGTAAGAGGATGGAGCCAAACCTATTGGGCATCAAATGATAAAAAAGAAGGCAGGAGTTGCAATCATAATATCGGACAAAGCCAAAGTAAAAATAAATCTAGTTAAAAGAGATAGGGAAGGTAATTACATCCTGATAAAAGGCAGTATAGACAATGAGAAAATATCTGTACTCAATATGTATACACCAAATGGCAGAGCATCCAGATTTTTGAAGGAGAAACTAGAGGAGCTCAAGGATGAAATAGATAGAAAAACTATACTAGTGGGAGATCTGAACCTTCCCCTATCCAAACTAGATAAATCAAATAAAAAAATAAATAAGAAAGAGGTGAGAGAAGCAAATGAAATCTTAGAAAAATTAGAGTTAGTAGACATATGGAGAAAAATAAATAGGGACAAAAAGGAATACACCTTCTTTTCAGCAGTACATGGTACAGTCACAAAAATTGACCATGTACTAGGGCACAAAATCATTGCAAACAAGTGCAAAAGGGCAGAAATAATAAATGCAACCTTCTCAGACCACAGTGCAATAAAAATAATAATTAGTAAGGGTACATGGATAGATAAATCAAAAATTAATTGGAAACTAAACAATATGATTCTCCAAAACCAGCTAGTTAAAGAACAAATCATAGAAACAATTAATAACTTCATTGAAGAAAATGACAATGGTGAGACATCCTTTCAAAAACTATGGGATGCAGCCAAAGCAGTACTCAGGGGGAAATTTATATCCTTGAGCTCATATATAAACAAATTAAGAAGGGCAGAGGTCAATGAATTGGGCATGCAAATTAAAAAACTAGAAAGTGAACAAATTAAAAATCCTCAGATGAAGACAAAATTAGAGATCCTAAAAATCAAAGGAGAAATTAATAAAATTGAAAGTCAAAGAACTATTGATTTAATAAATAAGACTAGAAGCTGGTACTTTGAAAAAACAAATAAAATTGACAAAGTACTAGTCAGTCTAATTAAAAAAAGGAAAGAAAAAAACCAAATTGACAGTATCCAATATGAAAAGAGAGACCTCACCTCTAATGAAGAGGAAATCAAGGCAATCATTAAAAACTACTATGCCCAATTATATGGCAAAAAATATGGCAATCTAAGTGATATGGAGAATACTTACAAAAATATAAATTGCCTAGACTAAAAGAAGAAGAAATAAATTACCTAAACAACCCCATATCAGAAAAAGAAATTGAACAAACCATCAAAGAACTCCCTAAGAAAAAATCCCCAGGTCCAGATGGATTCACAAATGAATTCTATCAAACATTCAAAGAACAGCTAACCCCAATACTATACAAACTATTTGACAGAATAAGCCAAGAAGGGGTTCTACCAAATTCTTTTTACGACACAAACATGGTACTGATCCCAAAGCCAGGCAGGTTAAAAACAGAGAAAGAAAACTATAGGCCAATCTCCCTAATGAATATAGATGCAAAAATCTAAAATAGGATTCTAGCAAAAAGACTCCAGCAAGTCATCACAAGGGTTATCCACTACGATCAGGTAGGATTCATTCCAGGAATGCAAGAATGGTTCAATATTAGGAAAACCATCCACATAATTGACCATATAAACAAGCAAACCAACAAAAATCACATGATTATTTCAATAGCTGCAGAAAAAGCCTTTGACAAAATACAACACTCATACCTATTAAAAACACTAGAAAGTATAGGAATAGAAGGGCCTTTCCTAAAAATAATAAATAGTATATACCTAAAACCATCAGCAAACATCATCCGTAATGGGGAAAAACTCAAAGCCTTCCCAATAAGATCAGGAGTCAAACAAGGATGCTCATTATCACCTTTATTATTTAATATTATACTAGAAACACTAGCAGTAGCAATTAGAGAAGAAAAAGAAATTGAAGGTATTAAAATTGGCAATGATGAGACCACGCTGTCACTCTTTGCGGATGATATGATGATTTACTTAAAGAATCCCAGGGAATCAACCAAAAAGCTAATCGAAATAATCAACAACTTTAGCAAAGTTGCAGGATACAAAATAAACCCACATAAGTCATCAGCATTTCTATATATCTCCAACCCAGTTCAGCAGCAAGAATTAGAAAGAGAAATTCCATTTAAAGTCACCCAAGACAATATAAAATACTTAGGAATCTATCTGCCGAGACAAACACAGGAACTATATGAACACAACTACAAAACACTCTCCACACAATTAAAACTAGATCTAAACAATTGGAAAAACATTGATTGCTCGTGGGTGGGATGAGCTAACATAATAAAAATGACCATCCTACCCAAACTTATCTATCTATTTAGTGCCATACACATTGAACTACCAAAAAACTATTTTACTGAATTAGAGAAAACCATAACAAAGTTTATTTGGAAGAATAAAGGATCAAGGATATCCAGGGAAATAATGAAAAAAAATACAAAGGAAGGTGGCCTTGCAGTCCCAGATCTCAAACTATATTACAAAGCAGCGGTCATCAAAACAATTTGGTACTGGCTAAGAGACAGGAAGGAGGATCAGTGGAATAGACTTGGGGTAAATGACCTCAGTAAGACAGTCTTTGACAAACCCAAAGACCCCAGCTTTTGGGACAAAAATCCAGCATTTGATAAAAACTGCTGGGAAAATTGGAAGACAGTGTGGGAGAGATTAGGCTTGGATCAACACCTCACACCCTACACCAAGATAAACTCAGAATGGGTGAATGACCTGAACATAAAGAAGGAAACAATAAGTAAATTAGGTGAACACAGAATAGTATACATGTCAGATCTTTGGGAAGGGAAAGATTTCAAAACCAAGCAAGACTTAGAGTCACAAAATGTAAAATAAATAATTTTGACTACATCAAATTAAAAAGTTTTTGTACAAACAAAACCAATGTAACTAAAATTAGAAGGAAAGCAACAAATTAGGAAACAATCTTCATAACAAAAACCTCTGCCAAAAGTCTAATTACTCAAATCTATAAAGAGCTAAACCTGTTGTACAAAAAATCAAGCCATTCTCCAATTGAAAAATGGGCAAGGGACATGAACAGGCAATTTTCAGTTAAAGAAATCAAGACTATTAATAAGCACATGAAAAAGTTTTCTAGATCTCTTATAATCAGAGAGATGCAAATCAAAACAACTTTGAGGTATCACCTCACACCTAGCAGATTGTTCAACATGACAGCAAAGGAAAGTACTGAATGCTGGAGGGGATGTGGCAAAGTAGGGACATTAATGCATTGCTGGTGGAGTTGTGAATTGATCCAACCATTCTGGAGGGCAATTTGGAGCAATGCCCAAAGGGCAATAAAAGACTGTCTACCCTTTGATCCAGCCATAGCACTGCTGGGTCTGTACCCCAAAGAGATAATGGACAAAAGACTTGTACAAGGATATTCATAGCTGCGCTCTTTGTGGTAGCCAAAAATTGGAAAATGAGGGGATGCCCTTCAATTGGAAAATGGCTGAACAAATTGTGGTATATGTTGGTGATGGAGTACTATTGTGCTCAAAGGAATAATAAAGTGGAGGAATTCCATGGAGACTGGAACAACCTCCAGGAAGTGATGCAGAGTGAGAGGAGCAGAACCAGGAGAACATTGTACACAGAGACTGACACATTGTGGTACAAGAATACGTAATGGACTTCTCCAGTAATGGCTTTACAATGACCCTGAACAACCTGCAGCGATCTACGAGAAAAAAAACAAAAACTATCCTCAAGCAGCGGACAAACTGAGGTAGTAAAAACACCGAGGAAAAGCAACTGCTTGACTACAGAGGTTGAGGAGACATGATCTAGGAGAGCTGCTAAATGAGTGCCCTAATGCAAATACCAACAACAAGGAAATGGGTTCAGAGCAAGGACACATGTGATACCCAGATGAATCGCTAGGGAAGGGGTGGGGGTGGGGTTGGGGGGGAGGAAAAGAAAATGATCTGTTTCCAATGAACAATGTATGAAAATGACCAAATAAAATAATGTTTAAAAAAAAAAGAAATGCTTTTAAATGGATTTCTATTTTATCAGTATTGATAACATTGACTATATTTGAAAAACCTATTATTTGTGCTATATATTTTGTTGGAGCTAATGTTAGACATATGGATTCCTTACAATATCTTCAATGGTCTAGTCTAATACTTTCATTTTGCAAATGAAGAAACTACCCTGAATACATATTTGCCCAAGGGTCCCACAGTCAGTTATTGGCACAGCCAGAACTAAACCTAACAAGTTGTGTCACTTTGGGCAAATTGCTTTGGCCTTGCTTTCTTTAACTAGTTAAGGGAAAGTTAAATAGGCTTTAAGTTCCCTTCCTGAATTATGATTCTATGATCTGTGATGGGATGTTCTTTATTTAGCTAAAGTAGTCATACATTATTTGATTCTTCCATCCTTCTCTCTCTGCTTTTCCTTAAGAAGCAGCTCTATTATAGTTTTCTAGTGGTTTTGAGGTTGAGAAATTCATCTAAGAGGCTGACTGAAGGTAGAAGGTGGTTGATAAGGAAAAGAAAAATGGCTTGACTTCTTAGGAGTTCAGTATGCTGGGGGGACATGTCTCAAAGGGGATCCTTACTGAAGGGATTGCTACTCTGCGATACATTAAGAAGAACATCAAGGATATGTGCCTCTAGGCATCTTTTAAGTACAATTATCCTTTCCACTTAGTGGAGTATAGGGGCAGGGTGCCCCTGTGATTTGGAAAATCCATGTAATATTTTTTGGCTTCCCTTTCATACCAGATAAGAAATTTGAATTTTTTTTCTTTTATAAGGTATTTATTATATCATTTTATGAATTTTGAGTTAAGTATGAATTTCTGTTTCTTAACATTTTCTTTGTTGTCTACTAGCCTTGGCACGTCATTTGTGGCTTCCCCAAAACTCTCAAAAAATTCTCATCTAGTTTCTCATGGTGACCCATGATATATCGAAACTGTGATGGGGAAAGTCTTGATGTGGAAAGCATAACTATTATACCTAATCCCTCAAAACCCATGATTAGCTCAAAGACATTTTTTCCCACTCAAATTCACTTTATACCACTTGGATATGCTAGTAGATAATCATAAGATCATCTATTTAGAGCCAGAAGATACTTTTAGATGTCATCTAGTCTAGTTTATTTTACAGATAAAGAAACAGTCAGAGAGATTGTGATTTACACAGGTAATTAGAAAGAGAAATGGGTAAGATGGCAGCATAGAGGCAGAGAAAGTTCAGACTTCTGAAAACCCTTCCTCACCAATTAAAAACAAAATGCTCTTAGGGAACTGAAAACCAAATCTAACAACAGGACATAGCTAAGGAACCCTCCTGCTGGACTCAACTTAAAAGGTACATCCCCCAAAAGCCTGAATTTGAGAACACCTGGGTTTAAGGGGAAGGAAGAAGGAAGGTCCCAGGACCCCTCCCCCAACTATAGTACTGAGCCTCCAGCAGTGGCTGGAATCTCTGGGAAGGCAAGTCTAGAGGGGAGTACCCTGTGGGAAAAGCTGTGCCAGGCTCAGGGCTTTGAACACAGGTGGCATGGAGGCAGCAGGAGGAGAATCTCAAAGAAGGCAGCCCAATTGTAGCTGAGACACTTCATATTTCCCCGCCCCCTTCCCAAGGTTTTGGCCTCAGGGCACATCCAGCTCTGAAAGTTCAACTCTGCTGGGCTTAATCTTATAAAGCCTTCAGAGGGCAGGGAAGCTAAAGCTCCAATACCCCTTCCCCACTGCTCTGCTCTGAGAGCCTTGCTAAGCTCCAAGGGTGAAGGCTGACAGAAAAGCCCAAACCCACAGATCTAGCACATAATGAAAGGAGCAAGACTATAGGCAACTACAGGGGGGAAAAGAAGGGGAAAATATGAGCAAACAACAGAAAAAGAAAAAAGAAGTTACAATTAACAGCTTCTATCCAGACAATGAACAAAGAGCAAATGTCACAGGAGGATCAAGGAACACCAAGCAAAAACAAAGAAACTCCAGCAAATTGGACACAGGCTTTGGAAGAACTCAAAAATACAATTCAAAACACAATTAAGAGAGGTTGAAGACAACTGGGAAAAGAACTTAAAAAGCAAGATAAGTCATCTGGAAACAGAGGCACTTGAACTAAAATGAGAAAATAGTGTCTTGAAAGCCAAAATTAATTAGCTTGAAAACAAAGCAAAGGAGATGAAAGATCAGAAGGAGAAGGACAACCAAAAAGCCAGGGATGAAATTGTCTTTAAAAACCAGAATACAGCAATCAGAAGCAAGCAACTTCACAAGGCAGCAGGAAACTATAAACCAAAATCAAAAGAATGAAAAAATTGAGGAAAATATGAAACACCTTATTCACAAAACAGAAGATTTAGAAAATTGATCCAGGAGAGACAACTTAAGAATCATTGGTCTACCAAAAGACCAGGACAATAGAAAGAGAAATGAGATTCAAACCTATGTCTTCTGCCACCAAATTCAGAGCTATTTTTTCTAGTATCAATTGGCCTTTCAACTCATCAGGTATAAATGCCTTCAAGACCTAGTTGTAGAGCTGGTTTCTAAGGTACAACTCAAAGGAAGAGAATCTATAAAAAGAATATAGGTGATGCCATTTTGCTGATTTCCATTAACAAGAGGGGGAATTGTAGAAGAAAGCTTATTTTGATCCTTTGGAGGCATGTCTGCTGTTGACCAGCTCTGTCCTGTGTCATTGTATAGTTACTGAATGCCCTTGCATTCTTACTGTCCTTGTGTTTAACTGAAATAGAATCACTCAGGACTATAAGTACAGTTGATAAACATAATTTCCTGGACCCTTTTAGTCTTCTCTAAAATATAGTGGACATAAATGGACAAAATTCTCCAGATGTCATATGTCCAGGGAAGAATATGGCTTAACTATTACCAGTCCCCATTATAGATGTTAACATCTCAATGCACTGTATCAGATTTAGGAATTTTTTTAGCTTCCATGTCACACAATTGAAAAATATTGAATTTGTAGCCCACTAAAATTCTTAAATCTTTTTTTCCCATAAGAACTAATGCTGGGGGCAGCTGGGTGATTGAGTGGATTGAGAGTCAGGCCTAGAGATGGGGTAGGGTGGGGGGGGGTTGGTTCAAAAATGGCTTCTGACACTTCCTAGCTATAAGACCCTGAGCAAGTTACTTAACCTCCATTGCCTAGCCCTTACCACTCTTCTGCCTTGGAACTAATACACAGTAATGATTATAAGATGGAAAGTAAGGGTTTAAAAAAAAAGAGGGGTGAGCATGGTGGCAGTCTAGACGTGGGACTCTTCCTCTCCTCAGTACCCACCAATATAGACTACTTCAAAAGATCAAAAAAAACAAAAAACAAATTCATAAGAATGAAGGGACTCTACAGTAGGGTGTAGCATTGAAGGTACATGGGATTTGGGCATTTCCACAATATAAGAGGGTGAAAAAGCTCCCACTCAAATGTGAGCTGATCTACCCTCTCCCACCCCACCTATGGAGCCAGATTAAGAGCCAGCAATCAGCGAGTGATTCAGAGGCACCTCTAGAGTGAGCAAGGGGCACCTCTAAGTCCTTGGGAGCTGACTAAGACCACCAAAGACCTACCCTTGAGAGCAGCTACACCTGAAACTCCGGTGGGCTGGGGAGTGCAGACCTTGGGTGCTCTCAGGAAGGTAGCACAGAGAAGGGCAGTGAACAGCGGAGGCTGCAGAGATTTGAGAGCTTGCCTCTGGCAAAATCTTTGCTCCTTAACTCCATACACAGAGAGCCTTCCCATCTCACTCAGATTTCTGACTAAAAAGGGAAGGAAAAACCTCCACAGTGATGGCAAATTGTGCCCAGGAGCTACAAACACCCTCCAAGAAAAACAAAAAGAAAGCATTGACCCTTGAAAATTTTTACATAGGAAAACCCCAAGCTACAGAGGAAATAGAAGAGGAAATTCAAACAAAGCCAAAACCTTCCAAAAAAAATGGAAATTGTCCACAAGCTCTTGAAGAATTTAAAGTGGAGCTTATCAAAAAGATGGAAGCCTTCTGGCAAGAAAAGTGGGAAATAGTTCAAAGAGAAAATGACAGTTTAAAAAGACAAGAACTCCCAATTAGAGAAACAGCTGGAAGCCACAAAAAGCAGCATAGACCAAACTGAAAAGGAAATTCAAAAGATTATAGCAGAAAATCAAAAAATTAAAGCAGAAAACCAAAAGATTATAACAGAAAACCAGGCCTCAAGGACCAGAATTGGGCAACTGGAAACTCTGAATCTTAAAAATTCTCAGATCCTACTTTAGAACACTTGGTTAAGACCATTCCCCATTTTAAACAATGAAGGGACTCAGTCAGGAATGTGAGAACTCTACTCCACCCATACTCAAGCATACTTTAGGGGAAGATAAAGTTGTAAATTCTTTACTGAACAATGAAAAAGTACTTAACCCATACTTATAGTGAGGCCAAGCACTTAAGCTAAGTCTATTTTTAGATCTAATACAAAAAGGTGCTAAGTACCTATGAAGGTCAAATTAATCACTAAAAGGTCAAGCAACTTGCAAACTTGTAAGCGGAAAAGAAGTGTGAACTTACTCAGCAGTTTTAGTCTACTCAGGTGTGAATTACTCAAAAGTTTAGTCTACTCAGGTGTGAATTAAGAATGGTCTGTCCTTTGGAAAACGTCTACTGTGATTGGTAGATGTGAGAACTTAGGGGAGGTGACATAGGAGAAAATTCTCTTTAAAAGGAACTCTCTCTGAGAGAACTGGGGTGGCTGGCTGAAAATTCAGTTTGCCAAAGCAGAATCTTGCTTGGGACAAATCTTGTGGTGAGTGGATTAAAGACTGACTGATCTCTCTTAGGGCTTGGGCCAAGGCTGGCCTAGGCTGGCTTGGGCTGGCCTACCCCTTTTCTCATTATTTCCTCTTACTCTCTCTCTCCCTTTCATTAATTCCTTAATTTGTTAAAATCTCCACAAAAACCCAGCTGACTTGGGTATATTTCATATTTGGGAATTTTTCCCTGGTGACCACTTTATATTTGATTTAACTCAAGACAATATCTTGAAACCATATTTCCGCAGTCACAGTTTATACCAATCACTCTTTTAATTGTTACAAAACCAATGATCTTGCAAAACAGCAAGAATTAATAAAGCAAAGTCAAAAGACTTATAAAATAGAAGAAAACATAGAATATCTCACTGACAAGATGACAGATCAGGAAAATACATAACGATGAGATAATTTGAGAATCATTAGTCTACCTGAAAAGTCAGAAATAAACAGAAATCTTGACCTCATACTATAAGAAACCATCCAAGAAAACTGCCCTGATGTGCTTGAACAAGGGGGAAAAATAGACATTGAAAGAGTTCATAGAATACCCTCTACACTAAATTCTCAAAAGACAATTCCCAGGAATGTAATTGCCAAATTCCAGACCTTTCAAGCTAAGGAGGAAATTCTACAAGAAGCCAAAAAGAGAAAATTCAGATATCAAGGAGCACCAATCAGGATCACATAAGACCTAGCAGCTTCCACACTAAAGGACTGCAAGGCCTGGAACATGATATTCAGAAAGGCAAGAGAATTGTATCTTCAACCAAGAATCACCTATCCATCAAAACTGACTATATACTTCCAGGGGAAAGTATGGGCATTCAATAAAATAGAAGATTTCCAAGTATTTATAAAGAAAAGGCCAGAATTAAGTGGAAAGTTTGATATCCAAACACAAAGATCAAGAGAAACATGAAAAGGTAAATAAGAGAGAGGGAAAAGGGGAAAATGTTTTTTTTTCAAACTCTCTTCTTTAAGGGTACAATTAGATCAAATTATATATGTAAATATATGGGGAAAATGTTATTTGCAACTCTCGAAAATTGTATTCATTACTATAGTAATTAGAAGAATCATTCACAGGAAGAGACTGGGGCATTAAGGGCTTTAAGATGATATGCAAAAAAAAAAGAAAAAAGAAAAAGGGAGGGGGGAATTGAAGATGGTACCAAGAGATACATGAAGAAATAAAACAAATAGATTAATCTTTATCACAGAAAGATACACATGGGAAGGGGAGGGGAAGAATACTCTTATGAGAAGGAGAGGAAGAGAGTGCTAATTGGTAATACTTAAACCTTACTCTTAGTGAAATCAATTCTGAGAGGGAAGTGCGTCTAGATCCATTGGGGTCTTAAATTCTATCTCATCCGACTGGGAGTTTAGTCAACTATGACTTCATATTATTGTCAGACTAAGGAAGAACTAAAGTATTTGATTTACTCTTTTTTTTAAAGCATTTCTTCCATTTTTCCACAAAATGTTAAATTACTTTCTTATTCCATTCATGTAATAAATGGCTGTTTAATTATGGTGATGTATTTATGTCAGTCAAAAGAATATATTAAATCTTTAAACACAGAACTAAAAAAAAAAGAACTAATGCCAATTCTGTAATGCCA
Organism: Monodelphis domestica; assembly: GCF_027887165.1. NCBI lineage: Eukaryota > Metazoa > Chordata > Mammalia > Didelphimorphia > Didelphidae > Monodelphis > Monodelphis domestica. The sequence goes on from NC_077227.1 coordinate 336,336,435, forward strand.
ATTTGGGAAGTTTGATTTTTGAAACAAATTGCAAAATTTTATATTATCATTATTAAATATCATTTGACTTGGTCTAGCATTCTAGCTTGTTGTGAACTTTAGATTACTCCACCCTACTTAGTCTAACAAAAATCAGGAATGTCTACACCCATATTTAAGGATTAAGTATTTAGGAGGATGGCCTATGACAGACATGTGGTAGCAAATGACAAATCAGAAACAACTGACATACCTCTAGGCTGCCCTAAGTTAAGCCTAAGATATTATTGGTACATATGAGACGCAGAAAAGTGATGTAAAACTTTCTACATATTTTGCATCACTTTCTCTCTCCAGGCTGTAAAGATTAAAATTTAGGAATATGGGGAGACTGAGGCAGGTAGAAATTAGTTTCTCTCTGCAAGGAGTATTATATTTTTTAAAGGTTTATTAAGGATTAAGGATTAAAGAAAATATAGGATAAGGAAAATGTGCCTAGGCTGGAGGGCTAGACAAGACCTCACCTACATTATGGAAAGAGCCACATCTGCTCCAAAATGGAAGTCCAAAAAGAAGCCCTCAAAAGCCTTTGTAATCAGCTTAAATACCTTCTCGATCTCACCCACCTCAGAATTCCGTGGGATTACAAAGCATTTTGGGGAGGTGGAAAAGTGCTTGTGGAGATTGAAGTCCAGAGTTCAAATCTCAATTTTACAAGGCTCTTTGATAGCAGAGAGGTGGCTGGCGGCAGCTTGCTGAGTGTGTCGACATCTTGCCATGACGGCTGCTATTGTCCAGGTTTAGTGGTGAGTTTTCCTTGATACCATACTGGAAGAAGCCTAGTAACCTAGTTCAGGTGAGGCTCTTCTCTGAGATCTCTCGGAGTTTAGGCTGATTTTTCTCTCCTTTACCTTCCAAACACTATCCTCTTAGAGAAAGCCTCTAATCTCCAAAGACTTCATGGCGGAGGACTTTGAACTCGCCTGGCACAAGCCAGGCAAGAGAAATCCTATACCTTTCCCCTCTCTCTTCTCTTTGATTTCTTCCCTATATATTGATTAAACCACCATATATTTCCAAACTGACTTGGGTATTTTATTTGGGATATCCCCTGGTGACCAAAAAATAAACTTAGATTAGGTCACAACCCTAAATTATCCTTATACTCTTTAGGACTCTGTCATCCCACATGTTATTTATCACTTCATTCTTTTTTGTTATCTGTACATTTGATGAGCATATCTCTCTGTGCCCATCAAGTCATTGTGACACACACACACACACACACACACAAACCTTTCACCTGGATTGCCAATTAATGAGGGTCACCAAAGAGATACACAGATGCCAAGAGGTCCTTATGACAACGGAAGAAACTTTACCCAGAAATCAAAGAAATGGGGATGTTTTAACTTAGAATTGAGAATTCTGGAAAATTGTCAGTCCATCTAGACAGGATTACAGGGATTAGAAAGAGGCACCTTCCGGGGGCAGCTAGGTATCTCAGTGGATTGAGAGCCAGTCCTAGAGACGGGAGGTCCTAGGTTCAAATCTGGCCTCAAACACTTCCCAGCTGTGTGACCCTGGGCAAGTCACTTAATCCCATTGCCTAGCCCTTACTGCTCTTCTGCCTTGGAGCCAATACACAGTATTGACTCCAAGACAGAAGGTAAGGGTAGAAAGAAAGAAAGAAAGAAAGAAAGAAAGAAAGAAAGAAAGAAAGAAAGAAAGAAAGAAAGAAAGAAAGAAAGAAAGAAAGAAAGAAAGAAAGAAAGAAAGAAAGAAAGAAAGAAAGAAAGAAAGAAAGAAAGAAAGAAAGAAAGAAAGAAAGAAAGAAAGAAAGAAAGAAAGAAAGAAAGAAAGAGGCACCTTGGTCTGGGATGCTTGCTTCCCAGGATTCTCTCTACTCCCAACCCTAGGGCTAAGTTGGCAAGTAGTTAAGAACACTGGAGGGTAAAGGAGCTAGGGACAGTCCAGAGATTATTTGGAGGGATTGGCATTTCCCTGAAGTTTAAAATACCAGGTTCCACTTGAGAACTTTGCTTTTTCCCTCTTCCTACTAAAGAGGTTACCTCAAAGCCCCAGATAAACCATGGGCTGACAATTTATAGGTGTCTATTGCCTGCCTGAAGAAAAAAGAGAAAGGAAAAGGAACAAGCAATCTATCCTTCCCAGGCTGCCTACAAAAAAATATGGCCGGTGTTCATACTTTCATTACCTTGATTGTAACCCTTTCACTTCTATTGCTATTCTACTAGTTTGATTAAATGTAATAGGGCAGAAACAGCTGGCTCCTCTGGTCTTCTTTGGCTAAAATACTCTATAGCTGTGATGGAGGACCTTTTAGAGACCATGTGCTATGCCCCATACCCCCTCCAGACTGAGTGCCAAGAGCTCTCCTCCATCCTCCATCCCCTCTCCCTCTCTACCTTCCTTGCCTTACCCCACACATAGGAGGGAAAAAGGGCTCCAATTGGGCTGCTAGGAAGAGGGGCTGGTGATGTGAAAAAATGTCTTCAGGTATGGTAGAAAGTGGAAAGGGAGTTGCTCCGTCAAGTCCCTTTGCCTTTCTAGTAGTGAACTCTGGTGGGGGAGGATACACATACCAATAGAGCATGCTCTGTGTGCCCTCTTTGGCATATGTTCACCATCGCTGCTCTGTAGAATGCTGACCCTATATTTTAATCACTTCCTGGGAAATATGTGGTTCTTTGTTTTGACATAGCAAAGCCAGATTTTTTTCTTTTCCTCTCCTTCTGTGATAGTAGCTGAGTCACTTGAAAAGAAGATATAGTTTCTATATCTTGGTTTTCTTTACTCCTTTTGAAAGGTGTGACAAGTAACTTCCCATGAAGAATGAGAGAAAAACATCCTTTATTCCATCCTGGCAGCATATTGGCTGCAAGCATATGACATGTAGAATGGGAATTCAGCTAGGTGAGCTGAAGGTAGGCCTTGGGTCCCTGGCTGCCTTTTCTACCTTGTGTTTCTTTCTTGAGCATTGGTGAGCACTCGGTGATCTGGAGATGGACAATTCCGGCTTTGGAGGCATGCATTCCAGAGGTCAAACCTCCTGAGTCCTCCCTTATTTGGACTTGACTAGCTTTCTGCTTCAGAAAGCATGACCACCAGTAGGAGTTAACCCTTAGCCTGGCTTGCTGGAAGAAAGAGACCTAGAAAGAACACTTTGGATACTTTGCAGAACTGAGGAGAAATGTGAAATGCCAATTCAGCAGTCCAACAAATCGTTCCATTATTCTAATACTTAAGTCAGCCTCCTGGGAGAGTATAATAATAACTCCAAGTTGCTGCTTTTTCTTTAAGTTTTGTGGGATTTTTTGGTCAGTTTAAATTTGTGAATCCTTGATGGTTAGTCCTTGGTGTTCCTCCTTTTGTGTGTAGAGGAAATAAATAGCTGTCAAATACTTGATTTATATTATACATTGAGTCACTGAGTTTCTACTGTCCCCTTTTGGAAAGATCTTAGGCATCATCCAAACCTAAGCTTTAAGTAATTCTCCCTGAAGTTCTGCAATAGAGACATAAAGAGCCTAAAAGTATAAGAAAATGAGCCTAACCTAAGGGGAATTAGCATTCCTGAGGTTTGGATGAATTCTCACTGCAGATGGAATATCTTTTTGGCCCAGAGTTATTTCCCTGGTGAATTTGGAGGAAGAAAGGAACAGGATATTTTTAAAAAAAATAAATTATATCCTTTTAATCTTTGTAGCATACCAGGTATATTAGCATCTTGGAAATATGATTTGGTGTATTGATATTGTATCATGTTACTTATTGATTATTATATTGCCAAATCTTCAGTCCAAAGGACAAAAAGAATTCCTGAGCAGGACAATATTTGCCCAGGGTCCTAGCTCACACCTTGTTAGACCACATTCCTTTCCAAGTCACATGTTTGATTAACCTCCTCCTCTTTGATTAATGATTGTCAATTGAGCCAATGTTAAAGCCTATACCATGTCACATGTTCATTAGTTACCTCCCACTCCATATTCCTAAACTCTCCAATAAAAGTTTAAGGGCACATGTGGAGCATCCTCTAAAATCCATCAAGGAGCACGGCAACATGTAGCCCATATTTTTAACTCCTTGTCTCTGAGTCTTTATTCCTTTGTCTCTCTCTTTCTCTCCTCTATCCTTTTCCCTCAGTTTCCAATATCCTCAGGTGTCCACCCATGAGAATTTTAAGATGTAATTACAAGAGGTTACAATCTTATTCAGTTTATTTTTACTTAATTTTGTCTCAGATACTCCCTAGCTCAGTAGCCCTGAATAAGTCTTTGCCTCAGTTTCCTTATTTATTTTATTTCCCAATAAAATGGAGATAAATAATAGTGCCTTTGTGAGGATCAAGTGAGTATATATGTAAAGCATTTTATAAATCTTTTTTTTAACTCATACCTTCTGTCTTAGAATTGATACTATTAGTTTCAAGGCAGAGAAATGGAAAGGATTAGGTAATTAAGGTTAAGTGACTTTTCCAGTGTCACACAACTAGGACATGTCTGAGGTCAGTTTTGAACCCAGGATCTCTCATCTTTAGGCCTTGTTCTTTATTCATTGAGCCACTTAGCTGTTCCCATTTTCTAAATCTTAAAGTACCATATAACTGCTAGGTATGAATATCATCACTATCACTAGATTTGACTGAGCTAGGACTGGCCCAGAATATTGGGCAAATAACATCTACACAGAAAAGTAAAAACAAAACGAATATAAAGCATATACAAAGTAATTTCAGAGTGAAGAAATCAGTACAATGGGGGATATCAGGAAAGGCTTCATACAGTAGATAATATTTAGGATCATACTTGGAAGGACCTTAGAGGCCATTGAGTCCAGGTCCCCCATTTTACAGATTAGAAAACTGAGAGTAAGAGAGATTAGGTGACTTGTCAAGGGTCACCAAGTTATCAAGTGTCTGAGATAGTATTTGAACCTGAGTTCTTTCTGGTCCCAAGCTTAACTCTCTATTTACTATGCCACTCACTTGTCTCCTTTCTAAGCCACATCTCATAGAATTAGAGGAACAGAGATTTAGAGCAGGAGAGAACCTGGTCATGAAATTAAGCCTTTAAGGGGAAGGAGGGATTTTTAGATGCAACCATTGGAGGGAGAGCATTTCAAGCATGAGAAATCGGGGAAGGAAAGGAGAAGGGAATAAAAATTTATATAGCTTCTAATACATGCCAGATACCATTTTAAACACTTTAAAAAGTATCTCATTTGATCGTCACAGCAACCTTGGGAGGCAGGTGCTATTATTCTCTCTTTTTTACAGATGAGGAAATTGAGACAGAGGTTAAGTGACTTGCTCAGGGTCACAGCCAGTAAGTAACTGAGGCTGAATTTGAACTTAGGTCTTCCTGACTCCAGTCGTGCTCAGCATTGGGCCACTTAGCTGCCTCAGACTACACTGTACAAAGCCAAATAGACTGAAAAGGTATATGGAGGCAGGAAATGCAGTATCTTATATGGGAAATCTAATATAAACAACTTCACTGGAACATAATATGTGGATAGGAACCAGACCTCTGATTTCACTAGTATAGGGAACTCTGATGAAAAAATTCCCTCTATTAATGCAGATAGGACTTTTTGCAATTTATAGTCTTAGTGAGTTGCTTAGTGCAATGAAGTTGAACTCAAAAAAGAAACCAGACAGGGTTACTATTATCTGTGACTTAGACCCCCTAACTCTGGCCAGACCTTATACCTACCTCCATTTGGTTTTTTGGTTGTTCCCCACCCCAAGTAAATTTGGGGGCTGCTAATAAGTTAGCCTACTCTTCTTTTTATTTAATTTTATTTATTTCTATTTCTTCTATATTGTTTATTTTTATAAATGAGTACTCTCATAATACCCAAACTCCAAAACATAAACCCAAATGAACAACTGCAAAATCATATACTTTCATATGCACTCTGACTTCTTTAACAATTCTTTTTTTGGCGATGGATAGCATTCTTTGTCTTAAGTCCCTCAGAATTGTTCTAGTTCTTTGTATTACTGAGAGTAGGTAGGTCTATCACATTTGATCATCCCACAATATTGCTGTTACTGTGTACAATTTTTTCCTTGTTCTTATTTCACTCTGCATCAGTTCATGTAAGACTTTCCAGCTCTTCCTGAAATTATCTTCTTCATCATTTCTTATAGTACAATAGTATTCCATCACCATCATATACCACACTTTATTCAGCCATTCCCCAACTGATGGGCATTCCTTCAATTTCCCATTCTTTGTTACTACAAAAAGAGCAGCTATAAATATTTTTTGTACAAGTAGGTCTTTTCCCCCTCCTTTTTTTTTAAATCTTTTTGGGATACAGACCTAGTACTGGTATTACTCTATCTAAGGGTATGCATTGTTTTATAGCCCTTTGGATATAGTTCCAAATTGCCCTCCAGAATGGTTGGATAGATTCACAGATCCACCAGCAATGCTTTAGTATCCCAATTTTGCCACATCCTCTCCGACATTAATCATTTTCCTTTGCTGTTTTATTGGTCAATCTGATAGGTATGAAGCAGTACCTCAGAGTTATTTCGCTTTGCACTTCTCCAATCAAGAGGGATTTAGAACATTCTTTCATATGATTATTGAGAATTCCTAGTCTTTTTAGTGAATTTTCCTTCACAGTTCTTTTAGGGAACCATACTAGCATGGAACAATACTGCTAAGGAGTTATATTTTATTTTATTTTTTAATATATTTTATTTGATCATTTCCAAGCATTATTCATTAAAGACATAGATCATTTTCTTTTCCTCCCCCCCCACCCCCCATAGCCGACGCGTAAATCCACTGGGCATTAGATGTTTTCTTGATTTGAACCCATTGCTTTGTTGATAATATTTGCATTAGAGTGTTCATTTAGAGTCTCTCCTCTGTCATGTCCCCTCAACCGCTGTATTCAGGCAGTTGCTTTTCTCGGTGTTTCCACTCCCATAGTTTGTCCTTTGCTTATGAATAGTGTTTTTTTCTCCTGGATCCCTGCAAATTGTTCAGGGACATTACACCGCCATTAATGGAGACGTCCATTACGTTCGATTATACCACAGTGTATTAGTCTCTGTGTACAATGTTCTCCTGGTTCTGCTCCTCTCACTCTGCATCACTTCCTGGAGGTTGTTCCAGTCTAAGGAGTTATATTTTAAGTTATATTTTAGTCCTAAGGGTTTAGGCCCCCCGCTAAAAGGAATTTGGTGCTTGGGTTTGTTAGAGAGGTGACCCTCTTCCTATTGGAAATGAACCACTGAAATAACCCATAGTAATAAAAGAGGTCTAGGTTTGTTTCAGGGCTGTGTTCATTGTTCCTCATCCTAAGATGATTGCTCTTCTCTTTCATAGAAGGTTAGATACAGGATCTCTTGCAATTTGGAGAGAAAGCTAAATCCAAGAGTTCTTACCACTGCTTCTGGCTGCTGCCACCTCTGGACAGAGAAATTCTACCATTGCTTCTCCATGGTTAGGTCTAACAACTCTTGGTTAGGAAACTCTTGCCACCTGTAAAGATGATATTAGAAAATAAGTATTGTCTTATTAGTTTAAGGATAAAAATTGAGTGCTGGCCTGAGAAAGAATTGGAGTTTAAAGCAGAGCTGAGAGAGCATGTTAATTTTAGATGTGACAGTTATAACCATTTTTTCTGTGTCAATTACTGGCTCTGACAGTTGGGAGTTGGTCTCTGGCAGTTGGCAGAGACACTCTCTGAGAGACTCTCAGGGCTGGAAGAGGTAACAGCTTTGCCTCTCTTTCTCTCTATCTCTCTCTGAGGGAAAGATCTGAAGGAGCTCAGTGTTTTCCTTTCCCAACTTGGGAAACACTAGTGACTATCAATTGTGGTTTTTATAGATTGATTTAACTCTGAGAAGACCAAAGAAAAACTTGGTTTTTGGTTGGGAACTCTGAATCTGTTAAGGCTTAGAGTGAGTCCTAACTTGGTTCTTGTTGAGACTCAACCAGCTAGCCTTTGCTATTTTAAAATTTGAAGGTGAAGTTAAGAATTATAAGGATAATAGTGGTAGTTTTTACTTAGATAGTATAAATTTGGGTTTGTCAGATCAGGGAGGATTAACGTAGCCTGTGAAACACAGGAGAAGCAGTTCCTTGCAGAACCAGGGAGTTTATTTCAGTGGATTTGACCTTAGAATTAGAAATCCCTTTTTATCCTTATATATTTCAATAAATATTTCATTTTTATAACTCACCATTTATTATTTTTTCACATAGCTCAAAGTGGTCCAGGTTGTTGTCATTTCTCAATCAGAGCATCAGCCATAGCTTTTCCATAGAGTATGCTATGATATGGTCCATGTAGACCTGGTGACCTGAATTCCTTGAGGGCTAGATCTTACTTGGTTGTCTCCATATTTATATTTAGGGTCCTTCTCCTTTTTGGACTGGGAAGGATAAGATAAAAATGGGAATGTTAAACTGCTGAATTTTTATTTTTCATGGAAGAAAAAAAAGAAAAAAATTGAATGATTTAATATTCAGACTTTTATCCATTATCATCATCTTCAGCTCCAAGCACCATGATCTGGCTCTTCTTTGATCCTGCTATTGTCTCCAAGAGCTTAAGAAAACAATACATGCCCAGATAAATACAGAGAAACATGAGAAGATTCCTATGAATGGTTTCAGAGTAAAGCAAGTAAGTACAGAAAACAATTATTACAACAATGTAAATGTAAAAAACAATGACACATCAAAAGTAAATGTAACAAAATTGTAAAGATCAAGTGGGGTTCTAATGAAGAGATATGAGAAGATAACACCAACCTATATCTTCATGGACTTGGAAGGTCCACATATGTTACACATTACACTTGCTTTCAGACATTTTTCAATGTATTGATTAGTTATGCAGACAAGTTTTCCCTTTCCAAAAAATACTATTGTTATATGGGATGGTTCAGGGAAGTGAGGGGAGGGATATATGGTATATGTAAGAAACATCATGGGATACTATGGTCATGCAAAATATGTAAGAAAATATAAATGAAAAACATTAAAAATAATGATAATCTTCCCTAAACCTTTTGTTTGTTTGTTTTCCTTCACATGTCTCTTCTTCTGGCCTTTGGTGCTCCTGACAATTCTTACAGAACTGCATTGCTCTGTTGTAGTCATCTCCAGTTGAGAGAGAGAGAGAGAGAGAGAGAGAGAGAGAGAGAGAGAGAGAGAGAGAGAGAGAGAGAGAGAGAAAATAGAGAGACTGAGCTTTAATATAGGCTTAAGGTCAAGTCTTGGGCAACTTGTCCAAAGGTCCTCTTTTATCTAATCTTGAAGAAATTCAAGTCACCAGGCCTAGATGGACTATATCCTACCATACTAAAAAAAACTACCAGATATGATTGTTAAGTTGCTATCAGGTTCAAAAGGTTTTGGAGAATAAGAGAGGTGCTACTGACCTGGAAAAGACACATGCTGAAATTTTTTTAAAATATGAAGATGGTAGATTCTTTAAGCTATAGATAGACTTGACTTACTGACAAATTTCTCAAACACCTTTTTATTATAAGGTCTAAGAGGCAGTATGATAGATATAATATACATCCTAAGGCTTTGCCATTAGATTGAGTTAGCTTTCCTAAGGCCCTACCTCCAAACTGTGAAGATAGGATTAACTCTCCCCTTGTCTATTTTTAGCTAATCAACTCAAGAATTTAAAGTACCCCTACTTACCATTAAGTATGAGAGTTCAGGAGTCACTAAAGTAAGCTCACATCTCCAAAGGACACTGCCCTGCCCCTTAGGCAGTGGTAGGCAAATTGAAAGACTGACATTGTTTTTTGTGAAGAAGAAAGTGTCACAGGAAGTGACAGGAAGTGACATGGAAAAAGAAGCTTAAAAGAAGAGACCAGCATTCATTCATTCCTTTCCTGGCTTCTGGAGAGATTGGTTCTGGAGAGGCATTCCTTTCATGGCTTTTGGAGTGAGTGGCTGAGATTCTTGCCTTGCCTTTGGAGGAGGCTGAGTTGGTAGACCTCTGGTTGAAGACACCACTGGGACCTCTGGCTGAGGATTACCAGGAAATCCATGTGGAGATCAGACTTGGCGAGGCCCTCCTGGGGCTGAGCCAGACATCAGAGTAGCACTTAGATGGCAGACTAGATAATCCTCTACCTTCTTACATTTGTCCACTTTCACTCTTTCCACCTCTTTGTAAATAAAGCTGCTAAAAGTAATTTTGACTTAGGTTGTAATATTTTTAAATTGGCAACCACAATATTACTTTATAATTCCCATATTTAGTTAAAAACCCTAAATTTAACTCTTACAAAACCTACAAGAATAATATCAATAACAGACACTTGGTTAAAATGCAACAAAAATTAACTTATCATTATGTGGAGAGAAAACTCATTGTAAATGCAGACAGCAAACAAAATTTAAGACTGCTACCAATTCTCTAGGCACTGAGGAGGCAGAGGAGAGCAAGGAAATATAGAGAAGAATAAATTCATCCCTTCTCACTGCAGCAGCAAATTCCAGTCAGGTCAACCCTGGTCAGACTAGGATCCAACTGTTCATGATCAGTTTAAGAATGAGTGCCTTTCCCTTACAATCTAGCTCTGCATACTCTTAGGTTCCAAAGATGGCAGGAATGCCATCATCATGCTTCATTCTTACCTCCTACTGGGAGAAAATTAAAAACCCTATATTTTTCATCACCTTTCTTGCTTATAAGAGAGCTACATGCCTTAAAAAAAACTTGAGTTTGTTGGTGAATCCCTGATACCTACACATAGCTGTCTAAAGAGAGCTTCTTTCCCTGTACCTTATTCCCATAGGAATAAATTCTGTGTATTCATATGCAAAATTGTGTATTCATGGTTTTATTCTTGTGAATATAGCATCTCTCCTGGACCAACTTTCCCTTCAAATTATTAAGTAGTTGTATCTTAACTCTTTTTAATGTCATGGACTCTCCACTGGAGTTTGTCATCTTTTGTTACTATTTCAGAAACCAGTTCCTCCTTGTTGGCTTGAATCAGACCCAGAATAGCAATTCTCCAAGTCATTTCTTCCACCTTGGAAAGTTTTGGTTGCCGGGGCAGGTATGAGGCTCAGTGGATTGAGAACTAGGTTTAGAGATGAGAGGTCCTGGATTCAAATTTGGTCCAGGAACTTTGTAGTTGGGTGACCTGGGCAAGTCACTTAACCTCCCATTACTTTGCCCTTACTGCTCTTCTGTCTTGTAACCAATACCTAGCATTGATTCTAAGACAGAAAGTAAGGGTTTAAAAAAAACAAGCAAGCAAGCTATGGTTTCATCTACAGGAGTTGGAAGGGGTTGCCACTTGTCCTCCAGTAAAATTATTCACTTTTCCTCTAATTATGATTATGATTGGGGAAGAAATAAATACTTGATATTTCTTTTCTGCAAAAAAAAAAAATCTTTTGGAGAAAATAAAACTATTTACAGTATTGGTAATTCAGACCTTTATAGGAGCTACACTGAGTTTTTACAGCTTTTTAAATTTAATCCAACTTAATGTAGTAACTATTCAAGTCTAAAATATTGTATTTTTTTACTTTTAGATCACATGAAGCTGCTAGTTATAATTCTACTTCACTTCTCCTCCCTCTTTTATTTATTCTGTTTTTTTTTTTTTAATAAGAGTCTTCCAGTGTACTAGAATGCATTTTATCCTATAAAATCTAAGAGACATGTGAGGTCAACACTGCCTCCTTGAAGTAAAATCTTTAATTTACTCAGTAAAATATGAGCTTTGCAAAAGAATGTAAGCTTCTTGAAGGCAGACATTTTAATAAAAGTCTTTTTAATCCCAGCATCTGACACAGTGCTTTGTGCTTAGCAGGTGTTTATAAATGTTAGTTGAGTTGAATTACCCACATTTTGCACATTTGTATATATACTATGGCTGTTATTGCTCACTTGCTACTTGGATGTTGTCTCCCATGAATTTTGAATACTGTCTTTTGCTTTTATGCTCACTGTGGTATTAGGTTTAATGGATCTTGATGGAAAGTTTCCTCTTTCACTCTCCATTTCCAGTTTCAGTTTATTAGAATCCAAAGGCTCTAGGCAAATATTTTTATTGGCTCTTGCTAAATGCACTCTGTTTAAGATTTTAAGACCAAGGAAGAGATAGAGAATATTACAAAATGTAAAATGAATAATTTTGATTACATTAAATTAAAAAGGTTTTGTAAAAATAAAACCAATGCAAGCAAAATTAGAAGGGAAGCAACAAACTGGGGAAAAATCTTTATAAAATAAACCTCTGGCAAAGGTCTAATTACTCAAATTTATAAGGAGCTTAATTAATTGTACAAAAAAATTAAGCCATTCCCCAACTGATAAATGGGCAAGGGAGATGAATAGGCAGTTTTCAGATAAAGAAATCAAAACTATCAATAAGCACATGAAAAAAATGTTCTAAATCTCTAATTAGAGAAATGCAAATCAAAACAACTCTGAGGTACCACCTCATATCTAGCAGATTGGCTAATATGACAGCAAAGGAAAATAATGTTGGAGGGAATGTGGCAAAATTGGGACATTAATGCATTGCTGGTGGAGTTGTGAAATGATCCAACCATTCTGAAAGGCAATTTGGAACTATGCCCAAAAGGCTTTAAAAAACTGTCTGCCCAACTGGGAAAACATTGTACACAGAGACTGGTACACTGTGGAACAATCGAATGTAATGGACTTCTCCATTAGTGGCAATGCAGTGATCCTGAACAACTTGGAAGAATCTACGAGAAAAACCACTATCCATATTCAGAGGAAAAACTGTGGGAGTAAAAACACCGAAGAAAATCAACTGCTTGAATACATGGGTCGAAAGGATGTGGTTGAGGATGTAGACTCTAAATGAACATCCTAGTGCAAACAACAACATGGAAATAGGTTCTGATCAAGGACACATGTAATACCCAATGAAATTGCGCATTGGCTGTGGAAAGGGTGGGTGGAGGGGAGGGAGGGAAATAAAGTGAGTATTTAACCAAAAATAAACAAACAAACAAAAAAAACTGTCTGCCCTTTGACCCAGCCATACTACTGCTAGGTTTATACCCCAAAGAGATAATAAGGAAAAAGACTTGTACAAAAATTGTTTATAGCCACACTCTCTGTGGTAGCAAAAAATTGGAAAATGTAGGGATGCCCTTCAGTTGGGGAATGGCTGAACAAATTGTGGTATATATTGGTGATGGAATACTATTGTTCTCAAAGGAATAATGAACTGGAGGAATTCCATGTGAACTGGAAAGCCCTCCAGGAATTGATGCAGAGTGAGGGGAGCAGAACCAGGAGAACCTTATACACAGGGACTGATATACTGTGGCACAATTGAATATAATGGACTTCTCTACTAGCAGCAATGTAATGATCCAGGTCAATTCTGAGGGACTAATGAGAAAGAATGCTATCCACATCCAGAGAAAGAACTGTGGGGAAAGAAACACAAAAGAAAAATAACTGCTTGATCACGTGGTTCGATGGGAATATGCTTGGGGATACAGACTCTAAATGATCACTTTATTGCAAATGTCAATCATATGGAAAAAGGTCTGGATCAATGGCATATGTAAAACCCAATGGAATTGCTTGTTGGCTATGGGAGGAGGGTGGAAGGAGGGGAGGGAAAGAACATGAATCATGTAACCATGGAAAAATATTCTAAATTAATTAATTAAATAAATAAACTGAAGGAAAAAAATGTACTCTGTTCCTTGACAAGAGCCCATTTTACCATTTTACCTAAATTTAAAGTTGTGGGCTAATAATCCTTAGCCAGCTCTTTACTTCTCAAATCTTCCTTGCTTTTCTGAATCTCCTATCTTTCATCAGTAATAGAAAAAAATTTTTACCTTTGTCCCTAGAACTTCACTGTTTGTGTGTGTGTGTGCACGTGTTTCTCTGAGCTTTAGTTTCTTCATCTGTAAAATAAAGAACTTAATCCCCAAGGATCCCTTCAGCTCTAAATGCTATCATTCTAGCTCATCATTTCTTGAAATTACAGAATTATTTGCTTCCCATGAGTTTTCTAATTTTCCCTATTTCTGTCATGGATGCCATCATCTTTCTAGTCACCCAGTTTCACAGCTTCTGAATCATCCTTGACTTTTCACTCTCCCTCACTGTCTCCACATCATCTCTCCCATCTGTCTCTCTACTCAAACAACCTATGTCCTAGTTCTGGCTCTCACTACCTCTTTCCTGGACTATATCATTTGCCTCTTAATTAGTCTCCCTGCTTTCTGTCTCTTTTCTAAACTATAAACCCCGTGGCTGCCAAAATAATCCTCCTAAGGTTGATGTGAGTATCAACTGAGATAATATTTGTGAAGCACTTTTATAGTTCTTGGCATATAGTAAGCTCTTAATAAATACTTTTCCCTTTTCCCCCATTCCCCCTGCTAAAGAAACTTGAGTGATTTCTTATTGCCTATAATATATAATAAAATATAATATATAGTAAATAATATATAATAATATAATGCTCCTTTGTTTGGTGTTTTAAGTCCTTCATCATTTCTCCAGCCCCAACTTTACCTAATGACTTTCTTCTGGCCAAACTGGCCTATTAACTGGCCTTGATATGTGTGTGCGTGCGTGTGCGTGTGTGCGTGTGTGTGTGTGTGTGTGTGTGTGTGTGTGTGTGTAATGTTCTCCTCTATCACTTCTATCTTCTTAAGGTTCAGTTGGAGTGCTACTAAGAGACATTTAGTTGTATAGTGGATAGAGCTGGAGTCAGGAAGACCTGGGCTGAAATCTTGACCTCAGATGCTTTTGGGCTATGTGACCCTGGGCAAGGCACTTATCCTCTGTTTGCCTCAGCTTCTTCAACTGTAAAATGGGAATAATAACATCTCCCTTGTAGGGTTGTTGTGAGGATCCAATGAAATGCTTGTTAAAAGCACTTAGAATTGTGCCAGGCCTACAGTAGACATTATGTAAAGTCATCCCTTCCTTTTCCCACTTCTTTTTACACAAAGCCTTTTCAGATTCCTCCAGTAGTTAGTGTATATGTTGTATCCCTTCAGTGTTGGATCCCTTCCTGTATGGTCCTTGAGGGCAGGGAGTGTTTTATTTTGTTTTTATATTCCCAGGGCTCAGTAACTGCTTAATAAATTCTTGTTGAATTGAGAAACTTGCCATTGGTTTTTAAAACTGTACTAGGACTGAGCTACATTCCCAAACTCCATATTCGGAGCACAGGGTTTGTTATTTTGTACATTATGAAAATATATAGAAGGTCAGTTAGACAGAACAGTATATTGAGCTATCTTCTCTGAAGACCATGTCTGGGGGGTCTAACTGGGCTGCTTGATGAGAAATCACAGCAAGACAACACAGCCACCAAACTGGGAAAAAAATTAAACTGACAGAGTGCTTGATGTTTCCAAAGAGTCACACAGAATTTGTCCATTACAGCAGCTGTCAAAATGTAGACATAGTTCAGTGCTGTGATTAAAGTGACCTTCCCTATTAGCTGCTTTTTTTTTATCTGAGATGCAGTGGATGGCTATAGCCCTTCCATTATTTGGTGGTATAATGTGGAGCTGAAGCTATTTTTCTCCTAAGGGCTAGTTATTTCTTTAGTTCCCCCCCCAAACTTCATCTTTGGCAGGCAGGAGCCACAAATTATGTGACATAGATGACTTTTCATCTTTCTGGGGAGTTATAGACTGCACACATAAGACAATTCACGTACCTCTGCATAATGAGGTGAGTTTTATAAATCGTAAATCTTCACTTAACATGCAGGTGGTGTTAGATGCCAGGTTTAGGAAAGCCGATGCAGTTGCCAGGTTCATGAATGCCATAAATCATTCATGCTAAGGTAGCCTAGAATTGCTCAGTCCTCGGAGACAGGCCAATTTCAAGGTGGTTGTTAAACACAAAAATGTGAGACTCGCTGATTGTTTTTCAAAATCAAATGTACTTTTTATTTGAAGATTAAAACCCAATCACCTTTCTGTTTTAGATGAAGTCGGTTCTCCAACATCCTTTTGCCCCCAAAAGAATCCATCTGCTAATAACATCTTTTCTTCCCTGTTCTTTGAATTTTGTCAGAAATACATCACAAAATATATAACCTGTAGATTTGTAATCAGGCTCTTTAATGTGCTAGAAATGGGATTTAGATATCTCAATAAATCTTGTGGTACATTATTAGAGAAAATCCCTCTGGAGTTTCAGGAGTTTTTCTTCTTGTGCTACATTTTATATGAAATTGCCATGAATTTAAGATATACTGACTGTAGTTGAAGGATTGGATGATCTCTCCTTTCTATTCTATCTGATACTTGACAGAAAAGAGAAGCTAAGGAGGCACTGTCCAAAGAGAATTGACCTCTAGAGAAAGAATGCTTGAATCTGATCATTGTGGCTGTACTACTCCAAGTTTCAAGAGCTTAAACAGGTCCAAAGCATTTATTCAGGTATAAGACCAGTGTTTCCTTTGAAACAGATTTACCTAATAAATAGCTGTGATTGCAAGATAGTGGCCTATATTAGGGGTCAGAGGAGGCCTGTAGTATTTTTTGTTGGAAAGCCTTCAAAATGAGGAATTATCTCAAATGAGAATATATTCAAAGTGCTTTGAAAAGTTAAAGTGTTATATAAAGGTTCAATGCTAACTATTAATTACAATAATGGTAATAAAAATAACAAAGGACATCTCATGTGATCATAGCACAAGATCATAGATTTTGTACCAGAAAGGATCTTAGAGGCCATTCAATGCTCTCATTTTATAAATGAGAGGAAATATTTATAAATGAGGAAACCAAATCCCAGACAAGTCAATAATTCTTCATATAGCAAGATCTCAAGATTTGCCTTTCTAGTGGCCTCTTTCTGGACATCTTCAACCTACCAATGTTCATCCTAAAATATGGCAGCCCAAACTAAAAACTGCTCCAGAAGTTAACAGATTATAATTGGTCTATTATCTCCCTAGTCCTAGACATTATGACTATGATAGTATAAGCTTGCTTTTCAGACTGTAAGTTCCTCAAAGGTGGGGACTATATTATGTCTTTGTTTGACATATAGCATATGGGCCCAGCATAGGGCCACATTCATATGCCAATTCAAATGTTATATGTTTTTCTCAATTTTGAATGTTAAAGACTTTGGGGATCAATGGACCTATCAAACCCTAGAAGAGGGAGAGGTGAGGAGGGAGTTGTAGGAACAGAGCTTTAGGGGCTGCTCAGATGACTAGAGGATGTTAGATTTCCAGGGACTGAGGGTGGCACAGACTGGGCTTTGAATCCAACACATTGTATACAGCTAGCACCTGTAAGAATAATGGAAGAAAAGGAGCATAAAATCGAATGCGTGTAGTGGGTACCATAAAAACTCTAAATGGTACATATCCTGGGCAACAGACTAATTAGATACCAATATTAGAGACAATTTTCAAAGGAACTGAACAAGCAAAGGTTCAGAATATGGATAAAATTACCATGTGTATAAATTGTGACCTGGTCATCAAAAGAATCGTTTATGGAAACTGGAGGGGGAAATGGATAGAAATAGAGACATTTTTTTAAAGAGCTGGATAGCCTGGATGTTGAGTGGAAGTATGTTACTGGTCATTCAAAGGTTAAAGGCAATGAAGAAGTTCATGTATTTGCTAGAAAAGGAGCTAGAAAATTAGATGCTTGCAGATGTTGCGTATTTTGCCGTAAGGAAGTATTTTGTCTAAATCTGCCAGACCATGTCTACACCATCTTCTCTGCTACTCTTTGGTAGTAGCAACATTGATTACATGTGGGCTAGGCTAGCTTTCCCCTCAAAAGGCAATAAAATAATCAATAAACCCAACCCTCTCTTGTTTATTGGTCAAGGTGACTAGGGCTCAAACCATTGACATAGCTTCTTGGTCACCTAAAAGCCACAAGGACCCTGGAACTGGGCAGAACTGACATACCCTTCAGACTGGATATACCATTTGGATAAATGTTGTTCCCCCCTGAATCAATACTGTATTCTTGCTTCAGCTTGTTAAGTAAATCTCCATTTGTTAAATATTAGATGATCCATGAGTATTTCATTCCATTTCCAATTTCTAGCCTAAACTACTTAACCACCCTGAGCCAGGCCTGGCCCACAATACCTCTTTGACTTGGAATTACATTTCATAGCTATCTTTGACCATTTTCTTCTCTCAACTTCTTCACATATATTTTCTAGGTTTTTCTTTGTGTCATGTTTTTAATTTCATTTCAAAAGGCCTTAAATAATTATTTTTCAAGAGAAGAAACACAAACTATTAGTAGACCATTTAAATTGTTCAAATTCACTGATAATTATAGAAATTCACATTTGAATGAGACTGAATTATCAACATATATAAAATTAATAAAGATGATAGAAATGAAAAAATTCATTATTAGAGGGACTGTGGAAAGATGGATAAATGGGTCTAGAATGATATTCTTTGATTAGTTTAAGAATTCTAATGAAGGAACCTTTTAAGTTCCATAGGTCTTGAGATTCTGGGTCCCTTCAGAATTAACTGAAAGCAAGGGGAATTTCTGTAGTGGAGAAGATAACTACTAACAGGAGGAGGAGCTAAATCCCTGTCAGAAGACATGAATCTGGAGAGAATTGCTTGACTATCTTATGTAATTCTTGATCATGGCCTCCAAAAGGTCATTAATCAATCAACAGACATTTATTAAATGTCTACAATGTGCCAGGCACTGTGTGATGTGCAGGAGATATAAGAATAAAGAATGAAACAATCTCCATATATTCTCATGGGGGATACATAATAATCTACAAATATATACATCGTAAATATAAGGTGAAGAAGTACAAATATATATGAAAATAGTTTAGGAGAGGGGACACTAGCAACTCCAGGATCAGGAAAGGCTTTATCCTCCATATGGTGCTTAAGCTACATTTTAAAGGAAGAGAACTCTATGAAGCTGAGGTAAGGAAAGAATGCATTCCTGGCATGGGGACCACCAGTGGATCCACCCAATGTGCCAAAATAGAAGACTTCCTCTAGATATTTTTTTGCATTTCAAAGATGTTAGTGTCTCATCTTATCTATCTGTCATTTCTTCATTTTGCTTCGTGCTAACTTTCTTTGCCTCGATGATATTTCAAACCACTTCTTACTTGTCACTGGAACTATACCAAAGCTTAATTGTTCACACTACTCATCTCTCCATTACACTTTGGGTCCTCTGTAACTTGCATTCTTCAGAGATTACAAGTACATCTATAGTTTCCTATCTCTTCAACAAAAGAGGATGGTGAACTTTCTCTTCTCTTCTCAGGAACAAGATTGGTCATTATAATCACACCATGTTTGCCTTCCTGTTATTGTTCCTCTAATTTACATTATTGTAGTCATTATGTAGATTGTTTTCCTGGTTCCCTTTGCTTCCCTTTGCATCCATTCATACATGTCTTCTCTTCTTGTTTTTTAAAAAATTCTTTGTATTCATCATTTCTTAGAATTAAAAAATATTCCATTACATTTACCACAGTTTATTTAGCTATGCCTCAATCCATGGGCACCTGATTTGCCTCTTAGGAAGATTACTTTGGCAGCTATGTGGAGGATGGACTAAAAAGAGGTAGACTGAAAGCAGGCAGACTAATTAGGAAGCTCTTACAGTAGGCCAGGTGAGAAATGAATGCTTGAATTAGGGTGGTGTTTGTGTGAAGGGGCAGAAGGACGACATCTGAGATACACTGTGGTGGTAGAATTGAGACTTGGCAAATGATTGGATATGGAGAAGAGTAAAGAAGAGGGAATATTCCAGAATGACTCTGAGGTTATAAACTTGGGTAACTGAGAAATAGGACAGTTTAGAGCAGGGGCAAGTTTAAGGGGAAAGATTAGTTTAATTTTTGTTATGTTGAGTTTAAAATAAAAATAGTTAGTTGCTGATATGGGACTGGAGTTCATGACAGTGATTAGGATTAGATATTTAGATATGAAAGTGATTTTTTAAGAGATTTTAAGAGATTATAACTGAACATGTGGGAGATTACCATTGGAGAGTATATAGAACAAGAAGAGAGGAAGGCCAAGACCAAGACCTTCAGTTAGGCTAAGACAGGGAGAGACATAAAATGACTGCTAACTGTAATTATAGGTGCTAGTAAAGATTTTTTTTTTTTTTAGGATGAGAGAGACTTTGTTGATGTAAACCTTATGAACGGAATTGGTAGACAGGGAGAGATTAGAGGAGGTCAGAGTGGGGATAACTAGCAGGGACAATCTGTTGAAGAATACTAAGGGTACTTATAAAGGAGTTGGCCTTATTAAGGAGATAGAACTCTGTCAGATACTGGGTTAAAGAGGGAAAATTGGAAGATTTTTGTCAAGAATTTATAAAGAGCAAGCAAAGGAAAGAATGAACTCATGAAGAATAGCCTTTCTAGATAAAGTGCTGATGGAGAATAGCCTTGAAGTATGTCAATATTTGAGAATGGAATTTTTTTTGCCGAGAGGGAAGGAGTTGTGGAAGGCATGAGGAGAAAAGAGATTTGAATTAGCTTCTGTGGAAAAGAGGATTAATTAAGGACCATACTGATTGATTAACTGACTTGAGGGAAGATCAAACATATATATTGAAATTCTCTAATAGGAAGGCAGGACCTGGAATATTAAAAGGAAGATAACCAGTAGATCTGGAATAGATGGTAAATTTGTATAGAGTAAATCTTAAAATGAAGAGATGTTGTTGAATCATAGTGGTAGAAAGGAAATGTGAAAATGGCAACAGGGAACAAGGAGTATTCGATGTATTCTTACTCCCCCTTCTCAATGAAACAAGGGCTATGAGAAAAAGTACTACTTAGTACTAGAAAGGATGACCAAGATTCAGTATCCATCCACTCCACTAGCATGTTTTGTCTCAGTGGAGAATAGGATTCATTGAGGATTTAGTGTCACTGGGAGAATTAACAAGGGGATGGTATTTGATAGCCATTAAGGGAATGAGGTCAGACAGACTCTCAGTGGACGGGAAGAATTCAGCTAAAACTCAAATAAGAGTTTCCATTGAGTGGATGAAAAGAGTTCAAGTCCAAAAACAGACTTAAATGTTTAAAGACTTCTCTAGCTAGGTGGCTGGGTGAGGTATGATATTACAAGAGTTAAAATATCCCTTGGGGCTATGAACTAAAGGAGCTGATAGACCAATCTCTATGGAGAAGAGGCTGCACAACATCTAAAGACCAGTAGGTGGAAGCAGACAGTAGATGGAACTGCTTGGCTGGGACTGAGATGCCTTTGAGAACAACTACACAGCAAATATATCAGCAGAGAAAGCAGTTTACAGCATTATCAGCAACTCTGCAAGAAAGCAAGTAGCTGCATTTGGAGATGGAGAAGTTCCAAAGAAGATGCTGCTTTAGTAACATGAGTTGTCCTAGCTAAACATATTCCTCAGCCATGTATATCCTCTATGTGTGATTTTCCATGTGTATTTTTTGGACCATATATGTTCTCTATGTATATCCCACTGATGCTTTTATAACTTACAGGAAAGTATTATGAGGGAGTGGAGAGTTTTTCCTTGGCATTTATTTGGCTATAGTATTTGATTAAATGTCTTTTGCTTTGAATAAATGTATCCTCTGGTTGACTGTTAAAAACAACATTGTTATTGTGGGTGTGGGAACCATGATTTTGAATAAAGATTCACAAAATATCTTTAACCTGGAGTAGCTTTTAGAGGGCCAATATGTGAAGAGCCCCCAAGTAAAACATGCAAATGGTGCTTAGTAGAGTGCCAGCACATAGTAGATGCTCAATAAATGTTTATTGGCTGACTGAAATAAACTGTAACATATCAGCAATGATGACTCTTGGGCAAGAAGTAGCACAGAATATGTCACCTAGGAAATGGGCAGTCAGAAAGGAAGTAGGTCAGAAATGTAACAAGATTGTGGGATAATATCTAGACAGCTTTTCAAGTATCTATGTCATTTCTAGGAGGCTATGGATGAAAGTAGAAAAGGATGGGAAAATGTGAAGAAGTTGCTCAAAGACCCACTGAAGTATTAAAGAAAAGGAAGAGGTGTGGTTGGAGTGATGAAGCCAGACCTACATTTTAGAAAAATCACCTTGGCAGCTGAGTGGAAGATAGATTCTTCTGGACTTCATGATCTCTAGAAACTCACCATTTTGCAAGATGAAATCAACTCTGAAACTCACAGTTCCTTGGGCTGCCCATGAAGCAGGTAACCTCTATTCTTCCCCTATCTCTTCAGCTTCTTTCTATATGTTCTCTTCTTCTGTTAGATTGTGAGCTCCTCAAAGAGAAGAGTTCACAATCTAATTGGAGTCTTTTTACCTTTCTTGTATCTCCATTGCTTAGTACCTTGTTTGGTAGGTACTTAATCAATGTTTACTTACTGACTGACTCTGACTGAACTAGATTAGGGAGAAATTTGAGTCAGAGATAAATCAGAAAAGGCTGTTGCAATTGTCCAGGTCAGAAGAGTGGATTAGACTTGAGCCCAAGTGGAGAGAAGGGGGATGTATGTATGAGACCTGTTTTGAAGGTAGAAATAAGAATTGACAATGAGTTGCATATGTGGAGTAAGAGGAATGGTGACACTAAGGTTGCAAACCTGGATGATTGGAAGGATGTTGATGTCCTTGATGGTAACAGGGAAGTCTGAAGGAGCAGAAGGTTTTGGGGAGGGAGGACAATAAGGTCTGTTGTAGACATATTGAGTTTAAATTGCCAATGGGACATTCACTTTGAAATATTTTTGATGCAATTGGAGATGTAGTTCAGGAAAGAAGGTAGAGCTAGATCTGGAAATTATCTGCAAAGAGATGCTAAATGAACCCAGAGGAATTGATGAGATCATCAAGTGAGATAACATAGAATAAAAAAGAGGAGGGGGATCATATCAGAGTTTTGGGGGCACTGCTGGTTTTGTGAATGTGACATGATGAAGAACGAGAAAGAAGACCTCAGTCTTCAGTGATCATCTAGATAGGGGATCCAAGAGAGGATCCAGAGTCCTGAAAAGCTAGGGAGGAGAGAATATCTAAAAGGAGAACATGATCAACAGAGTCAAATGCTAGAGAGGTCAAGAAGGAGATGAAATGATAAAAGACCATTAGGATTTGGCAGTTAAGAGTTCATTGGTTATTTTGGAGAGATAAGTTTAGTGTTTTTTTTTTTTAATGAAAATCATCTGCTTTATTTTGAATTCTAAAAGTCCCAATATAAGTCAAAAAAAGAGATGATTGTGTTCCCTCCAGCTGGCTGGGAATTACAAGCCAGGGAGTAAGGAAAAAGAACAGAGCAAAGAACTCAAGGGTGTGGGGGAAGTAAGATAGACCTCCAACCTGGTCAGAAGATGACAGGGAGTCACCCTACAGATCCATGGGGTCAGCTGGGACTAGACTAGGCCCCAGCCCTTAGAGCTGAGGATCTAAAGGAGAAGGGCAAGAGGCAGGCCCAGCAAGGCCATGTTTGAGATGGGGAAGGATGAATCTGATCAGTTCCTCTTTGATTAAACCCAAAGAGAGTGGATCTGAGAGGAACAGGCTTTGACCAGGAGGGACAACTATTTCTCGTCCTTCTCTGGGGTGCTGGGCTCCTTCGCACACTTGAGCCCAGGAGGTTTGGCCTCATGGTTAAAGTGAAGATCACCTGAGGCTCCCCCTCTCCCCAAGGTTGAGCTCTTTGAAGGAGGAACCACTAGACTCTGACTCTGTAGATATGCTCACTCTGGTTATCTGGGTCATCCAAGCTGTGGCCAGCTATACAGCCACCACAGGGAAATGGACCTCTTCTATTTGGACCAATACATAATATTGATTTGTAAGAAATTAACATTAGAGTTTGACTAAATATGAGAATTCTAAGGTAATATTGTGGTTGCCAATTTAAAATATTATAGCTCAAGTCAAAATGACTTTTAGTAGTATTTATTTACAAAGAGGTGGAAAGAGTGAAAGTAGAGATATTTAAGAAGAGGGTAAAGAAAATATCTAGCCTATCACACTAAATGCTGCTCCAATGTCTGGTTCAGCCCTGGCAGGACTCATTAACCCTCAGCCAGAGGACCTGGTGGTGCCTTATGCAAGGATTCCACCTATGTAGCCTCCTCTAGGAAAGGGAGGCCTCTCCAGAAATAATCTCTCCAGAAGCCAGGAAAGGAAGGCCAGCTATTCACTCACTCAAGACAAAGTCCAAAGGAGAAGATCCAGGAGCAGTCCACCCAGTAGTCCAAGAGCCAAAGTCAAGGTCTAAGCTGGAGTTCTCCTAACATGAAGTTCAGGACTTTTTATAATCCTTTTCCCACGTCACTTTCTATCCCTTCCTCCACTTTATGGGAACCACTTGCAGTCTTTCAATTTGCTTAGCACTGCCCAGGTGGTGATCTGTGGCTTCTGGAGTTGTCACTCACTTTAGTAAGTGACTTGGGAACTCCCTTACTTAGTGTTAAGTAGGGTTTTTGGTTGATTAATTTAAAATTTGCTGATTGATAGACAAAGAAAGTTTGATTCACTCTTCACAAATTCTAAGACAGAAGGTAAGTTTTTTTTTTTTTAAGTATATATAGAGGGGTTGGCATTGGTGGGAAGAAGAGCCATATCTTCATCTGAGGATAAAGGAGGAGGGAATAAGATGTGAGATGAGGAGGAGAGGGGGGAAAAGTTCTTAGTGCATGGCTTTTATCTTTTTTTTAAGTGAAGTATGAATTGATGCTCTCAACTGAGAGTGTGGAATAGAATTTTTACCTTACATCTTTGAGGATTCTTTTGAAAATTATATATTATAAAATCTGTAGTGGATCTAGCTAACATGTTTTGATGGTTTCCTCCAGCTCCATTTAGCAGAACAGGAATGGGAATGAAGGAGGCAAATATTGCGAATAATCTAGGTTTGAGATGTGCCAAGATGTGCTTGACAATGAGACAAGGCAACAAGGAATCCTAGAGTATAGGAGAGTGTAGAATTGGTTCACCAAGGGGTTAAGATTGGGAAGATCAGGGCATATAGGGGAATAAAGGGAAAAATACTTATATGGCATTTACTATGTGCCAACCACAGTGCCAAGCTCTATTACAAATATTTCATTTAATCTGCCCAACAATCCTGCAAGGTAGGTATTGTCATTATCCCCATTTTATAGTTAAGGACAATGAGGCAAATAGAAGTTAAGTGACTTACTGTTGATCACACAGCTAGTGTTTGAGGCAAGATTTGAACTCAGGTCTTCCTGATTCCAGTACCAGCTTTCTAACCACTATATCACCTAGCTCCCAGGGCTAGCAAGTGATAATGAGTATTTGTAATAGGATGGCCACAATAGGAATAGAAGGGTTGGATATGGGAGATGTAAAAATGGAAAACAGACAAAAGTGGCAAATGATGTGGTTATGGGAAATGAGAGAAAATGCTGACTTAAAGAAAATCTCAAGATTCCAAAAATGGTAGACTGAGTCAGTAAGTTGTACCCCAGACAAAAACAGTAAAGTCAGAAGAAACTGCAGGTCTAAATGGAAAATAGTCAATTGTTTTGGATATAATAAGTTGAGGTACGACTGGGACATTTAGGTCCTTTGAGATAGGAGAATGCAGCCCAGAGAAAGGTCAGGAGTGAAGAAGTAGATTTGGAACTCATCTACCCTGGAGGACTGGTTGAAGTCCTAGAAATGAATGTGATTATGATGGGAAGCACATACTAAGAAGAGGGCAAAAATACAGATTCAAAGAGAATATTATACCTTCTTATTTTGTACAATATTTGTCCGTCTATATTTGTGGATTATCCGTAAGAGGTGAGGGAGGATATGAGTCTTTGTCTTCCCTCCTCAGCTCCTTTGCCTGATGTAGTCTCAGAATGTAGACAAACTTGATGAGGTTTTAATGTGTAAACACGTTGAATCTTCACCCCACCCTTTTGGTACTGAGCTGAGAAAAGAACTCTATCAGCTGAGAAAACAAATTAGTCACATTTCTGGGGGCTTTCAATAGCTAAACCCCAGAGGATCTCCAGACAGGCAGACCCCCACAGGGGAGAGAAAGGGAATTTCTTTATCTTTTCACCCCCTATTGGTCATCGTATCATACTGAATGGCTCAAAGGGAGACACTTTATTTAGCAGAATAAGGAGCAACTAAGGAAGCAAGAGACATTCTGTAAACAGACCTCCATAGAGTCACCCAAAGGAGGAAGCAGCCTAAAGGAGTCAAACCCCTGGTAGCCAGAAGCAGCTAGGGGAAGGAAGGGAATAAGGATATATATGGGGTTGCACCAAGCACTTTCTAATGATCTCATTTGATCTTTACAACAACCCTGCAAAGCAGGTGCTATTATTATAGCCATTTTATAGTTTGAGGAAACTGAAGCAAATAGAGGTGAAGTGACTTGCCCAGGGTCACACAGCTGGGAAGTGTCTGAAGTCAGATTTGAACCTAGAACCTCCCATCTGACCCTCAATCCACTGAGCCACCCAGCTGCCCCCTCACCTGCAGTTTTGAGTCTTTGAAGATGGTGGAGAGTACACTTCTCACAAATGGGGAGCATGGGCATAGAGGACAATGGCATTGGGACACAGTATTCACATAATGGAGGAATCTGAGAGGTAGATAGGTCCTCAGCGACCAGGTTAACCATGTAGGCCAACCCATACACACAAAGGAATCCACTATACAGCTATAGGTCCATGTTCTCTACCAGGCTTCTTCTGGCTCAGCTCCATTCAGAATTATGAACTATGTTAATTGTCTTCAAGACTGTCAGGTTTACAGTAGATAGAGCACCAGCCTGAGTTCAAATCCAGCTTCAGAAACTTTCTAGCTATATGTCTATGGGGAAGTTACTTAACCAATGTTTGCCTCCGTTTCTTCAGCTATAAAATGAGCGGGAGAAAGAAATGGCAAACCACTCCACTATCTTTGCCAAGAAAACCCCAATGGGCTCATGAGGAGTTGAACAACTGAATCAGACTGAACAACAAGTGGCAGAGCAAATTTTCACCTGGCCAGTGGTGTTTCCCCTTCCATTCAACCAGAGAAAGTTCATTCATATTTTGAAATGATAACATGGTGTCAGGGTATTAACACCTTGCTATCTGCCATAACATCACTTACATCTGTATATACATATACAAATCAGTAGACTAATTCAGTGTATTATTTATCTGGCTGAATATCAAATCTGAGCAATGTGCTTTTTTAATTTATCATTTGCCTAGGGGGCAGCTGGATAGCTCAGTGGATTGGGAGTCAGGCCTAGAGACGGGAGGTCCTAGGTTCAAATCTGACCTCAGATACTTCCCAGCTGTGTGACCCTGGGCAAGTCACTTAACCCCCATTGCCTAGCCCTTACCACTCTTCTGCCTTGGAGCCAATACACAGTATTGACTCCAAGATGGAAGGTAAGGGTTTAAAAAAAATTTATCATTTGCCTAAAAAGGCAGTGTGATATATGTAAAGGAGTCTTGGGTTCAAGTCATGCCTTTGACACATAACTGGCTATGTGCCCTGGAAATTCACTTCAACTCTCAGTGCCCCAAATAAATCACTTAAGACTATATATATATATCTCCATAAAACATATTTCTTCTATATTACATCAACACATTTTTTTTGCAGTTAAAATAGATTTTTTTCAAACATGTATATGCAGAGTTCTGAGCCATATCCAACTGAGGCAGAGTCCAACCTTAAGAATAAAATAAAATGAGATATACCTAGACCATCTAACATTCAGCAAAGAGAGTTTTAATATGTTTTACATAAATGCCCATGTAAAATCTATATCAGATTACCTACCATCTAGGGCAGGGAGAGGAAGAGAGAGGGAGAGAATTCAAGAATCAATATTCTTTTTAAAATGTTGGAAACTATTTTTATATGTAATTGAGGAAAAATAAAGTTAATTTAAAAAAGAATTTTATTTAACAACAGTGCATTAAGGACACTCAGCAAGAGGACAACATCATTTCATGTGGGTAGAACTCCCTTTGTTATTGCACTTGCCGAGGTGTTATGGGCCCTCCGTACTGAAAAGCTACAGCTCCTGGTGGTGACCAGGAAACTTTGGAGGCTAGAGATTTGAGCATTAGATCACTGCTTAAGATGCTTGGAATCATGGTTAATATGGAAATAGGCTTTGTATGAATATGTATAACTGATATCACGTTTTTTACTTTCTCAGTGGTTGAGGGAGTGGCAGGAGGGGTGGGGATGTGGGAGAACATTTGGAACTTAAAAAAATACATAATAAATTGATTTTTTTTTTTAAGAAAGATGGTTACATTGCCTTTTTAGGGGAAAAACTACCTGGGCCCACATGGCAGGGATTTTTCAGGTTTAAAGATGTTATACCTACCAAGTATGATAAACCCATTCTGCTTAAGAAAAACTTCAATGGTCTCCTGTTGCCTGCAAGTAAAGTTTGGATTGCTTGAGATTTTTACAATCTCACTCCTATTTACTTCTTTAATCTTATCTCTTACTATATTCTTCTTTTCCCACAGGCTCCTGTCAAACCCATCTACACAAATGCACATGCTAGAAATTCAGTGTGGTTTTCACACACACACACACACCCATTCACGCATATCACCTTGACATCCATGCCTTCCCTCTCCTACCCAGTGAATCGTTTTTTCCTTGTGACAAGGAATAAAAATAAAAGGGGGACAAAATTAACTAAAACATCAACCACATCTGACAACATATGCAAAGCTTCACACCCACCGTCCCAGCCCCTTGCAGAGTAGGGTCATCTCTTCTTTGGGGCTAAACTTGGTCATTTATCATTAGCAAATGTGGAAGTTTCAAATTGTATTCTCTTTCCACTCAATGCATTTTCTGATGATGATTCAAAGGGTCAGGGCTATCTCCCTGGGTATATCTAAACAGGTCCTAGAATGGGAAAGCATTGTAATGAAATGAGCAGGCAGCCCAGTTTCTCCTCCTCTCTTCTCTGGTAATGAGGACAAGGTTAGAGAAGGGTTAGGATAGAATTTGGGATGACCCCAATTATAGGATTTCAAGAATTGACAATGAAGTGAAAAGGCAAATTTTCCTCCAGGTACATTCCTCAGGCTTTCCTAGGTTTATCCAACCCAACTCTTTTTATTCTTTGTTCTCTAGTGTTTTACAGCCTTTGGCCAATAATGAAAACCAAATTCTGGTTTTCAGATCAATAAACCCGAGGTATTTCTGGTGGAGGGAAGAGCGCTCTGATTCTGTTGTCATTTGTCTTTCCCCTTAGTTTTCCTGGCTGGGTCTTACAAGATGGTTTTTTTTCTGTCACACATGTTAACTAGGTAGGTCTTTTTTGAACAAACCAACTGCCCTGACACCTTCTTGGAGTAATTATCGTTCCACTGAGCTGCGGTTAATAAAAATGAATGGTTATCCTCTGCTTCAATAATCCTACCTTCTTTTAGTCATGCTGGCAAACTAGCAAGACAACTCAAGTCTATTCTATTGCCATTCCCTGACCTGGGGTCAGAGCAAAAGCAGAGGCCTATTTCGTGGAACCATTAGGTCCTTTTGTCTTAGAACTTGGATCCAGTTCTGGCCTTCCTCTCTCTTCTAGTTATACCTATCTGCTCTTTCCTATACATGACATTCCATTTCTGACTTCCATGTTTTTTGCACAGGCTGCTTCCCTCATTTCTGGAATGTATTCCTTCTTCACCACCAACTATTAGTTTTCTTCAAGGCTCATTTCATATAGCACCTTCTCTATGAGGCTTGTCCTAATTCCCCAAAAGCTAGTGCCTTCTTCCTGCAATGACTTTTTTATATATAGTGAGGGACTGGCCAGTGAGGGCCCAGTTCTTAAGAGAACACCCAACGTGCCCATGTGGAGGCTGGATGAGCCTGCTTCTAAATGTGGAATGGAGGGACTTTATTCTTCAGCTCAGACTATGTGCAGATATGTCTGCTTTCTCTGTGGTGAAAAGGGATCTTTTGATTTTGATTAATTGGAACTGAGAGAGCTTACAAAGGAACTCTGTGGAAAAACTCATTTTTGTAAGGATAATTCTTTGAACTCAGGACAGTCAATAAGAGGTCCCTTTTCCCCCGACCAGGCCAGTCAGCAAGCACAGGGTGTCCTAGACAACCTGCATCTGCAGTAGTACATCTATTGTTCGAGTCTTCTTCCCATGATACAGAGCCTTGGTTCCCAGACTGGGCACTGCACTGAACCCATAGGCGTGCTACAAGATGTTGTAAATTTTGAGGGAAACATTTTTACATTTTTTTTTACATCTGTCAGACAGTACACAAGTTCCAACATTAGGTCATTCTACATTCTTTTAATGACATTCTTGAATGTTTGAGATAGGTTTTTGTTCACTTGTACTTTTGGTTATACTCCTTGAACTTTGTCTTTTGGATGTCACATCTCTGTAAAGCTGGGTTTGGGGGGGACAGCTGTGATAAAAAGCAAGTGTTGCTAAAAAATCATTGTTGGAACAGGAAATGAGGGTGGTGGTATCTAATCTGATTCCAAGGCTTGAGAAATTGTATAATGCCTAAGAAGAACACATATCCCATTAGGAAGTAATTGAGCTTAAGAATGAAATAAAGATATTCTTTTTTTTTCTTTTAATTTATATATATAATAGTTTCAAATGGCCACTAAGTTGTTTAGTTGTAAAGACTTAATTAAGTTGTTTGGTCCTAACTACTTCATAAACATAACTCTTAATTTTTTATTTTGTCTTAGAGGTGGTTTGAAATAATTAAGAAAGGGGGCAGCTGGGTGGCTCCGTGGATTGAGAGCCAGACCTAGAGATGGGAGGTCCGAGGTTCAAATCTGGCCTCAGATACTTCCTAGCTGTGTGACCCTGGGCAAGTCACTTGACCCCCATTGCCTAGCCCTTACCACTCTTCTGCCTTGGAGCCAATATACAGTATTGGCAAGAGTTTAAAAAGAAAAAAAAAGAAAGAAATAATTAAGAAAGCAGCAGCTGAGTAACTGAGTAGATAGAGAGATGAAAAGTCCTGGGTTCAAATTCAGTCTCAGACATTTTCTAGCTGTCTGACCCTGGGCAAGTCATTTAACTCCAACTGCCTTGCCCTCACTGCTCTTCTGCTATAGAAATGATACTTAGTATTGATTTTAAGACAAAAGTAAGGGTTTTATTCTTATTTTGTTGGTTTTTATTTTTTAAATAAACCCTTACCTTCCGTCTAGGAATCTATACTGTGTATTGGTTCCAAGGCAGAAGAACAGTAAGGGCTAGGCAATGGGAGTTAAGTGACTTGCCCAGGGTCACACAGCTGGGAAGTGTCTGAGACCAGATTTGAATCCAGGACCTCCTGTCTCTAGGTCTGGCTCTCAATCCAGAGTCACCCAGCTGCCCTCTATTTTGTTGTTTTTAAAAGAAAATTGAGAAAGTTTGGGCATTTCTGATATAGAGCCTTGAGAAATCCAGAAACTTGAATCTATAACAGAGTTTGCTGGTAATCCAGCAGTGGTTTAGAAAATTATGGATTTTTTTCCCCCATCAATATAGATCAGTGACTGTCTATAACTTTCAGTCTTGGAGCATTCCCTGGAAATGCTGAGAGGTTGAGTGATTTGCCCAGAGCTACAGAGCTGTGATATACCAGAAGTAGAGGTTCTTCTGACACTCTAACTAGCCCTCTATCTATTATATTATACTGCCTCCCAATTAAGAACTTATTGTAAAATAAAATACTTTAAAAAAAAGTTTTTTAACAAAACCCTTACTTTCTGTCTTAGTAATCATTCAAAGGTGGAAGGGTAAGTCTAGGCAAAAGGGGTTAAGTGACTTACCCAGAGTGACGTAGCTAGGAAGTGTCTGAGGCTAGATTTGAATCCAGGTCCTCCCGACTCCAGACAATAAAATGTTTTGTTATCCAATCATAGTTGAGTGTCTCTTCAGATGACAGTATTTGCTTAGATGTATTTGTCTGTTGTCTGTCTCAGATTGTGAAATCCTGTAGGACAGAGACCTAGGGTATCTGATTCTCCATGGATAGAATCATATATAGTTGTTCCCTCCAACTCCCCACTTCAGGCTGGAGGGAAAGAGTGAAAAAGAGAAAAAGTGACAAAGAATATGAGGAAGAAAAGACTGTTAAAGAGAGAAGGGCTAAAGGCAGAATGATGAACTCTGACACTGTGAGATGATTCAGGGAAGATGGACATAGTGAGAGGAGGCGAGTTCTGGGGGCAGGAACAGATGTTCATTTTTGGAGACAATGCTATAATTTCAGTGACTCATCAAAGAGCTTTCAGACAAAGTTTCTATCTTTATAGCAATGGTGAACATTATAGGAAGTGGGTGGAAAAAGCGAGAGAATCTTCTGGAGACCCAAGAAAGAGGGAGAAAACTGTAGGAGATTTGATTTCTAAGGGCCACAATATACTCCAAGGATCCAACTCAACCTTTTTTTTTTGTCCTATGCAGGTAACTACATGCATCAATGATTCAAAAAGCATTCATAAAACACCAATGGTTGGTGCTTTGGGTCAGCTAGGTGGTGTAGTGGGTAGAACTCTAGTCTTGGAGTCAGAAAGATTCATCTTACTGAGTAAAATATGACCTCAGGCACTTATTGTGTGACTCTGGGCAAGTCATTTAACACTGTTTGCCTCAGTTTCCTCATCTGTAAAGTGAGATGGAGAGAGAAATGGAAAATAACTCCAGTATCTTTGCCAAGAAAACCATGAAAGAGGTCATGAAGAGTCAGACAAGTGATCCAAACACAGTTCTTAAGCCTTGGGAGACAAGAATACAAAAATTGTCTGAAAGCAACTTATATTCTAACAGAGAAGCACAACATACAGGGAAATGTTTTCATCTGAAAAGACTCAGGGATGGTGAGTGGTATAATTGGGCAATCTATTGGCTCTTCTTTTCCAAAAGCTAGGATAGTGTTTGAGTCCAAGTTGTAACAGGGGACTGACCAATAACAACCTGGTCACCCTTATGAGTGTGCCTAGTGCGCTTGTGCTTCCCCATGTAACCAGGCAGGGGAAAAGAACAAGGTTTAATCACTGAGGCCTTTTGTAAGTATGCTCAGTTTCAGTTCAGAAACCAATTTTAAAAGACTTTCCTGACCTTGGTAAGCAGACTGGAAAGAGTCACAGAACACCTCCAAAATCCATGTTGGGAATAGTTTCAGTCTACCATAAGGAAAATGGCTAGGGCTGAAGATAAGACTCCATGATGGGCTCAGGGAATTCAGATCTGAAGTGTCTTAGCTCTTCCTGGACAAGGTTTCTGAAACCTTTACAAAGGAACAGCACCAGTAGATTAGAGGTAAGCCACCCAACAAGTCAGGAAGTCCCAAGCTCTGTTCCTGCTTCTGAGATATTTTAGCTGTCATTTGACTTCTCTGTACCCCAAGCAATTATCTAATATCAAAGGCTGGAGAGGAGAGTTGCTCATATGCATTGGTGAAAGGAATTTCCATTTGGGGAGTTTCCCTCATGGATGAAATTATGGAGCCTCACTGAAAAAATGGTGGCAGAATTAAACAAGGAAATTCAGGTATCTGGAAACAAATTTATGGCCATGTGCAGACACTCACCTCACTCTCTTTTAATGCTCTTTAAAAGAAAATAAAAAAGGTGTGTGCGTGTGTGGGTGATTTTCTTCCTCAGTAAAATTTATTCTTTGCCTGCTTCTGGTCTCAGTGAGGATACATGCAATGCCATGCACACAGCCCTGATTTTTGCAGATGGAAGATTCTGGTTAGGCCTGAGACCCCTGGGGAGAGTTAACTGATTTAGAACAAAGGAATAGATTTATTTTTGAGCAACTGCCTTAAAATAAAGTCAGCAGGGGTGAAAAGAGGACTTGACTGCATAAGAAATAGAACATTTCTGACTTCTTCAATAAGTTTTGAAAGCCTGTCTTCGATTTGGTGTAAGAAGGCTGTGGAGAGGAGCCAATTCTCTTCTTCCACATGTCCTAATTGAACCCCAATAGCTGTGCCTACCCAGATGTCTCTTCCCTCTCCTAGAATGAACATCCTGCCCATGATGACGTCTGGTTTTTCTAAGTAGGGCCAGATGCTGTTTGACTTTCTCTCCCATTTCTACATTATGGTTCTCTTAGGGCTCAGTTCTTGTTTCAACTGGAAAAGATCAATAGCCCGTTGGGTGTTTGTCCTTGGATGGGTGGGAGGTAAAGATAGCAGGGGAAGAGTCATCACTTTTTATACAACTTTTTCATGTTGGAAAAAAATTATCTCTTATTCTCCCACCTGAATCAATTCAGTTTCAGTGGTATTTGGGGGGCTTGAGATGTGGGAACCTTAGTCCAAAATTTAAAAGAATTCCTGACAAACCAGCAGATGGAGTAGCAGTCCATCTGTGTGTTGCATTATTAAACCATCTCTTCCCTCTACCTTTGGTGTCTCCCTGCTAGAATGTTGGGTACAGATGGCCTGTGGTCAGAGGAAAAAGGGAAACAAATGGAACAGGATCTGTAAATGTCATCTTTTGCCCTGTCTGTGATAGACTGCGGTAAGAGATTATCCCAAGGTAGGTAGCTGTATTGTGCCTACTTGACAATACTGTAGGATATGTTCAGAGGCTGAAATTCTGTGTGTGAATGCTGTGTGATAAGTGAACAATCTGTTGTTCCTGGATTCATCCCACAGGACCCCAAGAAGGCTCTGCAGAGCTCTTACCTGGAATGGCTGACTGTAACAGAAGCAGCATCTAGGAAGATGGGCATCTCCCTTCTCTTCCTTCTAAATTGGAGGCATCTGGGCTTCTCTTTTAATTTCCAGTTTGTTTTGTCAAGGTAAAGTTCAGTAATATTGACTGTTTTGGTAGAATCAGTATCCTTAGGCCCTGCAGATTAGGCCAGTTTTTCCTTAAGACATTTTAAGGTTTTGAAACTGTCCTTGAGATTAATTGGTTCAAGGGAACTAAGGGTCAGGGCTTTGCCATGTCCTCTAGCTTGACCTGTTGACCACTAATGGCAACAGAGGCAAAAGATCTGCTCTCAATGGAACAATATGATATCCTCCCTGAATATTCTTGTTGAATATCTTTCCCTTGCTATGGTTAAGTCCCCCCCCCCACTTAAAAAAATTTAAATTAATTTTAAGGTATTTTCCAAAGTTATATGATTCATGTTCTTTCCTTTCCCTTTCCCTTTTTCCTACCCCCCTCCTGGAGCCAACAAACAATTCCACTGGGTTATATGTGTATTATTACTCAATACCTATTTCCGTATTATTCATTTTTGTAATACTCTTTTAAAAACTGAAACCCTAAATCCTATATACCCATGCAAACAAGTGATAAATCATATATTTTTCTTCTGCATTTCTACTCCCACAGTTCTTTCTCTAAATGTGGATAGCATTCTTTCTCATTAAGTCCTTCAGAGTTGTCCTGTATCATTGCATTGCTATTAGTAGCAAAGTTGATTACATTTGATTGTTCCACAATGTTTTCCTTTTTGTGTACAATGTTCTCCTGGTTCTGCTCATTTCGCTCCACATCAGTTCTTGGAGGTCTTTCCAGTTCATATAGAAATCAAGCAGTTCATCATTTCTTATAGCATAGTAGTATTACATCACCATCAGATACCACAATTACTTCAGCCATTCCCAAATCGAGGGACATCCCCTCATTTTCCAATTTTTTGCCACCACAAAGCGCAGCTATGAATATTTTTGTACATTTTTCATTATTATCTCTTTGGGGTATAGTACCCAGTACCCACTCTGACTTTTTTTAAGCCTTTAGGGACAGCTAGGTGATTCAGTGGATACTTCCTAACTCTGTGACCCAGGACAAGTCACTTAACCCCAGTTACCTAGCTCTTACTACTCTTCTGCCCAAGTATTGGTTCCAAGGAAGAAGAGTGATACAGGCTAGGCAAAGGGGCTTAAGTTGCCTAGAGACACACAGCTAGGAAGTGTCTGAGGTCAAATTTGAACCCAGATCCTTGCAACTCCAAGCCTGGAGCTCTGTCTATTGTGCTATTTAACTACCCCAATCCCTTCTTTTCTTTCTTTCTTTTCTTTTTTAACTGTCAAATCTTATATTAGAGTCTCATTTTATTCTAATATAAAATCTGAAGTACCAGATCAGCTTGGACTGTAAAAACTGCAATAGAATGCAAAGAGACTAAAATCACTATATTGTTCTTTGAGATCCCCTTAGTATACATACCTGGAAGTAGCTATATGGCTCAGTGGATAGAGCAATAAGCCTGGAGTCAGGATGATTTGAGTTCAAATCTAGCCTTGGATACTTTTTAGCTATTTGACTTTGGTCAAGGCACTTCACCTCTGTCTGCCTTAATTCGCTGGAGAAGGAAAAGGCAAACCACTTTGGTGTCTATGCTAAGAAAACCCCATGGACAGTCTGGCTTATGGAGTCACGAAGAGTTAGACATAACTGAATCTATTGAACAACAACATACCTAATGGTTTGGTTAAGTATGGTCATTTTGGGAGCAGTTGAATATGCTTCTCACTCAACACAAGGACTCTGGGCAAGTCACTTAACCCCAATTACCTAGCTCTTGCTGATTTCTTTTCTTTTCTTTTTTTTTTAACCCTTCCCTTCCCTTCCCTTCCCTTCCCTTCCCTTCCCTTCCCTTCCCTTCCCTTCCCTTCCCTTCCCTTCCCTTCCCTTCCCTTCCCTTCCCTTCCCTTCCCTTCCCTTCCCTTCCCTTCCCTTCCCTTCTGTTTTATAATCTATACTGTGTATTGGCTCCAAGGCAGAAGAGTAGTTAGGGCTAGGTAATGGGGGTCAAGTGACTTGCCCAGGGTCACACAGCTAGGAGGTATCTGAGGCCAGATTTGAACCTCCCATCTCTAGGCTTGGTTCTCAATCCACTGAGCTACCCAGCTGCCCCTTGATCTTTTTTCTAAGAAGGTATGGG
The DNA here is from genome assembly GCF_027887165.1 of Monodelphis domestica. NCBI lineage: Eukaryota > Metazoa > Chordata > Mammalia > Didelphimorphia > Didelphidae > Monodelphis > Monodelphis domestica. The sequence continues at coordinate 336,373,311 of NC_077227.1, forward strand.
TTTTAAAAAATTACTTGCTCACTCAGCTGGCAAAATGATTTTTCTAAAGCACAGGTTTGACCATAGTATTGTCCTTCAGAATAACTACTGTGACTCCCTATTACCTCTAGAATCAAATCTCAACCTTTCTGTTTGCCATTTAGATTCTTTTACAACCTGGCTTCAACCTCTCTTTCCAGCCTTATTATACTTTATTCCCCTTTCTTCTCTCTTTGATCTACCCTAACTGGCTTTCTTGCTGTTCCTCAAAGATGACCCCTTTTCCCCCTGGCCCATTTTCAATCTCTATGCCTTTGCACAGGCTGTCTCCCATATCTGGAATAGATTCCCTTCCTACCTTGGCTTTCAATATGACTATATTTAACTGAACTATTATATTCATGTAGCACACAAGTCTCTGGGGCTCGATTTCTTAATCCATAGTTGACTATCAGATTGAGTTCTCAGAGCATGGCAGGCTACATCTCTACCCCCAGTTTTCTAAGGGCAATCCTAACAGGTTGAAGGGTTCTCTAATTCTATTGTTCAAGAGCCTCTGTGACGAATTAAAATCTCTCCAATATCAGTTCATATCAACTAGCCTTTATAAAGGGATTTTACTGAGAAAGTATAGTAAGGACTGAATATAGCAACCTCCCAAATTGGGAGTACATTCTTCCCTCTACACATTCTCTTGGTTCCTGGGCAAGGTTCATTTAAGAGTTATTGTTACAAAACATCCCCCTTCCCTATCCAGGGATGGAGTTGATTTCTGAATATGGCATAGCTAATGGAGGAGGAACTCCCTTGTTTTCAGAATATCATGGACTGGGTCAAGCAGTGGGCTCAGATGTGGCCATCTGTTTCAGCAGCTGAGAAGATCTCTGATAGTTCTTTTAGTCTTTCAAAGATCACAAGGTTTTAACTCCCATCAGTTCCATTTCTAATACTCATTCACTTAAGATCAGAAAAGAATGAAATTGCAAAGACAGAAGATACAGAGGCATCATGTGTTCAGGGCCACCTGGTGGCCAAGTAGATCTGCAACCACTCCCTTCCTACCTCTCCTACCTGCAAGCTCAAGTAAGTTTTTGCCTAACACCATCAGAAAAGAGAATTTTATTTGTTAGAGCCTTTTGTATATGCAGTCAGATTCAGCTCAATAGTCAATCAAAAGACTTTTCAGCATCACCCAGGAAATTGTCAGAGATATCTACACATACTCTGAATTGGAAGAGGAAGATGATCTTCCATCATTCTTTTAAATTAAAATGTTTTTTCTTTTTTTTTTTTAAGATTCTATCTCATCCAAATGGGCCTGATCCCACTATGATGTTGCTCTGTTTCTGACCTGGACTAGTTTGTCCCTTTTTAGCCATCCTAGTAGCTCCTTTTAGCTCAAAATAGTTCAGAATTCTTGAATTCAAGAGACCAAACAGCCTTGACTTCACTAGTAACAGAGAGTACATGATGGCTATTATTTGTTTCTTGGAAGCAAGCTTACCAAGCCTTCATGTGGACAGGTTGTAGTAAACAGGATATCGTTCATGCTCTTCATTGGCTGGCTCCTCCATTATATACATCTGCTAAGCATCTGCCAAAAATCAATATAGTGATTTTATGGCAATTAACATTACTGAGTTTTATCATTGCAAAACAGGCCTGGACTAGTAATAGAGACCAGATCCCTCCAATGTAGAAGAAAGAGAAGGTTGGGGAGATTCAGTTCAGCAACATCCTCCTAACTCCATCCAGAAGCCTCTGAATCATAGATAACTTGGAAGGAAGGATAAGTGAACATGTCTCTGTTTCATGGGAAGTGACTTCGTTCTGTGATCACCCCCATTACACCTTCAGATGCTACCTTCTAAATGAGACTTTTCCTTATCTTCCTAAACATCTACTATCTTCCTCTCATAAGTTAGCTAGTCTATATTTCACATGGATATGGATACATATTGCTTCTTTGTGTCCATGTTGACTCCCTTGATAGAATATAAACTCCTTAAAATGGGAACTGTTTCATTTTTGTTTCCTTAGTGTCTAGTGGGGTGCCTGGCACATAGGAAGCATAGTAAATGTTTATTGATTATTGATTGATTAATCAATGACGGTCTCGCTGATAGTTCTAGACCCCACTCTTGTCCTTAGGCCCACCTCATTGCTCTCTGGATCTCAGGTTCCTCCAATGTGAATTAGAGAAATTATATGGCCCCTGCCCATTTACAGGATGAAGAGAAGTAGGCTGATTTAAGCACCCCCCTCCCAGGTACTTTGTCTCTCCCCTTTCTTCCAATGATCTAGCAAGGAATCAGAATAGCTAAGGGAAGTCTAGGATGCTTTGGGGTGTCTTAGAAAAAAATGGCTTGAAGACTGAAGCAAAAGCATTGTTATACCCTTGGCTAGGAGGAAGAGGAAGGAGGCCCACTATTTCGTTCCTACTTTTTCCAGGTTCATGAAAACAACTGCCAATCCTCCTCTTTGGGAATCCTGGGGTGTATGGCAGATCTTTTGGCTGGGGCCTCACTGGTGAACAGAGCTCTTTGAAGAAGAGAATAAAGGTTTCAGGAAAAAAGAAATCGCTGCTCTTGATGGGGGTAAAAAACTCAACCTCTGTGTGTTGGGGGTAAAGAGAAGATGAAACTAGTAAGGGATGAAGGGGACTGCCTGGGAGCCTAAAAGAATGCTTAATGACTGTACTGCAGATGATCAAAGTCTTATCGGGAATCTGGAGCTCACACTGTGCAGTTAGTCACTTACCAAATGTTTACCTTTCACTTGAGTTTGTAAATAGCCACAGGGTCCATTTGCCCAGGGCAAGTGACTGCTGGGCCAAGGGAAACTGAACTAGAAGATCTTAGGCTCTGGGCAGGTTCTTGAGGACCAATGAGCCACTCCATACCCAGGAGCAGGTGTATTTTCTAGAAAGATAAAAGGGAAGAACAGCCAAAGAGAGGGACCAGATGACTGCCACAGCTTTCCTGGCAGCTCCAGAAATGGCCAGCAGTGTCTGTTGCTATGGAATGACCCGTCTTTATGTAGCTCTCTGAATGTGAAAGGAGGCCAGGGAAGGTGACAATCCTGGTGGTAGTGAACAGAAATAGGGATAATTGTGAAGGATACCCATTGCTCTTCTTTTATTTTTTTTTAATTCAATTTTATTTCATTTTCAGTTCTGAATTCTCTCCCTCCTCCTCCCATTGCTCTTCTACTGAATATCACCGCCATGATGGTGGACAGTGTTTCTCTTTTATTTGTGTATCCCCAGCATCCAGTCTAGTTTCTGGCACATAACAGGTGCCTAATTTAATTAAAATTCAGGTTTGTTCAACTGAATTAAATTGAATTCAGAGGCAAATCAGTCAATCAACAAGCAATTAAGTGTACCCTGCACTGTGCTAAGTGCTGGGAATAGAAATACAAACACAAAGAAAGACAGTTCCTACCCTCCAGAGCTTCCATTCTAATGGGAGGGGGGAGACAACAGTTAAAGAAAACTGAAAACAGGGGAGGAGGGAAAGAAGGTGCCCTGTGATGGAGACATGCAGAGGAATGCAGCTGGGTGGGAAATGAAGGGATGGCTGTTTTGGATGTCTTCCTTAAATAGAGGTTCTGTGAGGAGCCCTGCACCCAGGTAGCATAGTACCATGGGAAGTGCTGGATTTGAAGTCAGAGGAGCTGGGTCCAAATGCCACCTTTGCTGCTTAATTAATACCTGAATGGTTTTATACAAGTCCCTTGACCTCTTTCTGGCTTTGGTTTCCTCATTTGCAAAATGAGGAATGGGGGAGGATGGCTTCTAAGGACTTCTCCAACTATAAATCTATGATCCTATGAATTGAAAATCAAGTCCTCAAAGGGTAGTATAGGGAAGGTGAATTACATTTTAAGTGGAGTTGGGGAGCTAGATGTAGTGTTTGGAGTGGCTTCCTCAACAAGTATATGAGTATCTGGCAGTGTGTACCTTACCTGCCAGGGAACCTGTCTTGTGTTAATGGAGAAGAGGGTTGAGGTTCAGTGGCATCAGATACTTCAGGGATATTTCAATTGAGAGAACACTTGAATGATGGCTATTGTGCACAGTCAGTCAGCACCATCGATTTGGTGGCAGCTGTACTTCCACCTTGATTTTAGCTTCTGGGAAGGATACAGGAAGAAAGCAGCTGCTAAGAAACTCCAAGTTGATAAGAGAATCATGGTACCTCTGCCTTTGGAGTCTGACTAGAGAAAGCTCCCCTTATTTTAATCACTGTCTGTACTTTTCCAAATCATTTGCTTCATTATCATGTGTTTCTGTTTGGATTTTCTTTGATGTCTGTGTTTTTTCTCTCAATAATATTTTATTTTTTCCCAATTACATGTAAAAAGAATTTTTAACATTTAATTTCTAATTGTAAATAGAAAGTAAGAAAGTAATAGGAAGTAAGGCCTTAATTCTTCCTATTCATGTTTTGTTGTTGTTGTTTATTTTTTAAAACCCTTTATATCTTAGAATCAATACTATGTATTGTTCTAAGGCAAAAGAGTGGTAAGGGCTGGGCAATAGGGATTAAGTGACTTGCCCAGGGTCACACAGCTAGGAAGTGTCTGAGGCCAGATTTGAACCTAGGACCTCCCATCTCTGGGCCTGGCTCTCAAGCCACTGAGCCACCCAGCTGCCCTCCATTTTTTAAAAAACCTGTACCTTCCATCTTGTAATCAGTGCTATATATTGGTTCCAGGGTGTAAGAGTGGTAAGGGATAGGATATTAATTGACTTGCTGAGGGTCACACAGCTAGTAAGCATGTGAAACCAGATTTGAAGCCACAACTTTCTGTCTCTAGGCCTAGCTCTCAAAACACTGAACCACCTACCTGCCCACTCTGATTCAGTTTTAAAGAAATATTTTCTATCCCTTACTATACTTCCCACAAATATTCCCAGTTACCACGTGCCTCCCTCCACAGCTGAGTTGAAAAAAGAGTAGATTTCATTAAAATAGAGTTAAGACCTCTATCTTATAAATGAAATCCTGAGCTTTGACTCATTGTATGTCCCTAAGCAAGATTTTGTGTTCTCTCCAAAGTCTAATTTTTCCCTCTACAAAATAGAATTAATCCTAATTGTTTTCCTCCTAACTCTCTAGTATCATTGCAGCTCCCAATGGCACCCCTTCCCAATTCAAAGAGTGGGTCCCCCAATGGAGGGCTATCCTATGTTCAAGATGCTCCATGACTCTACAACCCTAAAACCAGAGTTTACAAGCCTTCACCCCATGTCTACCTTTAATAGACTTTCAGGGTGCAAAATTAGAGAAAAATAAAAGTATTTAGTAAAATGGAATAGTAAGAAAAGTAGCAAGAAAATATTTCCCCCATAAACCTGGGCCATATACTCTCCTGCAGATATATACATCATTAGGGGAAAGAATGGACATACATATAAAACACACTTGGAGAGGCACACATACAGGGAGCAAATATGGCCAGGGCACATGTATGGAGAGATATACCCAGAGGGAAGATGTATATCTAGAGCACACATGGGAAAAGAGTAATTGTGAAGATTAAATTAACTCTCCCCTGTCCATTTTTAGATTTAATCACTAAAAGCTATACACCCTACTCACACTTGAGTGGGGGAGGCCTGTGACCCAACCCACATGTGCAATAGTAAGTGACCAATCAGAATCAACTGACTGCCCCCTGGGCAGTCCTAAGAAAAAGTTTTAGCTGTGATTGGTACATGTAAAGTGGAAGAAAGCCACAGGAAGTGACAAAAAGGAATGATCTTTAAAAATGCCAAGAACTTCCTGTGAGCTCTCTCTTTGGTCTTTCATCTTCAACTTGACTTTGGAGGAGCTCCATCTTGAGATCCCAGACTGCTTCCCTTTGGACTGACATGTGGTGAGTGAAAGGCTGACTCCTTTCCTGGATTTTCTGAAGGGACTAGCCTCAGGAGAGACCTACCCTATTGAGAGAGGCTCCCTGCACCCCCAGGTCCTTGGCTCAAGGCCAAGGCTCCTCCAGCTAAGGGTTGAGCCAGGGCTGGAGCAAAATACTTAGTGCTTAGGTTAGCTATCTTAACCTATCCTCTCTCTGATTTTTCTTACTTTCACTCTTTCTATATTTTATAAATAAATTGTTAAAATAAATCTCTTTGGAATTAATTAAAGTCCTGGCCACCCTACTCTCAAATAATCCAATTCAACCTTTTATAAAAACCATACACATTTTCTACCCCTTACATAACCCATGCCTCCATAGTTATCTTCTACTGATGTCCTCATGCTATTCCTGGAATCTTTCCTGGATAGAGAAACCCTATAGACTCCATAGTTAGTATCCATTATCTCCAGCTATAGTATCTGCTGCTTCCTTCCTATTTCACCTGAACCCCCAGGCTATCTCTTCCTCAAAGAAAAGGGGTGCTGCTATGCCAAAACATGGGCTACTTTTCCAGGTCTTTCAGAAAACCAGAAAAACCCTTGCCCTAGGACCAGCAGAAACCCTGGGGGAGGGTTGTCTTGTTCCCTCATTTTCTTGGCTGCTCAGGCCTTTATCTCCCTAGCAAAAGACATGGTCTTAGGTGCAAAGTTCTTTAGAACACAGTGCAAGCTCCTGTAAGAGGTCTTTTCTTTGTATTTCTCTTTCCTATTCCAGGACTTGGGCTCCTTGGCTATAGATCTCACTCTGTCCTAGGATGAATGTTCAATGTACCCCTTACTTTCTGTCTTAGTAACAACTTTAAGACTGTAGAGTAAGAGCTAGGCAAAAGGTGTTAAGTGACTTGTCAAGGATCATATAACTAGGAAGTGCCTGAGGTGAGATTTGAACCCTGGTCCTCCCAGACTCCAGGTCTATTGCTCTATCCACTGAATCACCTAGCTGCCCTGTCATTCAATATGCTTTCAAGATTTTTATTCTCTGAAGGATAGGCTATAAACCAGGCAATTGTTATTTGCCTAAAAATGATTGCACAATTCTGGGGTTTGGTCTACACAAGTTTTTTAAACCTAAGGGTCTTTGGTTTTCCTGAGGAGCTGGGTGGGTGGAGGAAACTACTGAGAGTTACCCAGAGCTGAAGGGCCAAGGTCTCTGCTGGTTGCCTGCTCAGCCATATTCCTGGTCCCTCTATATATTTTTGAGGCCAATCAGCATCTGAGATCAATTTTGCCATGCATTTATACAATAATAACTAACATTTCTATTGCATTTTCCAGACATTATCTCACCTTCTTCTCATCATAACTCTGTGAGGTCAGTAATATCGTTATCGCCATTTTACAGATGAGGCTGTTGTAGCTCTGAAACATTAAAAACCCTGACCTGTTCGTGTCCACACAGTTTTTAAACACCAGCCGCAGGATTTAAACCAGGGTCTCTCCTCATTTCCCAGCCAGCCAAAGTCCAGTATGCTGATTTCCTCTTTTTATATTCTTTGTCAGGAAGGAATGAAGATGGGAAATCCCTGGAAAGATCCAGGAATAAGTAAATCTCCCAATGAAGTGTGAGAGAGCTCCATGGAACCCTCAAAAACCATCAAGCCCAATCTTACTTAAATTATGCAGGTGTGACTTTTTTTTCCTTTGGAGCCTAAATTGGCTTTTTCTTTCTCAGGCTCGGGTTCCCTCCAGATAAATCAGAAGAGAGCAGTATTGGGCTGGTCTTGAATGGAATGAGCATCTTGCTATTGACCTGGATACTTGGTAAAAACTTGTTGATCAAAGAAAGATAACAGTGGAGAGGAAAATAGTATCATCCTTATGAGGAGAAACTAACTTCTATGTAGTAGCAAACTCAGGATGTAAGGTTTATCTGGATGGATCCAAGGGCACCATAATGAGTGCATATCTCAACAGCATGAATATATATGCTGATATAAGATATAGATGTCCATGTGGGCTTTCTAAATGTGGCTCACAACTGGGTGGCATAGATAGAAATCTCTGCAATTTGCCTACCCCTCTCCAAGGAAGAATGTGGTTTCTGTGTTGAGTGAAACTAGAGAAGGGTTTGGATGCATGCTTGCTCCTTTTCTTTCTTGCCTATCTTCAAGAAGGGTATTGGCCTAGAATTATGTGTATCTCCTCTTCCCAATATTGCTAGTTTACAGACATTTTGGTAAAGAACAAAAGCCACTTTTCTGGTCTTTAGCCCTTATCTTCACTTGTAGCTTAGCCCTTTCACCCCGAATGCTGATTACATGAAAAACTGCTGGAGGCAATTAATTGGATTGAGAACCAGGTCTAGAGATGGGAGGTCCTGGTTTCAAATCTAGCCTCAGATACTTCCTAGCTAAGTGAACCTGGGCACTTAACCCTCGTTGCTTAGTTCCTACCCCTCTTCTGCCTTGGAACCAATAGACAGTATTGATTCTAAGATGGAATGTAAGTGTTAAAAAAAAAAAGATTGTCACAAATAGCCGACTGAAAATAATTACATTTAGACAAACAAAACAAACTTGGAGAAGTTATGTAGATCAAAATATACCAGAAAAATATAAAAGAGTAAATAAAGTCTTTGTTGGGAACAAGATAAGGTCTGAGGTCAACCTGATCTCAGCCATGGGGAAAGTTTCCAGGGAAGTAAATTAGAAATAAGGAACATGGGGAGGAGCTGTCTTACTCTCCATGTTTGTTGCTTCCAAAGTCTTTCTCTTTCTCTTTCTCTTCCTGAAGAGAATATCAGATGACATGAGTATCTCTTTCCCAAGAGCTCTCACACTAATTCCACTGCTTAAGGAGATGCTCAGCATCAGGGTGAATTCAACATTCTGGCAAACAATCTGGATTCTCTCCTTACACATACATAGCAATACAAAAAATGGCACAGGCTTCGGTGAAAGCCTTGTTAAAATAGGAGTGGTACTGTGTGTGGTGTGACCCTGGGCAAGTCACCTAACCCTGTTTGCCTGGCTCTTGCCCTTCTGTCTTAGAGTTGCTACTAAGTCAGAAAGTAAAGGTTAAAAAAAAAAAAAGAGAAAGAAGAGGAGGAGCCAGAGGAGGAAAACCACTTCAGCATCTTTGCCAAGAAAACCTCAAATGGAGATAAGAAGAGTTGGACACAACTGAAAAAACAACTGAAAACAAATGTCATATTGCTTGCCTTCTCAATGGGTGGGGGAGGGCCTAGAGGGAGGCAGAGATTTTTGAATTCAAGATTTTGAAAATGAATTTTAGAAATAAAAAAACCACATAGAATTAAAATGAAAAGGATAATGGACCAACTTTCCATGACCTGTGTAAAGATAGTCATCATTAACTCTTCTTATCATTACTTTTTTCTCTCTTTGATCTTCTGCTTGCTTGGGGAAAGTAATTTAATTTCTCTCTACCTCAGTTTCCTCATCTGCAAAAAGTAATGCTCCTAAGATTCCTTACAACTCTAAATGCTTTTCCCTATGACCCCAAGCATGTATACCATATACAAAAAGGAGGGCATTTGCTTCCTTTTCTAGGAATGAAGAAAGAACTTCTCATAGCTCACCAATAGTTGGCAAGATTTGTAATCAGGATTTCTGGGGCTGTAAAGAGACCTTAGAAGTCATCTAATCAAAGCCTTTCATTTTACAGATGAGGAAACTGAGGCCCAAGGATGCAACATGACTTGCCCAAGATCACATAGGCATTAAGTATAAGAAATGGGTTTGTTTTTTTAAAACCCTTACCTTCTGTCTTATAATCTATACTGTGTATTGGTTCCAAGGCAGAAGATTGGTAAGGGCTAGGCAATGGGGGTTAAGTGACTTGCCCAGGGTCATACAGCTAAGAAATATCTGAAGCTAGATTTGAACCCAGGACCTCCCATCTTTAGGCTTGGCTCTCAATCCACTGAGCCCCCCCTCAATTGCCCCCCAGAGATGGTGTTTGAATCCAAATCTTCGGACTTCAAAGTCAATGCTCTTTTCATTGTGAGTTAGAGAGGACTATGGCTTGGTATCTTCTTTCTGGGCTCTGATTGGTGCCTCTTGCTATACTAAACACTGATTACCTCTGGACCCTGGAAGTTCCAGTGAGAGAGAGAGACTGTTAAACCCTGCCCATTTCCCTTTTATCTCCATCCTCTCTGTCACACAGAGGCTAGTGCAACCTTGAGGCAGTCCCATTTCTGGCTGAAATCTGCTCCTTCTACCTTCATTCTGAATCTGTAGCAGCTTATAGAAAGAATCAAAGAAACAGTAAAAAGGAAGCAAAATTCTCCAAGGCTACAACTGGAATTTTAAATAATTGAATCTCTAAAACTTCCAGAGAAGGAGATTTTACAAATGTGGGTGTTCCACTTTCACATTCAGATGGTATAGAATATTTGACACATTTACATATATATTTTTTCCTTTTCTACATTTTTTACCGATGCCTTTTTCCGGGGGTTATTTCTTGATGTCCCCATCCACGATGAGCCTTCTTCCACACAATGGAGAAGGACTAAGCAAAACTGGCCAAGGAAGCATCCACATCTGATGGCATGTGCCCTATTCCATGCTTCTATTTCCCACCCCTCTATTGAAAAGAGTGAATCATGTTTTAGCATCTATTTTCCAAGACCAGGATTGGTTATGGCAATTCATCCTTCATTTATATTTAACCTCTGTCGCCTTGGGAATAATTTGCACTCGGGGTGATTTGTAGAGTTGCTCCATCCCCTCCCACCATCATTCTCTCTCTTTGTGCCTGGCAGGCAGACAGGCAGGCATCAATGTGTGCCCTGAGGGAGAATGTGTGGGCTCTCAGACAGGCATTTGGCGCTCCTCAGCATGGCTGAAGTTCAGTGCCTAAATGAAAAGATACAAACCCTGAGTTACATGAGGAAGGCTGCAGCTTGGCCTGAACGGGATTCGGCCCTCTGCCCAGCCCGTCTGCCACACCATCAACTGCTGGGTTAAGGAATTAACATATCCCCAAGGTTGGAGAGGAGGAAGAAGACAGGGCTGAAAAATCCATAATCTTTCCTTGGGTTCTCACTTGGATTTTTGTCTGCAGTTATTATAAATCTGGCGTGTTGGTCCTTGTGGGTCCCTTAGGACAGCCGTGCAGTCTGTGGCTGAGCATCGTGCTTAAATAACCATCAGGGCCTCGGCTGGCTGGTGGGGGAAGGGCGATAGCTACTTATTCAGGCAGAGCTGATGAGAGGCAGAGAGGAACTTAGAGCTTCTGAATACTGATTCTTACAGGGCCAGGGAGCTTGCTGGGTGAATCAAGGAGGAGGCAAATAATCCACTTGTTTATCAGAGAAATGGAAACTCCTGGAATTGAGGGGTGAAGAAGAGGGAGGGACAGAAGCAAAACAAATTGGTTCCTTGATGAACCAAGGATTTAAGAGATTGGGCATAGCCCAAGAAGAAACCGGTTTAGAGTAGAGGACCAGCAAGGCTGGATTGGGTAACAAATGGGAATCCTGGAGACTCTGCTGAGAGGCCTTTGAGGCTAGGAGAGAAACCCCACCTGCTGATGATGGTGTTGACGTAGTCCTTTCTAGATACAGAGGGAAGGACTGAGTGACCTCAAAATGTTTCTGCCAGTTTAAGACTTTCTAATTAACGAGAATAAAAACACTGTGGATAAACAGAATGCCAAGACTCTGCGTGTCCTAAGGATTCAGAGCATAGAAGATAGCAGCATAGAAATACATCCATACTAAGGGACTTCCAGGTGTAATTTCTTCTAATGCCTGCTGTTTCCCTGCCATCAGAATTCATCTCAGCAGAATGATGAGCTCAATGAGATCACAGCTGCTGAGATTTCCCATGAGGAGAGCACAGAACAACAGCCAACTGAGATGTTGCACCTCTCTGTACCTTAGCTCTGGGCATTCACTCTACCTGAAATGCCCTCCCTACTTCCTCTCAAGTTTATTCCTGTCCTTTGCCAGCTCTAAGATTTTGTTCAAAATCCATCTTCCCCATCCTTCATTATAATCTCATCACTTCTTTATTTTGCATTCCCGCAGCACTTAGGTATTTAGACTGTATCACATTATTTCGCATATGTTGATAGGTAATAGGCACTAGAACCATGATTTCATTGGTTTCGGAAATGCTCAGGTGAGGGAACTCTCTCTAACAATGTAGGTTGGCACTTTCTCTGAAAGTTGCCTAGAGGCACTGACAGGGTAAGTAATTTGTTGATGGTCATGTAGCCAATATGTTTCAGAGGCAGGACTTGAAACTCTTCGTAACTCTATCCATTACTTTCATCAAAAGGAAGTCAGTTGGGGGGCAGCTAGGTGTTTCAGTGGATTGAAAGCCAGAACCAGAAATGTGAAGTCCTGGGTTCAAATTTGACCCCCAATACTTCCTAACTGGGAGACCCTGGGCAAGTCACTTAACCCCCATTGCCTGACCCTTACTGATCTTCTGCCTTTTAACCAATACATAGTAGGATTTCTAAGATGGAAGGTTAGGGTTTTAAAAAAAGGGAAGTCAATTGATATTTTGCATAAAGAATTTTTGTTCATTTTTCCAATTAGATTATAAACTCTCCAAAGGCAGATGTTACATCTTCTATTCCTTCAGATGCCCTGTAACATATAGTAAGTACCATGTTCTAAATAGAATAAATATGGAAACATGCTTTTTAACCAACTAAAGGTAAGCTCTTGGAGAGGAGGAACTTTTTTCTTTTTGTATCTTTGTATCCCCTGTCCTTAGCACAGTGCCTGGAACATCCTTTATCAATGTTTGTCAACTGATCAAGTGATGATGATGATCCCAAGATGGATGTGAACAGTTCTGGTGAGGTCTAAAGGATCAGGGATTCTGGGACAATAGAGCTGTCTGGCAGCAGAGGGAGTCTATGTGTCATACCATCAGCAGGGAGGAAGGAGTTCAGCTCCTGACCTGGGCTGAGGTGGAAGCTTCCAAAGTTGTGAGGGAAGCATATAGTCCCCCAGGTGGTATATAAGCTTAGGAAAGAATGCTGGACTTGAAGCTGGAGATGCTGAGTTTAATAAATGTTTATTGATAACATCTACTATGTGTCAGGCTCTGTGTTAAGTACTTTATGAATATCTCATTTTTTCCCACACAACAGTCATTATTGTTCTTATTTTATAGTAGAGGAAACTGAGGCAAAGTGGTTTGCCCAGGGTCACATGACTAGTATCTGAGGCTAGATTCAAACTCAGGTCTTTCTGACTCCAGGTCCAGAGTTCAGTCTAGTGTGCCATCTTACCAACTAGATAAGAGATGCTAACAGCCTCAATTCCTCATCTGTACAGAATTAGACTAGATGATCTGTAAGGTGCCTTCCATTTCCAAGTCTACCATTCTATGATTCCCATGCACATACCCCCTTATACCTCTATGTCTAAAGGTCTTCTCTCCTCTCTCAGTCTACAAGCTGGACAGTGTGAAAGCTACTGGGGGTTCCTTCAAATGCTTCCTTTTCCATGAAGCCTGCCTTGATCTCCTTTGGGCTCCATGTCCTTCCACTTTAGACATCATATTACATTGTTTTGCAGCTTTCTTTTTGTTTTTTGTTTTGGGTTAGACCTAAAATTTCACTGGTGTAGGGAATTCCTGTCCATCCTGCCTATTGAAGCAGATCCACCCCTATTCCACACTCAGAATCTCAAAGACTTGTCTTGTGGCACCAAGAAATTAAACAAGTTGACTAGAAAGTAGAAGACAGAGGCCTGGTTCTGTAAACTGGAGCTTGGTAAAGTCTGAGCTCTTTAGCCTGGTGTTCCATAGTCCGTCTCCATTCTATTTATTTAACCTTATGTCTAGTCATTTGCTCTAACAAATAAGTAAACTTCCCCTATAATCAGACAGGCCTCTTCATTGTGCTCAGTACTGACCATATTTATTCCTAACCCCATGCCCTTGTCCATGCTGTTCTCCTCACTTGGATAGGGGCAAACGTTTGCCCCTGTTTGCTTATTAAAATCATTGTTGTGTTTGACTCTTTATGACCCCATTTGGGGTTTTCTTGGCGTAGATACTGGAGTGATTTGTATTTCCTACTCCAGTTCATTTTACAAATGAGTAAACTGAGGCAGACAGGGTGAGGTGGCTTTCCCCAATATCACATAGCTAGTAAATGTTTAAGGCTAGGTGCTCTATCCACTGTGCCACCTACCTGCCCATTAAAATCTTGCAATCTTTCAAAGCCTCACTCAAGGCTCACCTCTTCCATATTGCCTAGTCAGCTGACAACCATTTATTAAATGCTTTCTGTGTATAATGTTCTGTGCCAACTTCTGGGGATATAAAGAAAAGGCAAAAACTGTTCCTATTCTCAAGGAGCTCGTATTTAATGGTGCAGGCAATATACAAACAACCATTTACAAGTAAAATATGTTCAGAATAATTTTGGAGGTTATCTCAGAGGGAAGGCTCAATGAATAATTGGAAAAAGCTTCTTATGAAAGGTAAGATTTTATTTTATTTTTAAATCCATACCTTCCATTTTAGAATCAATACTGTGTATTGGTTCCAAGGCAGAAGAGTGGTAAGGGCTAGGTAATAGTAGGGGTTAAGTGACTTGCCCAGGGTCACACAGCTGGGAAGTGTCTGAGACCAGATTTCAACTCAGGACCTCCCATCTCTGGGTTTGGCTTTCAATCCACTGAGCCACATAGCTGTCCCCTGAAAGGTGAGATTTTAGCTGAAGCCACAAGGCAGAAATGGAGGAAAGCATTCCAGGTAAGGGGGAGAGTCAGAGATGATGCCCAAAGATGAGAGAGAGCATTTTGTAAAAGAAACAGCAGAAAACCAGTGTTGGGGGCAACTAGATGACTCAGTAGACTGAGAGCCAGGCCCGGAGACTGGTTCAAATCTGGCCTCAGATACGTCCTATATGTGAGACCCTAGGCAAGTCACTTAAGCCCCATTATCTAGCCCTTATTGCTCTTCTGCCTTGGAACCAATGCATAGTATTGATTCTAAAATGAAAGGTAAGGGTTAAACATTTTTAAAAAATCAGTGTCACTGGCTCACAGAGTACATGAAAAGAAAGTATAAAAGACTAGAGAGGTAAGTTGGGGCCAGGCTATGAAGGGAATTGTTTGGACAGGTCAGCTGCCTATTCATTAGTCCTACAAGTTTTGTCATGTCTGAGTGTTTAAATTATCAGCCTTCCAATGACAGTAGAGTCATTATTACGGAGGACACTTGTTTCAAGTATTTGTTAATTCAATTTTGTAAGATCCATTTTTTGGTTAAGCATTTCTTTTATATTCACACAATAAATAGCTGTCCCATACTTGATTCATATTATATGAAGAATATTTCTCTACTTCTCCCTTGGGGAGACCCTAAACTTAAACCATGAACTAAATTAAAATTAATTTTTTCCCAGGAAAGCTGGGATAGGAATGTAACAAGCCAAAGAGAGTGAGGAAATGAGTCTAATCCTCTCATTAAAGGTCAAGTTTCCCCAGGACTGAACCCATGCATGAGCTCACACTTAGCAGAACAAAGGGGTGCGACCCAGATCCTTGGGCCTTTGCATAATGAATTATTAGATATACTTTAAAAAAGCTGCTTCATATATATATATATGTATATATATATATATATTTCAATATGCTATCCCCCCAGCTAGATTCTAAGCTTCTCAAGATTAATGATCCCACTGCCCAATGTTTTTCTTTCTTTTCCCCAAACTTCTACCTAGTACATCTTTTGGGAAAAGGGGCTTAAAGAGTAAAGAGTTGCTCCATTCTTATCCCTATTCCATCCCAGTGGCCATACCAAAGGGTGTGTGGGTGCTTAGTTACTGTTATGGGTGGAAAGGCAGTCAAAGGTCCTATTCTTCTACAATTGTCTTCCTGTAAGCCGTAGATGCTTTTCCCATGTCCTAGGTGGTGTTGGTTTTTGGTGTGAGTCCTCTCAATTTGGTGACTTCCAGGGAAAAGCCTCAGTAGTCCCATCATAGTTACATTGCTGTATCTAGTACAACTTACCACACACAGTAGGTGATTTAAAAAAAAATGAATGAAAAGAAGCCATCTGGAAATTCATATGTGTGAGTGTGTGTGCGTGCTCGTGCGTGTGCAAAGAACAGAGCTGAGTGAAATGTTGCCCTCAGGTGGCAAAGCCTAATAGGGGAAGTGATTCTCCCTAGTCAGGAAAACCGGCCTCCCAGGACTCTATGGACTCCTGTTGATCTGCCATTTTGACTATGTTGCCATTTGCTTGAGGTGCTCATAGACCTGTGCTGCCCTGCCAGTGGGGTGGGAAGCACAGTCAGCCAAAGAATTCCTTTCTGGGCATGGATGGAGAGAGGCATCCCTGGAACAGGCTCAGACCCAAGGGCATTGTGCCCCTCATTTTCAAGCATTTCTCTCAGTCACCACAGGAGTATGTAAAAAAGTACTTGGACATATCCTCATCCCTGCTTTTTTTTTTTGCATGAATGAATGTTTTCTTCCCAGCTGACCTTTTTCTAGAATATTTGAACAAGGACTCTCAGTGTAGTTTTTATTTAAACCTTTGCTTTCTGTCTAGTTCTAAGGCAGAAGGGGAAGAGATGAGCAACCAGGGTTAAGTGACTTGCCCAAGGTCACACAGCTAAGAAGTATCTGAAATCATATTTGAACCCAGGTCCTCCAGCTTCCAGGTCTGATGCTCTATTTGCTCCTCAATTGCTGAATGAATGATGTTAGTTGGTTTTTCTTTTGACAAACTTTCTTTTTGACAAACTCTTCATCCATGTGATACAGGTTATGGGTACCATTGACCTTAGGGAGGAAAGTGGTGGGAAGAGAACATGGTAGGAGTTACCTTAGCAAAGGAGTTCTTAAGCTGGGATCTATGAACTTGATTTTAAAATATTTTGATCATCGTACGATATTTCAGTATATGGGTGGCTAGGTGGCACAGTGAAAAGTGTCAAGCCTGGAGTTAGGAAGACTCTTCTTCCTGAGTTCAAATCTGGCCTCAGACCCTTACCAGCTATGTGACTCTGGGCAAATCATTTAACGCTGTTTGCTGCCATTCTTCATCTGTAAAATGAACTGGAGAAGGAAATGGCAAACCATTCCAGTATCTTTGCCAAATGGGGTCACAAAGAATCAAATACAGTTGAAAAATTACTAAACAACAAAATTTCAATATAATTGGTTTCCTTTGTAATTCCTTGTACTTTCAATCCTTTGAATTTAAAAATAGTATTCTGAGGAGTTCATAGCTTTCACCAGCTCACCAAAGGGGTCCATGAAACACAAAAAAGAAAAGAATCCGTGCCTTATTACAAAATACAAATATGCACCCTTTCCACAATTCTCCAGGAAACTGACTCCCTAGAGCTCTTGGAACAGACTTGAGGAGGGTGGGTGTGTGGGGGGAGTTCTTTCCTTCTGTCCTTAGTCCCCCCCCCCCCCAGCCCTTTCTCCTGCGGTCTCTCTTTCTTCTCCATCAAAGGAAAGAACCATCTAATCCACACACCAGGAAACAATTAGATTTCTTCTGTGTGCATGTGTAAGTGCCTGTCGCCTGTGGGATGCACGGGTGATTGTTAAAACCACTGGGCATGGATGGCAGGCGAAGCAGAGCTGGCTTGCTCCAGTAATGAGCACAGCAGGCTCAGGGATTCAGTGCAGAAAGGGGGAGGATGGGATTCTGCTGGCATGGAGAACATTTGGGGTTGCTGGGGCCATCCAAGAAAGCACAGGGCTGGGGGGAGTGGAGACTGGGGAAGGAATGTGTAAAGCAAGATCCATTCTATACCCAAATCTCCATTGTAGCACTTTTTGTAGTAGCAAATAACTGGAAAGGAGTGTGTATGTGGGAGGTGACAAAGGGGGATCAGGTGGGCCTGCGGGGGCTCCTCCTCAGCTGCATGCGGGATTGAGAATTCAGGTTTCTTGGCTTTCTTTCTGCTTGTAATATTGATTGGAGGCTGGCTGAACTGATTGTGGTCTATAAATATAATGGAGGACTGGTGTACCAGGAGAAATAGCAAACAGGAGGCCTTCAGAGCAGCCTGGGTAGACTGAGGCAGAAAGATTTAAACAGAACCTGTAAAACAAAATATACATTGGCTATAGTTTCTCCCCCCCACCCCCACCCCCCATTATTCTGTGAGCTCCTTGAGACTGGCAAGTGCTGTGCTGTGTCATTTCTATATTCATGTCCCAAGTATCTATCCCAGTGCCCTGCTCATTGTAGACTTTTAATAAATGTTTGTTGAATTACATTAAATAGAATTTAATTGAATCGTGGGCTGGAGCCTGGGGAAACAGGAAACAGAGGGAATGGTTCATGTATATTTCTTAAGTGTGCCTGTGACCAATGAAATCACAGGTCCAGTCCCAGTCCCTACCCATAGCTCTGTGGCTAAGGAAATGCTCTCTGCACCTTGGCACCTTCTCTGAAATGACAGTTGTGGATTTCTCTAGAGCAGCCAAATCGACTCGCCCAAAGTCATACAGTCAGTATGGATCATCCTCCGTTATGAAACCAAAACATGCTGTAATGATAATGACTATGTTTGACTGTGGGAAAGAAATGAGGAAATGTCCCACTCTGATTCTCCTGGAGACATGGGAGACTGAGGTGTGAAACCTGGCATAGGCTATCAGATGTAGTCCTTGTATCAGCTGATTTTGTTTATCTGTTTGTTTTTTTTAAACCCTTACCTTCCATCTTGGAATCAATACTGGGTACTGGTTCCAAGGCAGAAGAGAGGTAAGGGGTAGGCAATAGGGGTTAAGTGACTTGCCCAGGGTCACACAGCTAGGAAGTATCTGAGATAAGATTTGAACCCAGGACCTCCCAGGTTTTTCTTTTTTTATGAGAGAGGAATTATTGGTAGTGGTAGTAATGTGTGTGTGTGTATATATATATGTATATATATATATAAACATATATATGTAATATAATATAGTATTTCTATTTAATTTTTAATTTATTATATTATATTTACATTATTTTTATTAATCTATTTTTATTCATATACACACACAATGTATATATATGAAGATGATGGAGAAATAAAAACAAAAGGTCTTAATAAAATGAAGGAACTTGAGGAAAGTACCAAAGAAGTATTACCTGCAATGCAAGCTTAGCTAAGTGAGACAGCCATTCTAACTCAGGGCAGGCTGGGCAATCCACTGGACAGAGGATCCCAGACTGCTGAGGCAGCAGACAGGACAGGCTACTGTCTCCCCCTCCCCCAATATTTATTTCTTTCAGAGGGTTTCTTGGTGGCTTCTTCCATTCTCTAGATGGGAACACAAGGAAGGTGGAAGAAGTGTATAACGGGCACAGGTGGCTGCTGACAGTCCAGGGGCGAGCTGACAGAAGATGAGATGGAAGATGGCTGACATGTGGAACTGATGTGCTTCCTTGAGATCTGTGGTACCCGTGCCCTTCCCACTCCTCCTTCCCTGGGCTCTCTTCGCCACAGGCTGTCAGTACTTCAATTCAGCTTGGTTGCCAAGGGCAACCCCAGAAGGCAGCATCATTTTAAAGTGTCACTCACCATTTTAAAGTGTCACTCACTGTAGGACCCCTCCGCAGACCACTTCAAAGATCCTACTTTTCAAAGCAGGGGGTGGGCCTTAACTGTCACAGCATTGTAGGCAGACCTGGGTACAGTAGTGAGGCAGCTAAAGTTTGATCAAGTGGACTGGTAGACCCCTGCCCCCTGAAGAAAGATTTAGGATTTCAGGTTTCCAGCTTGCAACTGCTCCCCTAGCTTTACCCCCTTCCCCAATGTCCCGGTGAGGACTAGAATCCCAAAGAAAGGCTGGCGGATGGAAAAATTAGAGAGGCTATAATGGCATAAAAATCTGTATTTGCACAGGGCTTGATTTCTCTCAGGCATTGTCTAATTTACTTGGACCCTCAGCTTAGGGGGCAGCCAGGAGGTTGGTGAATAGAGTGCCAGGCTTGGAGACAGGAAGACTCATCTTCCTGAGTTCAAATTTGGCTTCAAATACTTACTAGCTGTGCCACTCTGAACAAGTCATCTAACCCTGTTTGCCTCAGTTTCCTCATCTGTAAAATGAGCCAGAGAAGGAAATGGCCAAACTGCGCCAGTATCTCTGCCAAGAAAATCCCAAGTGAGGTAACAAAGAGTTAGACATGACTGAAACAACTCAACAATAGCGAGGCTTAGGTAATCATTGATAATCTTCAGGACTTGTATGTGTGTGTGTGTGTGTGTGTGTGTGTGTGTATGTATATATGCTTATATATAGACATTCTACCCTACAGAAGAGCAGGACACTGGGGACATCAGTCTGACTCCCTGTTTTTCAGTTCCATTAGGGCTGGTCTGTCTTTGTGTCCCTGTCCTTAGCCAGGAGTGGACACAAGTGCACAATTGATTTAGAGATGAATACAGAGCCTAGAGGCAGCCTGGAATAGTGGTTAGAGGGTCAGCTGGAGAGTCAGTTAGGAACACCTGCCTTCAAGTCATCTCTCCATACTAGGTGTCACTTTATTATTTATTATGTATGAAGTCACAGATCTTGTCCTCCAGCCCCAATTCCCCCTAAAACCCTAGAGATGCCTTTGAATGGTGATGATATCTCCTCGTGCAGTGAACATGATTGAACTTGCTCCTGAGGTTCTCTCCTAATGAAATGTTCTCTACTCAGGCCTTGTATTCATCCTTCAAGGCTCAAATCAATCCTTGAAGTATGCCCATTCTGTCTCAGCCTGTGATGACCTCTTTCTTCTATGAATCTGTGCTATACTAACCTTCTTATCTGCAGTGAAAAGCCGATTTTTCTTAAATTGTTTACTGCAAGTCAGTTTTGTTATCCCACTGGGTTGTAAGCTTCTTTAGAGAAGAGATAATATTTTGTAATTCCATAATCATGGAAAAATATCCTAAATTAATTTATTATTAAATAACTTTAAAATTAAAAAAATATTTTTTTTGCAATTCCATATGCTGCCCCAATATAGTATTGGCACATAGTAGTACTTACTTAATTCATTACCCTCATTTGTTGTTGTTTAGTCATTTCAGTTAAGCCCAACTCTTCCTGACCCCATCTGGGGTTTTCTTAGTACGGATACTGGATTAGTTTCTTTCTCCAGCTCATTTTTTAGATGAGGAAACTGAGGCAAACAGGAGTATCTAAGAGACACATCCTCACCCCTGCTTTTTTTCCCCCATGAATACATGTTTTCTCCCCAGCTGACCTTTCTCTAGAGCATTTGGATAAGGAGTCTCAGTGTAGTTGTTTTTGTTTTTAACTTTTACTTTCTATCTTAGTAACAACTCTAAGACAGAAGGACAAGGGCTAGGCAATAAGGGTTAAGTGACTTGCCCAGTATCATCACACAGCTAGTAAGGCCAGTCTGAGGCCAGATTTGAGTTCAGGAAGTCGAGTTCTTTTTACTGTAGTCCCAGCAGTCTCTCCACTGTGCCACCCAGCTTGCCTTTATCCTCATGTAACATTGCATTATTTTGCTAAGGAACACAGATAGGCTATAGATTGAAATATGTATTCAGTAGAATGTCAGCCTCTGCAACAGAATGTAAAATCTTTAAGGACAAGGGCTGTTTGATCTTTATATCTCCAGCACCCAACACATAGTAGGTGCTAAGGATATGCTTATTGAATGCTGAATGAACGGATGCATATGTCTGTGTTTGCTAAGCCAGAGTGTCTAGAGTAGATTATGAAGATATTATGTAACAAGAATTCTATTGAACAGTCCTTGCCTTCTAAACATGGCCACACTAATTGCACTGACAATTTAAGGGCTTGATTGATATTGTAGTGCTTGAATTTGGGACACTGCCCAGAAAGTTACTAAACTGTTCCTATCCTTTAACCTAACTATACCACTATTAGGTTTATGCCCCAAAGAGAACACTGCGGGGGAAAAGAATCTGGTTGCTCTGCTGTGGTAGCAAAGAATTGGAAACTGAGGGGATGTCTCTCATTTGGGGAATGATTGAACAAATTATGGTCTATATCTGTGATGAAATAGTATTGTGCAGTAAGAATGATGAAGGGAATGGTTTGGAGAAACTTGGGAAGACTTGCAAGAACTGATGCAGAATGAAGTGAACAGAAGCAAGAGAACAATTTATACCATAATAGCAATATTTGAAGACAATCAACTTTGAGGGTCTTAGGAACATACACAATGTTTGGAAGGAAGAAATGATGAAATGAATAATTTCAGAGGAAACTGGGAAAACCTTTGAACTGATCCACCCAGTGATAGATCACAGGTCCAAAAGAATGAAGAAGAAACATACTATTTACTTCCTGACGGAGAGGGATGAACTTAAAACACAGAAAGGGACATACATATTCAGACCTGGCTAAAAAGAATTTATTTTGCTTGATTATGCATCTATGTATTAAAAGCTTTGTTTTGGGGGTTTGTTTAGTTTCTTATTTGCTCAGTTGTGGGGATGATGGGAGAGATAGATGATTTTCTAAAAAATGCTTATTTAAAAAAAGAGAAAGGATTTGGAGTACTTGAACTTAGATTTGGGGCAGGACTTTTCAACCACCTCCACGTTGGGATATGGGAGCAGGTGATTAATGGAGTGTGGAATTAATTGCTTTCCTTCAGCTTCTTTGAATAGTTCTCTTTGCTCCCTCATGTCTAAACTGAGGGGGAGCTGGGAGAGTAACAGCCCTGTTTAGAGGCAGGGGACTGCATGAGGTGACCTCTTGTAATAGCACTAAATATTAATGGTGTTCTCCCAGCAGGTGGAGTAATAGAGAATTAAATCATCCTCATCAAGGGAGCCCAAGTTCTTTGCCTTGTTCAAAGCTTTTCTTTATTTCCTGTGAGCAGATGCAAAACAGTATCACTGTCCTCCTGGGAAGTGCTCCAGAAGGAAAGGAATAAATGGATTCACCTCTTTTCAGCAGAAGAAAAAAAATACAACCCCTTTCCCCTTGCCACCAAAAGAAAAAAAAATAAAGCAAAACTAGGAGAGACATCAGAACCCAGGGAAGCTGTTTAGTTGGCATGACAAGCTTTGCAGAATAACAGATGCCCGAGGGAACGGACTCTCCCTGCCAGAAAGATTTGGGTAGCAGGACAAGCCTGGGAAGAAGGGGAAGGGGGAAGGGGGAAGGGGAAAGGGGGAAATGAGTTGGGCAGATTCTGGCTTAGGCGGCACATCAACCCTGAGCAAAACAGCCTGCGTCACCATGTGCCTGTTAATTAAAAAAATGTTTTCAAATCAACAAATTCCCTGTATATCTGGAGCTGGGAGCTTTGCAGGCACATCAGAGGAAGATGCAAGGTTTCTTAATGGCCCACATTAAGAAGAGGTGTGTAGAAAGGGAGCTTGCTGATTTAGTGGCTGCCTGAATTGGTAAAGGAGAGGGTTAACTCTGAATTGGGAATGGTCATCTGCAGCTCATGCTGGGAGCATCATTATTTATTTCCCTTCTAGCAGAGGAGAGAAGAGAGGCAATCTTTTTTTAACAATTTAAAGAAATATATATGTGTGTATATATATAGATATAGATATAGATAGATAGCTTTTGTTCTTATATCACCTTCATTCTGAATATATTCTTCCCTGTCTCCTCTACCCTTATAACAGAATAAAATAGAAAGAAGGGGGGAAAAAGCAATTCTATAAAGCCAACTGGCACATTGATGGAGTTTGACAGTATATATAGTAATCTACATCCATAGAGAATGTCCTTTTGAGTAATAATAGCTGATATTTTAAAAGTACCTAGAGGGTTATAAAATGATATATATATATATATATATTTGTATATGTGTGTATATATATATATATACACTATATGTATATGTAATTTTACCTAGTCTCACAATAACATTGTGGGGGTAGATCATAGGTATTATTTGCCCATTTTGCAGATGAGGAAATTGAGTCTCAGAGATACCAAATGTCTTAACAATAGTCATATAACCAAGTGTCACAGGCAGGATTCAAACCCAAGGTTCTTCTGACTCAAAGTCTAGCTCTCATTCCCCTATTTCATGTAGACATTCCAATCTTAAGTACCAATACTATGTTTTTTATTGTGGAGGCTGTTAAAATTGCTTATACCTTTGATGATACTGGAATTATGTATAAGCCAAGATGATATTTGAGAGACTATCTCATCCATCTCTCCTCTTCTATATAACAGTGTTCTCTCCCCTGTGCTAGAAAGGGAATTTCCTTATCCCTGGAGCCTTGAAGGAAAGCTTTATTACCCTCTTCTATCCATTTCTTCCCATATGATCATAGAATTCTTGATTTTCCAGTAGAATCTAACCTCCTTGAGAGTAGTAGTTCAGTCATGTCTGATTCTTTGTGCCCCCATTTTGGTTTTCTTGAAGTGGATTGTTGTTTCCTTCTCCAGTTCATTTTACAGATGAGGAAACTGAGGTAGATAGGCTTAAGTGACTTGCTTAGGGTCACACAGCTAGTAAGGGTCTGGGGCTGGATTTGAACTCATGAACAAGAGTTTTTCTGACTCCAGGCCTGGCATTCTATCCACTGAGCCACCACCTTGAAAGCAAGACTCTCATTTTTGTATTTGTAACTCTTAGTATCTAGCCCAGCTCTTGCCACCTAGTAGGCGCTTAATGAAATTTTGTTGAATTGATTATTTATTATAGCTAATAGCTTCTTTGATCCTTCTGCCCTGGATCCTTGGAGAGATGCCCAAGGTTCCAGAGGCCTTACTCATTCATTCAGTGTTGATTTTGTTTAGGCATCAGCAGCTGTGATTAGTGAACTTCCTGCCTAGGTGTTGATGTGTGTGCATGCATGTCAAGGAATGTGGAATTATTTCTCTATGCAAGTATCAGTTGCATGTGTTGTATCTCTGAGGAAAGGGTGCTATAATTAGAGAAGCATATCGGAAGTGTTTTTTGGAGGCTCTGAGCAGTGGGCAGTGGCTAGCTTCAGGGAAGCCCATGTAGTATGTCTGTCTAAAGAGCTCCAGCTAGCAATTTTGGTGTCTGGGGCAATTCAAGGCTGGGGGAAGGAGAATAGACTGGGATGTATCCATGTTGGGGGGTGGAAAGGACCCTCTATAGTGGCTACCTAGTCGAATGAACTATTCTTAGCCAACTAAGTTGCTGAATTTGGTTCAGTTGTTTCTGCATTTCAGGAGGAGTTCAAACATTGTCAGAACCCCATAAATTTTAGCAGCCTGGAGCAAAAACCTGATTGCCCCAACCTAGTTATGTCTTTGGCTGGTTATTCCACTGATGGGGATTGTGCTGTGTCCCTTTGCACTTTCAGACAGCTTGCTAATGAGGTTGGACTTAAGGTAATAAGAGTACTCCTGCTGTGTCTGCCCACCACATGGTAGCATTCTCTGACTCATTAATGGCAGAGAGAGTAGCACCTGGGAAGGGGCTGAGTTGGGGTTTGATGGCTGCCAATGTCTATCCCCACCAAATGCCAACCGACTGTCACCCACAGGGCAGGCAAGCCAGGCTAGCTGAAGCAACTAGGTATCCTATGGGAGAGACAGGCAGCATGGCCCAGGCAAGGCAAACAACCACTACCACCTTGGACCACCACCTTCACTAAGACCCTGACGGAGCCAGCCCAGCACAGGGAACACAGGAGCCTTGGGAATAATGATGCTTTCAGGCCAGCAACTCCTATGGAGAGGCAGCTTGGCATGGGCTCCTGCAGGTGCTTGGGCTTCTCCAAAGAAAAAGTCCTTATCACCAAAGCCCTTGCCGTTGTCAAGTATTTCAACATCAGAAACTGATCTGATTTTTATCAGTGGAAATGGCGTGAAAGAAGAGGCTTCGCCATCTGTTTGCTTCTGTGCCCTAAGGTCCAGGGCACCTTTCCCACTGATCTGCAGCTGAAACCTGTGTGCCTTGTTTCCCCGCATTAGAAAGTGAGCTCTATCGTCTCGGCTTCCTGTTTGCACCGCCAGCCCTTAGGACGGTGTTTGGTACACAGTTAGTGCTTCATAAATGCTTTGCTCATTCATGCAGTGTTGACTTTATTTAGGCAAGGGCAGTTCTGCTTGGGATGTTTCCTGTCTACGCACTGCTGTGTGTGCCGGCGTGTCAGAAGATGCGTAGTTATTTCTAGACGAATGGCTGTATCACGGCATGTGTTCTGGCTCCAAGTGCGGGGCGCTATTATTAGAGAAATGTATAGGAAGTGTTTCTTGGTTTCATCGTCATGCTTCTGGTAAAGAAATGGCAAAGCAGAAAGAGTCAGCAGGGGGCCACCAACCAACCTAATGCTGCCCTTTCAGGTTCGGGGGTTTCTTCCACGACCACTCCCCTTTGCCTCCAGTCTACTCAGTCCTGGAGAGGGAGCTGTAGCCCCAGTCCGGAGGCTGGCTGGCTGGCTGGCTGGCTGGCACTGCGAGGTTGGGCTCTGAGTCCTCCCTCTCTCTCTCCTCCTTCTTCTCCCCCCTTCCCCCTCCTCTCTCCCTACACTCTGTCACAACAAGAGGCTTTGGCAGGAAGGGAGGGAGCGTGGGTGCTGCAGAGAAAAGGAGGGGGGGGGGGGGAGCTTCAGCAACGCGGAGCAGAGCCCTCTGTTCTTCCCAGTCCGCCCTCCTGGGGGTGGGGGGTGGGGGCACCTGTACAATCATTTCCTTTCCCCCCTTTCTCGCCTCCTCTTGCTCCCTTGGGAGGTTTGGATTTAGGAAAGGGAGTGTTGAAGGTGAGAGAGGAGAAAGGGGCTGTAAAAGTGCTCTTCTTCCAGAGAAACTAATTTCCATTCTGGAATCACCGGGAAAAAAAATTGATCAACAATGTTAATGGGGAAGCAGGATTTG
Source organism: Monodelphis domestica (assembly GCF_027887165.1). Classification (NCBI taxonomy): domain Eukaryota; kingdom Metazoa; phylum Chordata; class Mammalia; order Didelphimorphia; family Didelphidae; genus Monodelphis; species Monodelphis domestica. The sequence continues at coordinate 336,399,948 of NC_077227.1, forward strand.
GGGAGGAGATGCTGGGTGAAGAGGCTGTGGGGAGACAGCTGAAGGTGAAGTATCTCTTAAAACATTTTTTTATGGATAGCTTTTGTTTTTACATCAGTCAGTCATTTAGAAAATATTCTATTAGATGCTTATTACACACCAGGCACTGAGGTAAGCACAAAGATACAGAGAAAGGCTAAAAAAACCCTCAAAATAAACCCAACCCCAAACAAAAGCCATTCCCCCCTCAAGAAGCATCCATTCTAAGAAGATGAGAAGCTTTTTACACTACTTATATACAAGATATTTACAGAATAAGGGGAAGGTGATCTGATAAGAAAGGGCACTAGGAGCTAAGGGGTGGAGGTGGGGGTGGGTAAGGCTTCCTGTAGAAGATAGGATTTGAGTAGGGGAAGTCAAAGAAATAAGGTGGAAGAGGTAGGGGAGCAGAGCTTACAGGTGGGAAGATAACCATAGAAAGTTGGAGCAACATATTTGAAGAAATGCAAGGCCAGTGTAGAGGGAGAATAATATGAAAGAAGACTTAGTAAAGTAAGAAGGCACCAGGTTGTGAAGAGCTTTCAGTGCCCAACAAATAACTTTTTTATTTGATTCTGGAGGTAATAGGGAGCCATTGGAACTTATTGAGTAGGGGAGAAGATACAGTTAAATTTACCCTTTAGAAAATCATCTAGGTTCTGAGTTGTATGATTTTGGGCAACTAAGTTACCTCAATTCCCTAGCCCTTACTGATCTTCTAGCCTTGGAAGTGATATTTAATATCAATTCTAAGACAGAAGGTAAAGTTTTTTTTTAATAAAAAAAGAAAGAATGGAAGCAATGATGGAAGGAATGTAGTAAAGAAGGAAGGAAGGAATGGAGGGAAGGAGGGAGGGAGGAGGGAAGGAAGAAGGGAAGGAAGAAAGAGGGAGGGAAGGAGAGAGGGAGAGAGGAAGGAAAGAAGGGAAGGAGGGAAGGATGAAGGAGGGATTGAAGGAGGGAAGGGCATCAGGACAGAAAGAAGAAGGGAAAGGAGGGAGGAAAGGATGAATGGAGGGAAGGAAGGGAGGGAGGGAGGAAATCACCTTGGCATTTGAGTGGAGAATAGATTGAAGGGGGAAAAAAACTGTTTAAGAGAGATGAGGCTGCTGCAATAATCCAAGGGGAGAGATGAGAGCTTTGACTAAAATTGTAGCTGTGTGAGGAGAGAGAAGAGAATACATAGGAGAGATGTGAGGGTGGATATCAAGATTTGGCAATGAACTGGATATGCAGGGTGATGAGAGTGAGGACTCATCACAAGGTAGTGTCACACACTTGAAATTTTATGCTCCTGGGGAGGCTGAGGCTGGTGCATCACTCACTTGGGGTAGGGAGTCCTGAGCTGCAGTAGAACCTAGACAGATTGGGTGGCCAGCACTATATACTAGGTCCGGCACCCTCCTCTTGAGGCTACTAGCTTGCCTGAGAAAGGATGAATCAGCCAGGTGGTTGGAAATAGAGCAGGTCAAGCTTTTGTGCCAGTAGTTATTGGGACTTGATGTATGAGTGGCTACTAGATTTCCTGTCTGGGTGAGAGAGAGAGACCTAGTCCCAGAGACAGTCAACTCTTTATGAAAAAAGAGAGAGATGGGGAAGGGGAGAAGGAGGGGAAGAGAGAGACAGAGAGGGAGGGAGGAGTTGAGGATGACACATGTTGTGAGCCTGATTGGGAGGATGGTGATGCACTCAACATTACTAGGGAAGTTTAGAAGAGAGGAGTCATTTCTCGATATATGTCTTCCGTACTCCACCCACCATTCAGAGAACCATCCTTTATAACAAAGAATAAAAAATGAGGAAAAATCAGTTCAGCAAAACTAACCAACATATCATAATCAAAGTCAGCAGTATATGCTGTGTTCCCCACCCTTTTATTTTTGTGGTGGTTGTTCAGTTGTTTTTTTCAGTGCTGTCCAATTCTTGGTGACCCCATTTGGAGTTCTCTTGGCAGAGATACTGGAGTGGTTTACCATTTCTTTCTCCAGCTCATTTTCCAGATAAGGAAACTGAGGCAAATAACATTAAGTGACTGCTCCAGGGTCCTATAGGTAGTAAGTGTCTGAGGCTGGATTTGAACTTACAACAATCAGTTTTCCTGATTCCAATGCCAGTGCTCTAGCCACTGGGCCACTGAGCTGCCCCCCCCATTTCATGCCCCTGTCTTTGCACATATAGAAGAGAGATATTTTTTCATATCTGAGGAAATATCTGCCTTGGCTATACCCTGAACATGCCTGGTGGAGGGTTGAATATGCTCATATATGAAGTGTCACCAAGTTTTTTGGCTTCAAGATGAGAATAATCTATGTGCAGGAGGACAGAATACAGAACAGAGCCTTTCTACCATTGAAAATAGGGTAGGCTTTATTTATGCAGTCTACTTGCATAGATAGTGAAACCTCATTAATTCAAGGCTTGGAATTTGTGATCAATTTCATCCAGGCTAGGCTGGAGTTTATCTTTGTACTATTTGCTTAGAAACCTCTTAGATATGTAAACAAAAAGGAGTGTAAAGCTTACAAACTGCTTTCAAGCTTTTATGGCATCTAATTATAAATCACTCATCCAGTTTTTAAAGTATATTCTAGAGGACCACTATTTGGCGATATTTTTGCAACAAGCACCTTCCACAAATGCGGGGGTGGGTGGGTGGGGGGAGTGCTGTGGGCCCTAGTACAGCCAAGCTATACTTCGATTGACTTGTGTACCTCATCCCCATCACCTCCTGCATGTTCTCCACAATTCACCTTGGCTTCATGTTCAGAGTTAAACAAAGTATCATTAGATTAGTAAAAGCATGGAACAATCATTATGCATTAGGCAGCAGAGATGTGCTGGAGCCAGCTTCTACCATGAGGGTTCATTGTTAAATTTTCAGCGTGAACATTTACACCTTGGAAATTGGACAATGCTGCAGATCAGGGCTTGATTTATTGCTTTGTTGATTGTCTAGACTTAAGAAAGTCTAGAAAGATGGAAAAATGTTAACAATGCAGATTTAACTTCAAAGCATGTCATGTGGACTTTCCCTCTCTCCTCCCCAGAAAAGTTTTTGCCAGGGGCAACTAGTTGGCTCAGTGAATAGAGAGTCAGGAGGTCCTGGGTTCAAATTTGTCCTCAGATACATCCTAGCTGTGTGAACCTGGGCAAGTCATTTAACCTCAATTGTCTAACCTTCACTGTTATTCAGCCTTGGAGTCAATACTTAGTATTGATTCTAAAACTGAATGGAAGAGTTAAAAGAAAAAAAACAAACCAACAGTATTGCCAAAACACTGCTGGGTATATGCATCATAGGATGCCATAGCCTAGTCCTTTTTCAAATCCAGCTTTCCTTTCAAGTTGGAATCCTTTTTTTGAGGACTTTAGCCTCCTGTGAATAAAGTACAATTGTTTTACAATAAGAACAAAGGGTGCAATTACAAATAACAAAGTTACAATTGAATAAAGAGTTTAATATTTTATAATAAGCCCCCAGCTCTTAGCAAAATGGAGACAGGTTATAAAGTGTTAATAGGTTATCCATGCCCCAACTGGAGAATGCCAGAACAGCTTTTAAGTATTAGTCTTGGGGTAACTAAATTGCTCATTGATTAGAAATCTAGACTTGGAGTCAGGAGGTTGTAGATTCAAATGTGACTTCAGACACTTCTTAGCTGTATGATCCTGGACAAGTCACTTAATCCTAATTGACTAGTCCTTGCCACTTTTCTATTTAGAACCGATCCTAAAACAAAATGTGAGGGTTAAAAAAAAAAAGAAAAAAATTGGCTTCTTGGTCTAAAACAACTCTAAGGTTCCACCTTAGACCTATGAGATTGGTGAAGCTTACAAAAAAGGAAAATGACAAATGTTGGAGGGGCTGTGGGAAAAAAGTACATTGCTGTCCTTTTGGTGGAACTGTGGATTGATACAGCTATTCAGGAATGCAATTTGAAGCTATACTCAGAGCTACTTAATTTTGCATATAGACTTTAAGCCAACCTGAAAAAAAAATTTAAAAGAGGAAAAAGCCCCATATGTACAGAAACTTTTATAACATCTTGGTGAAGGCAGATAATTATAAACTGAGGGATTGCCCATCAATTGAGGAGTTAAGGAATCAAGTGAGGAATGGCTAACAATACTATTGTGCTATAAGAAATGATGAAGGGGGTGGTTTCAGAAAAACCTGGAAAGACTTGTATGAACTGATGCAAAGTGAAGTGAGCAGCATCAGGAAAGCAATTTCTACAATAACAGCAATATTGTAGAGTTAATCAACTTTTAAACTCATGAGATCTCTGATCAGCTCAATGACCAAACACTATCCTAGAGAATTCATGACAAAACATGCTACCCTTCTCAATAGACAGGTGATGGATTCAGATAATAGATTTTGACATATTTTGATGTTTAATGTGGGAATTTTATATTGCTTGACTATACATGTTTGTGTTGGGTTTTTTTGATTCTCATTTGGCAACAGATGTGGGAGGGAGAGAGGGTAAAGCTTCATTTAAAAAAGTAATTTTAAATTTTTAATTAAAATAAATGTCAGGGCTTAGTAAAAGGAAAAATGAATGATGAATTATACTACTTTATATGTATAACTAGAGTTGCTTCAATAAAGTAAACCCAAAAAATCCATGTTATAAAAAATTCTCTTAGTCACAGCCGCAACTCTAACCAAATGGCCTTTTGCTTCCCAGATCCTAGAAACTACATAGTGTAATCCTTTTGGTTTATGAACATGTCTATCCATGCAACTTTAACAAATGCCCCATGGGTACCAACTGTCACAATTGGGATGCCAACAAATGGTAGGGGTACAGACATGGCTATGTTGGTACCCCAACTACCATTTTTCTTTCTGTCTCTACTTCTTTCTCTCCATCTTCCATTTGCTCCACCTCCCTTTCTCTCTTTCTCTTCTCTCTGTCTCTCTTCCTCCTCCTCCTCCTCTCTCCCCTCTGTCTGTCTCTTTTGTTTTCTCTGTTTCTTTCTTTTTATCTGTCATTCTCCTCAAAAATTCTACACATTGCCTTTTAATCTTATACCATGAGCACAAATCAGTCCATTCTGATCTGTTTTGTCACTAAAACCAGTGGGAAAGTGTCCCTTTAAATTCTGGTCATCCCTGTGAAAACATTGTGTCCCAACAGAAAGCTTAACCTACACTGTGTTAGGAAATTCTGTATGTACTTTAAAGTAATACAACTATATTAAAAAACAAAAACAAAAACCCTCATGACATGCTCTGATTCTGGCAGGTTACTGTAATTAATCTGCACCAGTGATCTTTTCTTCCACTGCTTTTTGTTGCTTTGCTGGGGGGGAGGGGGAACGGATGATGCTTTCTTCCAAAATCCACCTCCATAAGATTTTACAAATGAGTTTATGTTCTAAACTGATGCTGCTACATTTCTTTGCTTAGCAAGAATATAAAATGTTTCTTGGCTGAGGTGATTTCTAAGCTCTTTTGTTCTCCTTATTATATAGTAATTGATTTACATGGCTAAATTTCTAAAAGAAATGGCTGTGATCTGTGTCAATATCTACACCTCCATTCATTTTTCATTTTTTAAAAAGTGCCAACAACTTAATTACATGCATCTTGATGGACTTGTTTTAATGACACTATCTTTTTCTTCAGTAGTTAGGTGGTGCAGTGGATAGAGTTGTGGGCTTGGAATCAGGAAGTTTCATTTTCCCAAGTTCAAATCTGGCCTCAGACACTTACTAGCTGTTTGATCCTGAGCAGGTTATTTAACCCTGTTTGCCTCGGTTCATCTATAAAATGAGCTGGAGAGAGAAATAGCCAACCACTCCAGGATCTTTGCCAAGGAAACCCCAAATGGGATTACAGATACATGATACAGATACATGACGAACAACAAAATCTTTTTTCTTGATTTATACTATGACAGTGTAGCATAGCATGTATCCAAGGATCTCAAAGTACTTCAGGAGCAATAGATGTATGATCTGATAAAACATTGTCATTCTGAGAGCTGGGAATCTCAATCTGGTTCCTGAAATCATGCCTCAGTTTTTTTCATGTGTGAAATAAGGATGGACACACCTGACAATTCTTTGCTATTTTGGGGGGAAGATTGAGGATAGAGATGTGGATGGTAGTAAGATTATGGATTCACCTCTTGAAATTTTTTGAGACAAGAGTATCTATGGAAAGTCAATCATTCCAAAACATTTATTAGATGTTTACTATGCTCAAAACATTGTGCTAAATACTAGGGATACTAAAAGAAGCAAAAGACAGCCCTAAGACCCTCAAAGAGCTCATAATATATGGTATCTGGCTATGATATGAAACATAACATGGGAGAAGATTAATGATTAAGAAGGGTGTTAAAAGATCTTCTTTCCTGGACTGATCATGGAATCATCATATTGATGGGGATACTGAATAAAAGGTAGGTCTTAGATGTAACAGGAGACTTGGAGGCAGACCAGTGATCCTGTATGCCTCTGAAAGTGAGATGAAGTAGGAAAAAAGAATAGAAATGAGAGAGAAGGAAGGTTTGGATGGGGACAGTAGAAAGAAGACAGAGTTGAAGGGTGAAGTTAGGACTAATGGATGACAGAGAGCTTTATTGCTTTTGACTTTGTGACATAAGAACAACTTCTGGAGGTGGAGGAAAGCTACTTTTGAATAAGTGAAGTGAGAAAAAATTACACTCATTGTTTCTGGCAGGTTTGATGAGCAGATCCTGTGGGATAACATTTGATGGAGTTTCTCCTTACAGTCTCACTTGGGCTCAGTGCACATCTAAAGATTTGTGTTGGAATCTAGGAAGGTTCATAGGGGAAGCTTGGAGGAATTGGGATGTTCTTCCAGATTGTGGACTTCACTTTTCTGAAATTTTTATAATGAGTCTTGGTTCCTAATAGTTTTGGTTCTATTCCCACTATACTGGGTCACCTTGGGTAGAGGGCTGTTGTTATCTAGCCCAGCAGCTTAGCAGTTTTCCCATCTCTGAAAAGGGGAGGGCAAATCTAACAATTCCATGGGACATTTATTTTTATTTTTAAAAGTTTATTTATGTAATTAATTAATTTAGAGCATTTTTCAATGGTTACATGGTTCATGTGCTTTCTCTCCCTTCCTCCCACCTCCCTCCCATAGACAATGAGCAATTCCATTGGGTTTTACATGTGTCATTGATCAAGACCTATTTCCATATGATTGATGTTTGCACTAGGGTGATCCTTTAGTCCACATCTCCAGTCATATCCCCATTGAACCATGTGGTCAAGCAGTCGTCTTTCTTCTGTGTTTCTGCTCCCGCAATTCTTTCTCTGGAAGTGAAAAGCATTCTTTCTCATAAGTCCCTCAGAATTGTCCTGGATCATTGCATTGCCAATAGTAGAGAAGTCTATTACATTCGATTGTGCCACAGTGTATCCGTCTCTGTGTATAATGTTCTCCTGGTTCTTTCTGTTCCTTTCACTCTGCATCAATTCCTGGAGGTTGTTCCAGTTCCCATGGAATTCCTCCAGTTTATTATTCCTTTGAGCACAGTAGTATTCTATCACCAACATATACCACAATTTGTTCAACCATTCTCCGATCAGAGGGCCCATGGGTCATTTATGAGAAAAGACCAGGGACAGGGATTAATACTGGCCATTCTACATCATTGCTAATAAAATAGGCACCATAAATGAATTGATATGGTAATAAGAATTCCAGTTAGATAGGAGAAGGAACATCTTTTTCTCTTGACTGAGAAAGCCAGGAGAATTTGAAATAGGCAAGCAAGGAAATCTGTTAAGGCTCCTTTCCTTGAAGTGAAGGCATTCTATCTGATTAGATTTCAAGGCAGAAGAGAAAATAACTTGGGAACACTCATCACAAACATCTGAGGAGACCAGCAGAGCAGAGAAGAGGGTCCAAGAGAGGATCAGGAACAAAGAGACAGGCTGAGTTGGCTAGGGAGAGAGTACTTGATTAGGGCAGACAGGCCGACAGAGGAGAAATAGCATGAATCATCCATTAAAGATAAAGTGAAATTGGTAAGATTCTCAGGGTGCAGAGTGGTTAGGAGTAAGAATGGACAGAGGAATTGGATACTTTATTACATCAATCTAGAAAGACTCCTTCCTCCTTGTTCCTCCTTCATTTCGAAGAGGATCAAAGACATCACAAGGGCCATATTTTGACTTGTGAGTGATTAGGATTTAACTGAAGCAGAGTTGCAGTCATCAGCCTCACTCTTCCAGTTATGGAAGTTTGGTGGCAAGACAAAAGTCAGAACAACTGTTGGCCCAGGATGCCGTGGACAGATGACCTTGGCTTCTTTGACTTCTGATCAAGATCTAAGCACCCCACAGAGCCTGCTTCTGCTACCTTTGTGGCCTTAGAACAAATTGTTCTCAGCTGCCAATTTCATCAAGAGAAATCTTCAAATGCTTGGGGTAGAAAACCCTGCTAACTCATCAATGGGTTTGAAGCCTGTCAGTTACCCTCAGTCTGGTTTAGCCCATCTGCCCAGACAGTTTTACCTGGGTATAGGAGCTGCGCATGCTTCTTGGGAGCCACAAGTGGAAGTAGTGGGGCAGATGGGCACCAAAGGTGGATGAGCAACCTTCACAACAAAGGTGCCAGTCCCTCCTAAGCAATCTGTACATCCCAGTCTGGAAGGAAGTTTCCTAGTGAAGAACAGCTCCCAGTAAAGGAAGAACAGACAGTTGGAGTTATATACAGGAAGCTATTCTGGACTGATAATCCATTTGGGGGCCTTCCAAGTCACTATTTTGACCTTTCAGTTTCTACAGAAAAAATAAGATATTTACTAACAATGGGAACAAAGTCCCTACTGGACCATTTGATGGGGCTAAACCAAAGTCTAGGTAGGAGCTTGTTTAAACTCATTTTCTAGGGCCCTGATTCAGCACAGGGATAATTCCCCTGGCATAGTCCTCAATCATCTTTATATTCTATAGAATCTAGCATAAGTTCTTTACACATAATAGGCCTTGACAAATGCTGATTGAATTGAATTGGACTGAATTTCTTTGCTTTGAGGACATTAGACTTAGAGACTAAGGAAAGCATGAATATCATGATGTGTGATATCATGAAGTAGCAGTACTGCTGGGACTACTACCTCAACTCTTGCTGACATCAGAGGGTTGGGTCTTCAGAAGGAGGCCACTACTTTATATTCTAAGGGTAACCCTTTGGGGTTGTACTTCTTAAAAAAAAACCCAACAAACTTTACCATTTGTTTTAGAATCAATACTATGGATTGAATCCAAGATAGAAGAGTAGTAAAGGGTAGGCAATGGGAGTTAAGTGACTTGCCCAAGGTCACACAACTAGGAATTGTTTGAGTTTAGATTTGAACCCAGGACATCCTTTCTCTAGGTCTAGCTCTCAATCCACTGAGCCATCTAGGTGTTCCTGGTTATACTTCCAACATTGTAGATATGAGCTTTCTGTGGTAAGATTCCCATTAATAGTAGGGGCAGCTAGGTAGTGTGTAAACTTTTTACTCCTCTGAGCCAGCCCATTAGCGACCTGGAACTAGGGGGTCACGAGTCTGGGTCAGAGAGACTTTGACTGGCTCTTGAGATGCTCTAGACCAGTGGACAGGAAAAGGAAGTGACTTGAAGAGAGAGGATATGGGAATAAGAAGGTAGAGGAGAAAGGTTTTTTCTCTCTGTAGGTTGGTGGCTTTTCTGTCTTAGAAATGATACTTAGACCGAAAGTAAGGGTTTTAAAAAATAAAATCAGTCAAGAAGATTTATTTTTATCAAAGGCATTTACCAAGATGGTATTGTAGGAACAGTTGATATAAAACATTTCTCCAGAAGCATGGTACTCGTTCTCCCACAAATAATCATGGATCCATGAGCAGAGTGGTCTCATCTTTAGAGCAGGATTGTAGTGAGGCACACATTCATGGTAAAGGGGTAACTAATAACTTTTGGTATTATAACTCCTTTCTCTTGTCATGAAAACCTCACATAGCTCCCACTGGGGGCAATCTCTGGCACTTTCCCTTGCTTTAAGGGGGCATACTTCCTGAAGCTTCCTTTTTCCCTTTATCTGTCTGTCTTCAGAGTGCCTTTTGCTCCCAGATGGATGTATTCTCTTTAACTGGTCCAGTCTCCCTAGTGACATGGCCAATATAATAGGGAGGGGAGAGGAAAGAAAGTCTGAAAACCCCTCTCCCCTGCCTTCCACCAAGGCAATTCCTTCTTAGATACCTGTTTTTTCCTCTACTTCTGGCTCCAACTCCTGTACTAGAACTTTCACACCACTAGAGGATACTATCTGTATACATGGTCCAAGGGGCATGACTGATTCTCGTAGCCAGTCACAAGATGGTTCCTTTGCGATGTCATTTGTCTTTTTTTTTCTGTTTCCCACAATCAACAACCTAAAATCTTGAACAGATTAGGGTTTTAATAATGTGGTGAGATTACAGGAAAATTCCTTATCAACACCTAGCTTATACTTTGTGCTACATTTTGGCCCCTATTGGTTGATTAATTCCATAACCACCTCAACAGAATTGCCTGGTACTCTGTGATTACATTAGTTGTGTAGGGGGATGCCCTGTTACAAGGGCTGTCAGAGACCAATTTCCCATAGTTTGAGAATAACCAGAGATATAATGCATGGGACAGAATATACTCATATTCAAAAGAATAAAGAAAAACTATAAAATATATAGAATAAAGAAAACTGGAATCAAAGCAAGAAATCTTTATTGAGTACTTACAATGGATGAGGTCTTCTCCTAGGCTATATAGGGCAAAAGAAAAACAAAAACACCCCCCTCCCATACATACCCTAGTGCCTGCCTTTTAAAACCTTATCATTCTTTGGTGAACATTGTTGGGGAAACTGGAAAACTAGACCACCATCTTATACCATTTGACAAGAAAGATAAAAATGGATACATGACCTAGGCATAAAGGGAGATATCATAAGCAAATTAGAAGAATCAGGAAAATATTACCTATCAGATTAACGGATAGGAGAAGAATTTATGAACAAACAAGAGATAGAAAGCATTGTGAAATGTAAAAATGGATAATTTTAAGTACATTAGATTGAAAAGTTTTGTACAAACAAAACTAATATAGTCAAGATTGAAATGAAAGTACTAAGTTGGGGAAAAATTTTATAGACAAATTTTTAGCTAGAGGTCTCATATCTAAAATGTAAAGAGAACTTTGTCACATATAAGAATATGAGGGGGCAGCTAGGTGGCTCAGTGGATTGAGAGTCAGGCCTAGAGATGGGAGGTCCTAGGTTCAAATCTGACCTCAGATACTTCCCAGCTGTGTGACCCTGGGCAAGTCACTTAACCCCCATTGCCTAGCCCTTACCACTCTTCTGCCTTGTAGCCAATAATTGACTCCAAGACAGAAGGTAAGGGTTTAAAAAAAAAAAGAATATGAGCATTCCCCAACTGACTAAATGGTCAAAAAATATGAACAGACAGTTTTTAGATGAAGAGCTATATTTAACTATGTAAATATACTTGAAACTATTATTGATTAGAGAAATGCACATCAAAACAACTCAGACATATCTCACACTTATCAAATTGACTAAAATGATAACAGGGTAAAATTATGTTGGAGGGGATGTGGAAAAATGGGGACACTAATACACTATTGGTGGAACTGTGAACTGATTTTGGAGACCAATCTGGAATTATGCTCAAAAGAGTTGTAAAACTATGTATACCTTTTTGCCCAGCAATACCACTATTAAGTTTATTTCCTATGATGATTAAAGAAAATGGAAAAGAAACTTTGTGTTCTAAAATATTTATAGCATTTCTCTTTGTGATGGCAAAAAAAAAAAACTGGAAATTAAAGGGATGCCCATCAACTGGGAATTGGCAAAAGAAGTTGTGACATGTAATTCTGATGGAATGCTACTGTGCCTAAGAAATGATGAACAGGTTAACTTTTTTTGCTTTATAAATGTTTTCATAATTACAAACAATAGCAATATGTATATCTGTGAACACTGGAGTGATTTTAGGTTAGTTGCTTCCTCTTAAGTTTTCTTCAATCTAAAATGAAAGAGTTGGATTTGATAGCCTTTCGAGTAGTTGGAGTTAAGAGGATATAGGTTCAAACCCTACCTCTGATGTTTACTCTCATGTGACCCTGGTCAGTCACTTATTGTCCTTGAATCTCAAACAGGTTAATTTTGGACAAACATGGAAAGATCTACATGAGATTATGAAGAATAAAACAAACAACCAAGAGAACATCATATATACAGCCACAGAAATATTGCTTAAAGAATGATTTGCGTATGTTGACCTGTGGAGAAAAGAACTGATAAATAGAAATAAGTAAGACATAGTTTTATAAATACATATATCTTTTTGTCAAATGATGCTTTTTCAAATGGGGGAGGGCAGGAGGGAAGTTAACTGGATATTTAAATGTAACAAACTAATTAATTAGTTAATTTAAAAAAGTAAAACCTTATCATCTAGCTGCTAAATAGAACCATTGATTATAACCTCACAAAGAAAGTCTTCTTCCTCCTCTTTTTATTCCCCTTGTTATCATTCACCAATGTGTTCTCTTTCTTCTTTTTCCTCTCTCTCATCTTGTTCAGCATTTCCCTCCTGGCCCACCCCCAAATTTAAAAATGTGTGTGTGTCTTAAACTATCTTCTTTAGCTATCCCTCTCTTTAGTTTTCCTAGTTGCTCTCAACTCTTTTTCCTATGGTCCTCTTTTCTCAGCCTTGTGCTCTGTCTTACTCTGTTTTCTCATCACCCTTCTGACTAAGAAGTAAGGGGGGAACAGCTATTATGTTGATTTAAATTGGAATGGAGGAGCTTTGGGTGCTGGGTGCATTAAGAATGGATTAAGACTCTAATTCTGATGAAACATTGGTTAGGATAGGTTACTGACTTTTAAATCGCTGCAAATGTAGTAGGTGGCACAGTGGATAAAATGCTGGACCTGGAGTCAGGAAGGCCCGAGTTCAAATCTAGCATCAGATACACACACTGGATGTGATCTTGGATAAATCCTCTAATCTCTGTTTATCTCAGTTTCCTCAACTGTACAATTGGGTTAATAATAGTACTTACCCCTCAGGGTTGTTGTGAGATAACATTTGTAGAGCATTTAGCATTGTCCCTGGCACATAAAGGCTTATTCGTTCCTTCCTTCCCTTCCCCAGCAAGACCCTTTCTTGTGACAAAGAAATATATTCAAGTAATACAAGTCAACACTTTGGCCATGTTTGGCAATGTTTGCCTCATTTATCCCCTATAATTCTTTACTTCTGTGCCAAGAGACAGGGAACATCCTTCACCATCATTCCTCTAAAATCACAATTGGTCATTGCATTAATCAGAGTGCTTTAGCCTTTCAGTGTTGTTTTCCATTCTACTGTGGTCATCATGTAAATTTTTTCACTTGGTTCTGCTTACTTACTTCAACATTAGTTCATGTGTAGCTTTCTATCTCAGTGTCTATAGATATCAGGAATGGACTTGTCCATTTATGGACAAATGGAAAAGCCAGGCAGTCTGGTCTTGGAGAATCAGAAAAATGACAATTCCATAAGCAATCCCTTCTATTGAAGAGATGATACAAGAAACATATTCTTCCCCTCATCCCCATTTGTAATATAATGGCTGTGGGACATGGAACCAATTAATATGGGATTGATGGACGGTGACTAATTAAAATTAATTATGGCTGTAATTAGTAACATGCAGAGAAAGACTATAGGAAAGTATTGGGGTGGGGGAGACAGAGAGACAGAATTACATCTAAAATTTTAGGGTAAAAAAACTCCAAGTTTTATTTGAGGCAGGGTATCACAGTGGATAGAGTGCTAGACTTGGAGTCAGGAATTCCGGTTAAAATCTGTTCTCTGACATTAGCTGTATGGCTCTGGGGAAAATCACTTAATCTCCCTGAAGTTAATTTTCTCATTTGTTAAAAAACAAACAAACAGATAGTAAACCCCTTCTCTCATAGAGTTCCTATAAGACCCAAATAAACTATTGAATGTAAACTGGATATTTTTGGGGAATCTCAAATTCAACATGTCCAAAACACAGTTTATTTTTTCCCCCTTTATGGCTTTCTCAGTTTCCATAGAAGATACCACCATCTTTTCAGGTTTGTAAATTCAATGTTATCCTCTACCCCTTACCTCCCCCACTCCATTTAATCAGTTGCCACATCTTATCATCTCTGATTCCATTGTATCTCTTACATCTGCTCCCTTCCTTCCTTCCCTTTCCAAAGCTACCACCTTAGTACAGACCTTCATCACTTCTCCCTTTTCTCTAAAGAAGGAGCAGGGGAAGTTTATTGCTAGGGCCCCACATGGGCTTAATTTTGGAGTTAGTCTCTATTCCGGGTATTCTCAGATCTGGTTGACAAACAGATGTTTTCTGTCATGTTTCTATTCCTCTTCCTTCACCCCTATGACCTCACTGAAGGATTTCCTATGTTGTTTCTTCCCACATTTCCTCTGTAGTTCACCCTTCATGTCTCAGCCTGAACACTTCAGTTGGTAGCTGGAAGAATGTGCTAATTTCGTTTTGATTTTGCTGAATTTGGGGTTTATGAACTCAAGAGGAAGTATAGATGAAATTAGATGCAAGTTAGACTTGGGAACTTAAAACCCTGGCACTTTTAAAAGTCTTTTTGCAACCATTTACAAACATTTCTCTTGTCCCAAATCAGGTTTAACCCAAACCAGGAATAGGATAGAAACTAAGGAGGTTGGATGGGAGGAGTAGGATGGTGGTCAGTAGTAACAGAAAGGGAGTAAGGCCCAAAATAGAAAGATGTTCCAAGACTTTCACATTCTTTTGGCTGTAAGGGATTTTTTTTAGGGGCAGAGAAGCCTACTGGTAATCTAAGGACCCTTTGCAGATTTCAGCTCCCCTTTGGCAGTTATAAAAGACTATAACCTAGAGAATACTGATCCAGATACTGTATTTTTCCTTTCCTGGAAATCTTTAGGAACAGAAGAACCATCCTAATAACCCTTGCCCAAGCATTTAGGTAGGGGGAGGAGTGTCTGGAGGCTAAAGGATAGGTAGATGCATTTCCCTGAAGGCCTGGTTTCAGAGCCTAAGTGTTCATGAAGATAATAAGGATTCCATTTTCCATGAGGCAATCAATGTACCCAAGAGAGATGGAGGAAGCTTCTGAGAACTTGGAGATTCAGTGGAAGTCTCTTTCTAAGTCCCTGGCCAGATGAAGGGACCTGAGGTAGGTTATTGAAACTTCTATCATGATACTTCAAAAAGCCGGAATCTCTGAGTTCCCATAGCACAAGAAGAGATGACATCCAAACTAACGGGGCTCCAGAGAATAGGTGATAACCTCAACAGAGATATAGATGCTTCTTAGGGAAAGCTTCCCACCCCTTTCCACCTCTGCCTGGAGAGAAATTGCCTAATTCTATCTATATGGGAGTTGTGAGTCTGTTGGAAGAGCTTTTTCCCCAAACTATGCCTGAGGGAAAGGAAATGAAATTGTCTTCATTGAAAAATGTGACTAAGATGATTTTTTTCCCTCTTTGCTATTCATTTTTGTCTTGGTTAAATGTTTTACTGCTTTCAGTGCTGTTCTTTGCTTCTGTCTGTTAGTATGGTATATATAGACCTGAATATCTAGACTGAATATCTAAATCTGAGTTAATTTTCAAGGTTCTCAGTTTTCTATCTAGAACAGGGCAAATTACCATTAAGATCCCCATAATTTGAACTCAAAATCTTCAAGTTCAAATCAAGCGAAATCCAGAAGTGTACTTTGTAGAGGCCTGTCCAGGATTTAAACTGATGTGGTTAGCATTATAAGAATCCACTGAAGTTCTTAGGAGTGGCCTACCTTGTTTTGATGTTTCTAGATTCCAAGTTGCAAATTGTTGATCTTTGTGTTTTTGTTGTTTTGGAGTATGGGCTGCCTATGTTTGTAGACTTATCTATCAAGTTACATTTTGTTTCAGGGTGTTTGTATATGTGCTGGATATTAGACTACCTTAATATTTGGGGGCTTAGGATGCATGCTACATAAGGGTCCAGGCTGTTGGCATAGCAGCAATTTTCCCTACAAATCAGGTAAGCTTGATTCTAGGAACCATTGAATCTTTTTGTGTTGCGGTAGCATTATGTAATTGTATGCTGGCTTGAATAGCTAGCTACTCAGTTCCTGAAGGAGTGGTGCTCAGTAGTGGGAACAGGCTTTCATTATAGACTATTGTTTTGGGGAGTACGTGCAGGCTGTTATGGGGAACACACTGAAAGGACTTGCTCTTCCAATATCTTGCCAAGAAAAATGAGATCATCCACATATATCAACAATTCCAGGTACTATATATCAAAACTACTATTTTTCTTAGAAGTTATAGAGGACCCTGAAATCCCATGGGGCATGTGCTTAAATCACTAGAATCCCAATGACTAGATAAAGACCATTTGCCCCCTTTTTTTTCTTTTGCTGTTGGGATTGGATAGTACCAACCTTTTAGGTCTAAAATTCTGAACCACTGGCTGACCAATAAACAGTCAGATATATTGGACTCGGTTAGGGTACATTAATCTACATTAATCTACATTAGAGCTCTTCAGAGTCCAGTAGTGACCTTTGTCTCTCTATCTCTGCCAAGAGTTGGGAAGTCATCACAGTTTTACGTTAGGGTAGGCCATGCTAGTTGTAAACCAGTACTAATATGTTGCAATCTTCTTTCTAAGAATAATTGTATGCCTGATATTTTTGGGATTACTGTGAAGGATTCTATTTTCATTATATAGGAGTAATTTTTGGTAGATTCAAATTTTGATTACTGAGCTGATAATTGAGCTAGAGGTGTAGGTTTGTTACTTAGCTACTGATTTCTCCCTGATAGTCCATGTGCTTGAATGTACTTTCATTATTGATCTAATGATTTAATGGGAGTAACACAAAGGAAGTCTATCTCCACTGGCTGGAGCTAAACCAAGAGGAGAATGTGTCACCCTGGCCCCTACACAGCTAGCAGCTGGCTGTTGTTAACTAGGTTATCTAAAAGGGTGGTGGAGTTGGGGGTGCTTTGTTAGAGTAGATAGAAGGTCTGAAAGGGAGCAGTGTGGAAGAAGTCAGGGTACCAGCTAAGTACTTAACATGCATAAGTAGCAATCACTTTTGGAGTTGATATGTATAGATTTCTTGTCTTGGAAGGAGTAAGGTAAAAAAAGTACAACCTATACTACAGATTATGCCCCCTGGCGTAACCTACTCACAAAAGAACCAGAAGGAATTCTACTAAGATTTTACTAAGATATTATGAAAGGAATATTTTCAGGATATTTCAGCCTCTCTTCTGGGATCCATTATGATCAGGGTTGAGATTTTGAAATCAAAGTACTCATTGTCAGCTTGGAAAGTGGGAGGAATAGATAGGTTTGGCAATTGACTGGGTATGTGGGGTGATGGAGTGTGAGGAGTTGAGAATAATTCCCAAGTTTACAAACCTGGGAAACTGGAAGAATATTGATGTCTTTGAAAGAAATAGAAGGGTTCAGCAGCGTTTGGTTTTTGGAAAAAGTAATGAATTCTGTTTTGAATAAGTTGAATTTGAGATGGCTATGTGACATCCATTTTGAAATGTCCAAGAGACAACTGGTAGGTATGAGGCTAGAACTCAAGGAGAGAGATGGATTGGCTTTGTGGATCTAGAAGTTATTTTCAAAAAGTTTATGATTAAACTCATGGGAGATGATCAGGTAACCAATGGGAAAAAGTATAGAGAAAAGAAGAGTAGGCGTAGGACAGTCTTGGGGACATACTCAAAATTAGGGGGTTTGATATGGATGATAAGCTGGCAAAGAAACCTGTGGAGCAGTCAGACAGGTAGAAGAAGAACCAGGAGAGTTGTGAAAAATATATTTCATTTTCCTCCAGTTTTTTAATCATGTGACCTTTCATATTTAGATTATGTATTGTGAAAGGGAATTTTTTAATCTTAACTTAATCAAGAACTTGGAGTCCCATGTCTTTCACACTTACTTGGTCATTCACACTTAGTCCTAAAAGACCACAAGCACCCCCCTTGGCAGTACTAGACAGATTGAGAGACTATGATTGGTTCCTGAGATGTGATAGACCAGCCCACAGTGAAAGGAACTAGAAACCAGGGAGACAGGAAATGCTATGGAGAAAACTGCTTATAAAAGTCAGCTGAGAGGATTCTGATTCATTCTGCTGCCTTGGTGGCTCTTGCTGAGAGAGGACTTCTGCATTGGAGATTGATTCTGTGCTGGTAAGACTCTTGCAGAAGAGACTGCTGTGACTCCTGGTTGGAGATTGGGAACTGAGGAAGCCTTTGTCACATTTGAGCTGGATTTCTTTGGATCTGGACTTAGTTAATTTAGCTAAGCAATATCTTCTACCTCCTTCCTACGTTTCCCCCTTTATTATCTCTACCTTGCTGTAATAGAGATACTAAAGCTACTAACAGCCTTTTGACTTGAGTTATTATAAATAGCGACCACAACAATATTTTTTCATTCTTATATTTGTCAAACCCATTTTAACTATTACAGTATTCATTTTCAAGATTATTATGGCATGTTGTATAAGATGTTGGTCTAAATCTAATATCTACTATATTACTTTCAAGCATTCCCAATTTTTTTAACAGCCCTTTCAAGGTTTTTAAGGTGCTAAATATTATCTAATTTGAGTTCCCCAAGGCTCTTTCCTAGGCCCATTTCTTTTTTCACTATCTCACTTGGTGGTCTCATCAGTGTCCATGGGTTTAATTTCCATCTCTATGTACATTTTTCCCAGATCTACATATCCAGTCCTATATATGTCCCTCCTGAGATATAGTCACACATATCCAACTGCTTCTTGAACATCTCTAATGGATGTCCCAATGACATCTTAAATTCAACATGTGCAAAACAGAACTTATCATTCTTCCCCTTCCAAACTTCTATTACTGTCAAGGGACCCATCACCTTCCTAGTCATGTGGTCCCACAATCTTAATGTCTTCCTCAATTTCTCACTCTCAGTTGACAGAAGGATACAATCCAAAGTCAAATCTTGTCATTTCTACCTTCCCAATATGTCTCCTCTCTGTTCCTTCTCTACATTCACCAGCCACAGCTCTAGCTTGAGCCCTCGTCACTCTCACCTGGTTAGCCTTTTTTAAAAAAGATCCTTATCTTCTGTCTTAGAATCAATATTAAGTATTGGTTCTAAGGCAGAAAAATAGTAAGAGTTAGGCAATTGGGATAAAATGATTTGTCCAGGATCACACTACTAGAAAGTGTCTCACATCTGATTTGAACCCAGGACCTCCCATCTAATGTTAATACCTTTCCCTTTCAGAATGACTTCCATCTACTATGGCTTTCCATTCTCTGAGCCTCCTAACTACCCTCCCAATAATCTAGTCTCTGTTCCAAGTTTCTCCCCATTTCAATCCATCCTACATTCAGTTGCCAAGGTGATCTTTCTAAAATGTATGATTTCCAACAGCTTCTTTATTACTCACAGGATCAAATATAAAGTCCACTGCTTGACATTTAAAGTCTTTCATTACTTGGCACCCTTTCTGCTTCTCTAGCCTTCTCACATCTTACTACTCTCCCTGCACTCCAAGATCTCTCTACATTGGCTTCCTCTCAGTTCCTGAACAGGACATTCCATCTCTGACTTTATACCTTTGCACTGGCTGCCTCCCATACCCAAAGTGCTCTGCCTTCTCACCTCCACTTCTTAAATTCAGGCTTCTCAAAGAACTCAACTGAAAGCCCATGTTGTGCAGGACACATTTCTGGGCACCCTAGATGCCTTCCCCTTTCCCCTGCCTACTCTGCATTGTTGCACATATGCCTTGTGATTTCCATGTTTTTTCCCCCTTATTGAAATGCAAACTTCCTGAGGAAAGGGACTGCTTTTGCTTTTCTTTGTGTCTTCAGTGCTTAGCACAGGCCCTGCATATAAGAAGTACTTAGTATATGCTTTTTTGACTGACTAACTAATAACAACCCCATCAGGGAGACATGTTTCTCAGCAGTTTTTGTCAAAAAGACAGTCGTTACCCTGCTAGTTGATGTCCCTGGGTTTATTTAAAATTATACTGTGTTTATTGTTCTGAATCTTTTTTATTCAACCTTTTTCTTTTTTTTTTTAACTCTTCCCTTTTGATATTAGTAAGATAAAAGAGTGGCAAGGACTAGGCAATTGAGATGAAGTGACTTGACCAGGGTCACACAGGTAGGAAATGTCTGAGGTCAGATTCAAACCCAGATCCTTCTGACTCTAGGCATAGTACTCTATCCACTGTGCTACATGGGTGCCCATACCCAATCTTTTTCTTTGATCAACTTTCCTATTTTTTTAAACTATTACCAAATAGTTTTGATGATTATTGCTTTATAGAATAGTTTGAGATCTGGAAATGCCAAATTACCTTCATTCTACTTTTTTCCCTCTTTTCCTTTAAGATCCTTTTGTTCATCCAGTTAGAATTAGTTATAATTTCATCTGGTTCTAGAAACTTACCTTGATAGTAGGATTGGTTTGGCTCTATTATCTGCAAATCAATTTTGGTGGTACTACTTTTATTACGTTAGCACAGCCCAACCATGAACCATTACTGTTTCTCAAGTTATTTTATCATCCTTTGTTTTTGTAAAGAGAAATTTATAATTATACTCATAAATTCTGAGTATGATTTGGTAGACTCTCAGATATTTTGCATGTTTTATAGTTATTTTGAATGGATTCCCCCCCCCTCCTCCTGCTGGGTTTTGTTAGTAATATATTGAAAGCCTGATGATTTTGTAGTTTTTTTTATTTTATATCCTGCTACTAGAACATGATTTTATATCTCAGTATTTCAAAGTAAAATACTGTATCATCCTCCTCAGCATGGGAGACATTTATCTTCCTTTGACAAAAGAGCTCTCTTTACATTCCATAACTCATGTTACCAGGGATTCCCTAAGCAGGAGAGACATTTCTAGCATGGTGTGGGAATTATGTCCAGAATGTGCTTTCTGGCTTTTAGGAAGGCTAGAAACCCAGGAAAACAAATCAAAGTCAATCTGTCAATTAGAGACTGGGCCTGTCTTGAGAATGGAACCCTAAGTGCTTTGGAGAAGATAAAAAGAATTAGAATGTGATTCTTGACCATAGGAGTTTCCAGTGTAATAGGGAAGACTTGTTCTTGGGAAAATATGTACTTTGTGCCATTGCCTGAGATGGGAGAAAGCAGCAGTGGGCTAGCCTTGAAGGATGTGCCCAATTAGCTTTGGGGAGGTGTCCTAGAGCTCCTTATCTAATAGAGCAGGGGATTTGTATGTCATGGACCCTCTGGCAGCCTGTTGAAGCTTGTGCATCACTTCTCAGATTTTTAAATTGTATATTTTTAATATATTTTAATGTATAGAATATATTTTTAAATGTATAGAATAAAATATAGAAAATATAGAAAAGGAAATCAATCATATTTAAAAATAGTTATCAAGGGGCAATGAGATAGCACCATAGAGTGTCAGGCCTGGAGTCAGAAGGACCTAGGTTCAAATCTGGCCTCAGATACTTCCTAGCTGTGTGACCTTGGGCAAGTCATTTAACCCCATATGCCTAGTCCTTGCCACTTTTCTATCTTAGAATGGATACTAAGACCAAAAGTAAGGGTTTCAAAAAGAAAGATAATTATCAAAATATTTTAAAACCAAGTTTATGGACCCCAGGTTAAGAACTCCTCTTGTAGTGAAAGGACACATATACCAAAAGGAGAAAATACCCCCCCCCAAATATTGTGAAAAAGCAAATTCAAATGAATATACTCATGAGGAGCATAGCACATAGGTGTTGCAGGGTATCTGGAGAGAATGGTTTGATTAGCCCTTCCTGGCTCTAATCAAACCATTCTCTCCAGAGGCTTGAAACCTTTCCAAGCCTTCCCAGTGAATTATGAACCAGCCTAGAAATATGTTCCTTGAGGTCTAGCCTAAATCCTTATCACTGCATTTCATACTAGCCCATTTCTTTGGGTTTGGTCCATTGTATATCAGATTGTATGAGAAGTCACAGTAGTATCCCTGCTATCACGTAGAGATACAGTGTCTACAGTGACAAATTTCCAAATGCATACAAATCTCTCTCTTCTAACTTTAGGGAGAGTTTCCCTGAAGTTCTCCCAGGGAGACTGGGAAAACAGTCAATTCAGATACTTTTCTGCCAATCACATCCCCTGGTCTTCTCTTCCTGGAGCCCAACACTGTGAAAATTCTAATTCCCAAATAGCACTGTGAGTAGAACTCTGGACCTGGAGTTGGGAAGACCTGAGTTCAAATGTGACCTAAGATACTTTCTATGTGACTCCATCTTAACCTCTATGTGTCTTACTTTCTTCAACTTTAAAAATGGGATAATAATAGCACTACTTCTCAGAGTTGTTGAAGGATCAAATAAAATATTTTTCAAGAGCTTAGCACTGCCCCTGGCACAGAGTAGGCATTATATCCCTGCTAGCTATTATTATTTTCCTGTGAGCCAGAGGTGCTCCAGGCACATGATGAAAGAAGACCCAGTACATTTTTGTATGACCTGAGCACCTTCCTGGGAGTTGACTTGGGTGTTATGGGAAAGCTGGCCCTAAGTCTTGGTTGGACACAATTCTATGATGCCCGCACATTGGATAATACTCGGAGGGATCAGGTCACAGCTATTTCTTCCCCTTGGAAAAGGGCCAACAAGACCACTTCTGAGCTATACATACCTTCAGCTGCTTGAGAGAGAGAATTAGTCTTTCTAAGTGAACTTTTTCTCCCCTGGAGGTTCTGGGCACATGGTTTCCAGGGCTGAAGTTTTCTAAATTCCTTTCCATAGGTCTTCTGATCCAAATTATGGTGATGCCTATTTCTTGGGTTTGATGCCCAGCTCTGACATTCACTCAGCAGCCACCCCTGACATACCTCAGTTCCCTCCTTCCTGTAAAATGGGGATAAATAGTACTTGAACCACCCACAGCATTGGGGTGCTGGTAGGGAAAAGCTTTTTTAGACCTTAAAGTGTCATATCAATGAATTATTATTGTTGATTATTTATTGAATATTGATTTATAATACTGATTGTGGCCATCTCCTCTCACTTCTGACTGCAATCTATTCTCCTCTGTCTTCCTCTCCCAGGCCCTGTCTTTTCTGGCCTTCCTCTCCCCTCTTCTTTTTTCTCCTTTTCTCTCCTCCATCTCTTGCACTTCTTTCCCCTGAACTCCTCATCCCCCGCCCAGTGCCTGTGCTAATGTGCTAATGCAGTGATAATGCCTGGGACATGGCGTTGGCTCACCGATTAGGCACTCTGGAGGGGCATTCGAGACTTTGGGTTTAATTCACCGGCCAGTGAACGAGGCCAAGGCTGGAACACAGCAATGGTCCCTGGCAAATTATATCTGAGAAGGCACTGAGGGGGAAAATTGGAAGCAGCAGAATCCCCCCAGTTGCTATTCCACAGGGGCCCAAAATGGTTGGTAACGGCACTAATTATGATCCGGGAGAGCTGGGCCCTACCAGCTCCCCTGGAGGAGGGGCTCCTTGGCAGCTGACTTACCTAAAAGCCCTCTCTGCAGAGGCAGAATGACTAAACATGTGTGGATGACAGAGAGGCCTCATCAAATTCCAGGCCATGTGAAGGTGCTTAGCCAGCTGGGTCCAGGTTCTCTATCTGGATGCTTCTGTGTCCTCAGACAAAAATGGTTTGGCATTTCAGCCTGAGGGATGAAGGTTAGACTCTAGGGGGCACGGAAAGGAGCAACCAAGGGTGGCTGGGACATCTCCTTCCCCAAAGATCTCCGAGAACAGAAGGCAGCCACTTCTCTTGTGAGTCTTCTCTGGGGGTTTCACTGTGAAGACAGAACCTGCCTCATTACTCTTTACATCTGGGAGCTCCCTTAAGAGCAGTGTATTTGGAGTCAGGAGACTTGGGTTTGAATCTCAGCTCGGACACTAACTAACTGCATTCGAGTCATTTATCGTTTCCAGAACTTTGTATCTTCCTCTGTAAACTGGGCATGAATAATACTTGTACCATCCACCTCACAGGGTTACTGTGGGAGGAAGGGGGAGGAGAGAAATTTTTAAACTTTAAAGCATATTGATAATACATGTATAACCCAGGCTGAATTGCTTTGTCGGCTTTGGGAGCAGGGAGGGAAGAAGGGAAGGAGACAATTTGGATCACATAACTTTCAAAAATATATGGGGGATGGGGGCAGCTGGGTAGCTTAGTGGATTGAGAGCCAGGCCTAGAGATGGGAGGTCCTGGGTTCAAATCTGACCTCAGACACTTCCCAGCTGTGTGACCCTGGGCAAGTCACTTGACCCCCATTGCTTAGCCCTTACCACTCTTCTGCCTTGGAACCAATGCACAGTATTGACTCCAAGATGGAAGGTAAGGGTTTAAAAAAAAAATACAGGGGATGGGGGCAGCTGGGTAGTTCAGTGGATTGAGAGCCAGGCCTAGAGACAGGAGGTCCTAGGTTCAAATCTGGCCTCAGACACTTTTTAGCAGTGTGACCCTGGGCAAGTCGCTTAACCCCATTTATCTAGCCCTTGTCCTTCTATCTTAGAGCTGTTATTAAAACAGAGAGTAAGGGTTAAAAAAAAAAGGATGTGATCTTGAAAGCATTTGTTTCATTTGTTTATCTTGTGCTTACTATAGTGCTTGGCACATAGTAAATGCTTAATAAATGCTTGTTGGGAGCAGCTGGATGGCTCAGTGGATAGAGAACCATGCGTGGAGTCAGGAGGATCTGAGTTCAAATATGAGCTCACCCTGAGCAAGTCACTTAATCCCAGTTACCTAGCCCCTACTGCTCTTCTGCCTTAGATTCTAAGAAAGAAAAGAAATGCTTGTTGATTGGCTGACCAACTGATTGATTGATAAAGGGATCTGGACCAGACTATTCACTTTACTGGGAGAAACAGGAAAAGGAGGAAGAGATGAGACTGAGGTGGAGAATAAATAGATGATGGTGACTTTAGAAGTGAGGATTGTGTGGGCCAGGGTTGGACTATTTGAGCAGTAGCAGAAATAAATTACCTAAAGGATGGCTCTATTATCCTCTCCTGCTGTGGGCAAAATGGAAAAGGTCACAGTGATTTTTCCCTAGTCTATTCTCTGCTGGGCTACTTAGATACTGCCCTGATATTTATAAGGAAAGAGATGCCAAGGCCACCTCTGTAGCTACTGGGGCTAACTTCCCTTCTACAGAAAAATTTCCCCCCTTTTCTCCCAGTTTCTCACCCTCTTCCCTCTTTTGTCTCCTAACCTACCCCTCTTCCCCATGTGCCTGAGTTGTCTTTATTCCCATTTATTTTGACCTCCTTCCTCCATCCCCTAAATAAAGGAAAGGAGAGGCTCAAGTTGCAACTTGTAATATTCAGATTGGATACCAAGAAATATTTGACTCCCAGAGTTAGCATTTCGGCCAATAGACTTAGAAATCTCCTCCTCTTGACATCTCTTTGAGAAGTGTGGGATTCCTCCTTCCAGTCCCCAATCCTTTCCTAGATTTTGTATGGGCCAGGCGAGGGGCTGCCCTCCCTAGAGTCTGCATGAATAGAATGACCTTCAGAGGAGCTCCACCAATCAGAGTAGCCCATGCCGCAGGTGACAGCTAGATCTGGGCTAAGGTAATAGCAACTGAAGTAAATTAGGACTGAAATTTGAAGCAAGAAACATTGTACCCCCAAATAGTTGTTTTCTTCAGACCTTCATTCTCATTCCTTGCTATTAAAATATTTGCTTCTTCTTTGCACTCTGCTCATCCAGACATCTGAAAAAGCATTTATGCTTAATGTCCCTGGCCCATTAACAGCCTGGCATGGGGCGCCACTAATCAGGCTCATTAATGGTTGCGTTTAGATAAGTAAAGTTGTCCTGGAGTCAGTGCCAGGACTCCAGGACTCGGCTGGAGAAGCAGTGTCTAGACGGGAGATTAGGGCCTGAGTCTGGCCAGATAGCTTGTTGGAAACATGATTAACTATCACTTTGGTTGAAGTAGATCTAAGAATGATCTATCTCGCCTGTATCTGTTCTGGGGAAGAACTCTGGAGTGCATCACAGAATCCTAGAATTGGAAGGGGCCTTGGAGGCCATCTAATTCAATCCATACTAGAACAAGAATTCCCCCTTCAACCTCCTTGACAGGAGGCCATCCATCCATTTGCCCAAAGCCCTCCCATGATGCCCAAGTCCAAGGCAGTCCATTCTGCTTTGGGATAACCTTAACTTAAGCCTGAATTCAGCTCTCCACCACTCCTATATCCTTATATCCTTTGTTCTGTACTCTGGGACAGAACAGCAGAAGTCTAATCTTTCTATAAGACAGTTCTTCAATGCTTGAAGACATCTATCATCTCCAAGTCTTCTCTTCAGGCTATCTGTACCCAAGCAGTCTCTCATGGGCCAATCCCCAATATCGACCAGCGCTGAAGCTGTAACCAGCTCTGCTTTTCCCATCTGGGCTGCTTTGCCCCTCCTTAGGCAATATAGAAAGCCTCTACTCTTGGAGACTCTCACCATGTTGGTGCTGGATTTAGTGGGAACATCCAATGGGCTTTAGCTCTACTATACCTCAGAGCTTCTGAGTGCAAGAGATATACCAGCCTTACCCTCCCCAGCTGCAGGGACTACAGGCATGCACGATCATGCTTAGCCCAAAAGATCCTTTTATCATAGCATGATCTCACAGCCCTTCAGATATTTATCTTCTTATTGTCCCAATTGGACTATCAAGATCCTGATCACCTGCCCTCTTTCCTGGATCAGCTCCTTGAATTTTTAAATTCTGTCTTCCTTGCCTCCCATTCTTGATGCCACCTCTCCCCAAAGTCCATACTTTATCCTGTGGCCATCTCTACAGTCCAACAACTATTGAACAATAAGTGATGCTTATATGGCATTTTAAGGCCTGTGATGTGTTTTATATATGTTATCTCCTTTGTCTAATAACAAACCTGTGAGGTGGGTTTTGTGCTGAGCAATAGGCACTATTATCCCCATTTTGCAGATAGGGAAAACTGAGGCTGAGAGATTCAATTATTTGCTTGTGATAACAGAACTGGAAAAGCATCAGAGATGGGATTCTTAACTCCAAATCCAGCACTCTATGAATGTTGCTACTACATCGAACTCTGTAGTCATTTTCTCCTCCGCATAAGGACCATTTTTAAATCAAAGAGAGACTATTGGGAAAGACCCAGGGGAGGAAGGGGATTGGTTCACTCCTATCTAACTGCTACCAGTACTTTGAATTGCTTTTTTGAAATTGTGAGGTTCTGGTTTCCAGAGGGAAGAGGCAGCTTGTATAGAGGAGTAGTGAGGGGTTGAATTGCTGGAAATGGGTGCTCCTCTAGGTGAGGGCAGCTGGGATATTAAATTGGGAAACATGTTCTGCACCGGATGGATTTGCCATACTTCCCTGCCCTGGCCCTGGCCTCTGATTTCCTTGAGAATACAGGAGAGCCCAGATAAATGCCCATTAGTTTCACTAACTAGAAGATGCTTTCAATTGAAATTCCCATGGACCCATCCTGGAGAAAAGGAGGTCAATTCCATCAATTCCATGCTACTAAGTACTGTGTGTGTGTGTGTGTGTGTGTGTGTGTGTGTGTGTGTGTGTGTTCCATCTTGATCTCAAGAGACCTAGAACTAACTTGGAGTTAAAGGAGGGAATCAGTTCATTAAAGAGGAAAAATCTGGCCACTTCATCCCATTGGTGAATGGGAAAAGCCACTGATTTTTCTCCCCATTCCAGGGGTTGATAGACCAGATGGTTACCCACATTCTAGACTAACAAACTGGCTGGTTAGCCAAGACCTTGGTGTCCTCCTTTTTCTCCATTGGTTCCATTCTGGCTTTAGGGCTGAAGCTGTGGGGTTCCCTCCCCCCTCTTTGCTGGAACAGAAAATCTGTGTATGGTCTGTGTCTTCCATCTTCCCTGACCTGTTGTTGGAATAAAGCAGAGATTTCAGTATTCTTCTCTCCCCACATCCTCTGCCCCCAAAGGTCCCTCATTCCCAGATCAACAAATCTGTTGGCACATTTTGGGACTGACATAACCAGAATGAAACAATTCCGCCGGAAGAGCAAATGTATATATGCATATGGGACTGCCAGGGAAGTAGGTGCCAGAGAGACCCAGATTGTAAATTGGCCTAAGCCATGCTTTATCGGGGCTAGATTGCTGCCATGTTCTCTCCCCAAACAGGTGGGATACATGTTCTCCCTGAGCCCAGCCTCCCTGTAGCTTATCCAAGTCCATCTGCTGTCTGCAGCCTTCTTTGATCTGGGAGCCCTCAGAAGCGTGAGCTTTTTCCATACTCCCTCCACATCCCAGGTATTTTCAAACTCCACCAGCTGGAATCAGGACAGCCTGGGGCAGGAGCTGAGAGGGGAAGTGACCAGGGGGTGAGATTTCTGGAAATTTGGGGTTTAATCCCAGCTCCGACCTTCATCAGCCCTGTGACCTTGATGATGTCTCCACCTCAGTCTTCCCCATTAGGACTGGGTAGAATAACATTGCTTCTACCTCACAGGATTATGATGAAGGTAAAATGAGGGACTGGATCTGAAAATGTTTTGGAGTACTTGTTTACTCTGCAGGGAAAAGTAGATTGTTAGTAGGGGACATGCAATCTCTCCTATAAAAGAAGGCCTGACATGTCAAGCCAGCAATCATTTCTTTTTTCTTTCTTTTTTTTAACCCTCATCTTCTGAATACCTCCTAAGGTAAAAGAGCTCTAATGGCTAGGTAATTGGGGGTTAAGTGACTTGAGCAAGGCCATATAGCTATCTATATGTATTTGAGGTCACATTTTAATCCAGATCCTCCCAACTCCAGGTCTGGATCTCTATCCTCTGAGCCACCCAGCTACCTCTCAGCAAACATTCCTTATGGGCCTACTCCATGACAGACACTGGGCAAAGAAGACAACAGTCTCTGCCCTCTAGGAGCTCGAAGTCTAATGAGGGAAGACACCTGACCAACAATTGCATATAAAGGAGCTACTTGGTAAAATTAAATAAATAAATGAATGGGTAAATAAACAAATAAAACTGAAGATTGCCCCCCCCCAATAAAAAATAATAAAGGAGTTAGAGACAAGATAACTTAGAGATAATCAAAAGGGGAAGGCACTGGAATGAAGAGGGGATCAGGAAAGGCTTCTTGAGCTGGGACTGGAAAGGCCCTGCAGGTTGTGTCATGCTTTTGTCTCTTTCCAGTGTCTTGCCAAGTGCATAGAACCACTGGGGAGGAGGAGGAATGGGCCATCTCCTTGTTATAGCAAACTCCCCAGTGAGGAAACTCCCTCTGCCAATGCAGACAGCAACTGTCTGGGGATGTAAAGCCTTGGTGTTGCCCGAGGCCCTGTGATGTGAAGTGATTTGTCTGAATCACAGAGACTTGATCCGGGGTCTCCCTACTCCAAGGCCACACTGACTCAGCTACTATATTGGAAAAAGAAAGAAATATAATAAAACAGGGCCTGACTCCCTCAGAGGAGCCCTGATGTAATCAGAAATGCTGGGTTTTCTGCCTTGCATCAAAACAGTCTCTCTCTCTCCTGGGGAGGGGATTTCCCTTACCCACCCTGGGCCAGGTTTGAACATGGAGATTTATTTCCCTGAGTGAGGCTGGTTTATCCCCCATCTCCTCCCGGAATTCTTGCTCTCTTCCTGGCCTCCATCCTCGATGATTTAAATAAATTATTCAGGCCGAAGAGTTAATAGAAGTGGGATGTTGGCATGTGGGTGAATTCATTATTGTCTCTCTGCATTCTGAGTGCATATCCATCTTTCCAGGTGAGGGAACTTGGAATAATAGTGTCTGGGGCTTCCCAAGGTCCCTGTGGGCATTAAGAGGAGGAGAGGGCCAGGAAAGATTCTGGTCAGGGAGGTCCTGGATGGAGCAGTTACAGGGGTGTGTGTGTGTGTGTGTGTGTGTGTCTATGTGAGGTCAGATGGTCTGATTTCCACCTTTCCACCCTTTCCAGACAGGTTGCTAAAATCTTAGATATTTTCTCTCTCTCCCCTCTCTCCCTCTCTCCTTCTTCTCCCTCTCCAATTCCCTCACCCTTACTCTCTCCTCTCCCTCTCTATTTCCTCCCCCCTTCTTCTCCCACTCTCTCTTCCTCCCCCTCCCTCTATTTCCTCCCCTCTCTTCTCCCTCTCCTCCTCCCCCTCCTCTCTCTCCTTTCTCTCTTCTCTCTCTCCCTCCTCTCTCTTTCTCTTTCCCTCCCTTTCTCCCTCCTCTCTCTTTCTCTTTCCCTCCCTTTCTCCCTCCCCCTCTCCCTCTTTATCTCCTTCCCTCTCTCCCCCCCTCCCTCCCACCTTCCTTCCTTCCTTCCTTCCTTCCTTCCTTCCTTCCTTCCTTCCTTCCTTCCTTCCTTCCTTCCTTCCTTCCTTCCTTCCTTTCTTCCTTCCTTCCTTCCTTCCTCTCTCTCTCTCTCTTTCTCTCTCTCTATTTCTTTTTCTTTCTCTCTCTCTCTCTCTATTTCTTTTTCTTTCTTTCTCTCTCTCTCTATTTCTTTTTCTCTTTCTTTCTTTCTTTCTTTCTTTCTTTCTTTCTTTCTTTCTTTCTTTCTTTCTTTCTTTCTTTCTTTCTTTCTTTCTTTCTTTCTTTCTTTCTTTCTTTCTTTCTTTCTTTCTTTCTTTCTTTCTTTCTTTCTTTCTTTCTTTCTTTCTTCCATCCTTCCTTTCTTCCTTTCTTTTTCCCTTTCTCCCTTTCTTTCTTTCATGGCAATGGTTGAGGAGAAGAAGAAATAAACCCGGTTTTCCTACTCTGTCCCAGCCTGTCAGAGAATGTTTTCTTCCAAATTCTCAGGCAAATTCCAAACCTTCCCTCTGATCTCCTTCATAATGAAGCCCTCTTTGAGGGATGACATGTCAAGATCCTTAGGTTGGATTGGACCAAGGACAGACCAACCCTGGGCTATTCTTCCTTAGCATTTCTTTTCTTTTCTTTCTTTTTCTTCTTTCAGCATTGCTTTTTCTATGAATTCCTCAGCAGGCCCAAAGATTTCTCTCCTTCCAAACCCTTCCCCAACCCTCTGACAATTCTTTCACCCTCCCTGTAGCTATTAGAAAAGAATCAGTCCACCCAAATTGAGAGTACACTAAGATGTTTCATTTTTGCCTTTGTACCCTTTGTGCCCAGCACAGTGTCTGGCATGTAGTCGGTGTTTACTAAATGCTTGATATGTGAATGAATGAATGAGATATATTTATTTCAGACTAAGGAAGAACTGGCAGACAGTGTGGGAGGGACCTAGGAAGGGCAACTGATGGGCGTGGGCTTTGAACTCTCCTTTGCTGGGCCTGATTGGTTCTGCCAATGGTAACTTTCAGATGCTGCTCAGTGAGGGATGGGGGAGGACCAGAAGATGAACAGGCCCCCTCCTACCTCTTCCCAAGTTTGGCAGGCACAGAGTTACTCCCCACTCCTCCACTCTTCCATGATTCATTGAATATGCCAACACATCCTCTCTTTTTTCTGAGGATACTGATCTTGCTTTTCTTTTATTACTTTCCCCTGAATATTGTTTTTTTCCTGGGATATTAGAAGACAAATTAGGACACTGGAGGGGCCAGGTCCCAGGGCAGCTTTTTTGTTGTTGCAAAAGGACTAACAAGGCAGGGTCCTTCTCCTTCCCCTGGACACAATTACATTTACATGCCATCTCATTGGATTCTCATCATAACCGTATGGAGTTAGGGACCATTATTATTCCCATTTTACAGATGAGGAAACTGGAGCTAAGACTTTGACCAAGGTTACACAGCTAGTAAGCATCCAAGGCAAGGGTCCAGGTCTAGCAAGGACTGGGGCCAGACACAGCCCAGAGCTCAGCTTGGTATGGCTGGACGACTCCAGATCTCTGGAAGTAGATGTGAGGAGCTTGATGATGGGATTCACAACACTACATCCCTTCCTGGTCCAAAGTTTGGTTCTCACCCAAAATGGCCAGGAGGGGGCGCTCCTTGGCCATCTTCATCAGGAGACTGCAAGACCCCCCCCAAGCTTTTGAGTCTATTAGACCCGAGTTGCCTCAGAATTCCCCTTTCCCTCATTTTCCTCTGATGAAACGC
Organism: Monodelphis domestica; assembly: GCF_027887165.1. Taxonomy (NCBI): domain Eukaryota; kingdom Metazoa; phylum Chordata; class Mammalia; order Didelphimorphia; family Didelphidae; genus Monodelphis; species Monodelphis domestica. The sequence goes on from NC_077227.1 coordinate 336,432,099, forward strand.
TACAGATTGGGAGTCTGTGCAGAAGGAGGAGTGGCCCAGGGCTGGTCCAGTTGGTACAGAGTTTGAATCCTGCCTCAGAGTTGTGATGCTGAGCAAGTCACTCAACTTCTGCTTGCCTCAGTTGTAAAATGGGAATAATAACAGCACCTCACCAGGTTGTGGTGAGCACCAAATAAAGTAACATAAAAGTGCTTTGAAAATCTTAAGGCTCTATTTAGATGCTAGCAATGCCTATTATTATGATAAAATTTTATTATTTATTTTTATAATTGTATATTAATATAATAATTAATATAATTAAATTATAGAAAACATAAAGGAAAAGTCACAGAAGTGTGGAAGAGACTTTAAAGGCTGTCTAGTCCAACCCTATTGGAATAGAAATTTATAACATCCTGGACAAGCAGTTGTCCAGGCACTTCTAATAAAGACCTTCACTGGCACTTTAATAACAATGATCACTAACATTTTTACAGCCCCTACTATGTGCCAGACACTGTGCTGTTATTTTTTCATTCATCCTCAGGAAGTAGATACCATCATTATCCTCATTTTACAGGAAAAGGGGAGAGTTCTAGATAGCAGCTCCTCCATGGGAAAAGCACCAAGAGGGGGTCTCCAGTGGATCAAGGTTTTCATTTTTTTATCCCTCCTCATCCCTGTTGCCCTCCCAAGCCACCAGGTCACCAAAGGCATCCCATTTCCCGTTTCCTGCTGTCTTAGCCTTGGGCTTCAGCTGGTGACGGTGGTGAGGATGCTGGCTTCAGATCACACAGCCAAAGGAGAAAACAAACCCAGGACTTTTGGTATTGCTCTTCTCCCCTCCCTTGGAGATAGGCCTGGACTGGATGATTTTATAAAATAGCCTAGCATTTGTGCTTAGTCCTCAATGGAAGGCTTAAAAATTTAAGTCTTTTCTGGGGACTGGGGGGCAGGAGGGAGCAGTGTGGAGGAAGGGAGTGCTCTCTCTTAGGCGAGAAAGGTCCATCATTAGGGCAGGTGACAGGGCTGGTGAGGGGGGAGGTTTGTGCTGGACAGAGGAGATGGGGCGGGATGGATCAGCCAATTCCTGTCCTCAGCCTGTGCCGATCGATCATCCTTGGTCCTGGGGACCCCAACCCCTGCCCCCTGTCCTCAGTTAGCTGAATGCTCTATGACTCATCTAGCCATCTCAGGCTCATTTACATGAGAGGCCTCCGGGCTGGGGCCCCAATCCCCAAAGAGGCCCGAAGGTTGCCTGCTCCTGTTTGTTGCCATGGCAATTAATGCAGTATCTCTCTAATGCAAGGGGAGGGGGGATTGGGAAGGAGTGACTGAAGGGCTGCCAACCGTGTCTTACCACATCCCCTCCTTTCTCCGACAAAGAGTCTGGACCAGGGAGGTGTTGAGGGCTTGGGGAAAACTGGCTTTCTCCTTTTAATCTTCCATCTCGGTCTGGAAGGACCCCACGAGTCTTTTCCTACATCTCCCCCATCTTTACGAGGAGGAGCTATCCACAAGCTCTCCTGGGTAGCTCAGGGCATCTCCATCCTCTCCTTAAAAAAAAAAATACAGAAAAGGAAGCCATGATTTGTGTTAACTAGAGAACATCTCTTGGCTCTTCCATCTGAGAGTTCCCTGAAATTCTTCCAGCTGCATTTTAGTTTAGACCCATTCCACTTTCTTTTACCAGCTTCCGAATTCAAGGGATTGCCAGGACCTTGTGGGATTTATTTTTCTCCAGGTTAAATCATGCCTTAATCAAGCAATCAAAAAGACTATTTACCAGTCAGAATGTCCTCGAGGGGATGAATAGACAATGACAAAAAACAAAACCAAAACAAAACAATTAAAAAAACCAGTCCATGACATCAGTCACTTACACTCTGCCCCTACTAAGAGTTCTTGTAGAGTAGTTTCATTTAACATATACAGCGTTCTGAAGTCTTGGTGCAATTTAAGCTTTAATATCTTAAACTTGAAGCCTTAATAGCTTAAAATTGCACTAAGGCTTTTGAGACCCCATGAATACCTTTCATCAAAATAGGCCTTGTGAGGTAGTGAGTATAGAGCCAGGTCTCTGCAATCAGGAAGACCTGAGTTCAAGTCCTGCTCTGAGATGTGATCTATTGGCTCTACGAGCCTAAGCAAGTCATTTGCCTCCTGTTAACTCTAAAATGGTACAAGGCAGAACAATGACTATTCTGCTTTGATAAAGGATAGGGAGGGAAGTGAGGGAAGGGAATAAGTGCCTACAAGTGCTTTACAAATATCTGGTTTGATACAGAAGAAAAACTTATGATTTTTCATCTGTTTATATGGACATATGATTTGCGGTTTTGGTTTTAAAAGATTATCACAAAAATGAATAATATGGAAATAGGTTTTGAGTGAAAATACATGTATAACCCAATGGAATTGCTTGTCAGCTCTGGGGCGGGGCAGAGGGAGGGAGGGAGAAGGGTGGGGAAAAGCATGAATCATGTAACCATGGAAAAATATTTTAAAATAAATAAATATTTAAAAAATGGAACAACAAAGATCTGGTTTGAGGGAATTTAATCTCAGAGGAGTTTCCTATATCAGAGGTGCCAAATGCAAATCTCACTGGCTCACATTGCAACTGCAACACTTCTGAGTGCAGCCTCAACCAGTTAAAAATGTCACTGGGGGATAGTTAACAAAATAAACAAAAATTCAATAGAACACAGATAATGTTAACATGTGGTTTTCTAAATTAATGGTTTTAAATCTACTCTCAGATACTTCCTAACTTTGTGACCCTGGGCAAGTTTTTGAGCCCCAATTGCCTAGCCCTTACCTCTCTCTTACCTTAGAACCAATACTTAGTATCTATTCTAAAACAGAAGGTAAGGGTTTTTAAAAAGTATCAGCCTACAGGATCCTTTTGTATAGTTTAGTGATCCCAGTTTCTATGTGAGTTTGATATCACTACCCTACATACATCAGTGAAATCTCAGGGCAAATAGAAATAACTTATATGAGATTATGTACACATATATCTATATATCTCAAACTGGAGCTCTTACTGTGAACATACATTTCCTGGGACTTGGGTCTCCACTATGATATACTTATTCCCTTGTATTCTTCTGACCCTCTACCCATTCTATTCCATTGTTCTCATCAAATGAGTCCCACCTGGCACTCAGAATTTTCTGATGTCTTCTACACTTCCTTTACTCTTTTTTGTTGCTTAGTCAGGACTGACACTTCATGACCTTATTTTAGAGTTTTCTTGGCAAAGACACTGGATTGGTTTGCCATTTCCTTCTCCAGCTCATTTTACAGATGAGGAAACTGAGGCAAACAGGGGTTAAGTGACTGGACCAGGGTCACACAGCTAGTAAGTACTTTGATTCATTGAGCCTTTGGGGAGGTCCAGGAAGGATGAAATTAGGAGGTTAAGGGTCCAGAATTAAAGACTAGAGAGTGGCAGGGACACAGCACAGCAATAAGCAGAGTGTCTGAGTGAAGGATGCTGGAAAGACAGAAGGCTAATGAGTCACAGGATTATACAATCTTATTATTTAAAGCTGGAACAAACCTGAGAGATCCTTGAGACCATCATCTTCACTTTACACATGAAATTCATCTTAAACTGACTGAGCACCTGCTATCCTATATTAGCCACTGAAAATACAATGATGAAAAATTCCACAGCCCCTGCCCTTAGGATGCTTATATTATATTAGGGACAAACTGGATATTCACAGAAAAATTGGTTGTGATGGGGCAAGGAATTGGATGGGGGACAATCAAGACTTAGTACCCTAGGAATGTGTAAGGAGGGTGTGAACATGATATGGGATGATCAAGGAAGGCTGAAGGCTTCCTGAGACAAAGAAACATCTGAGCTGAGCCTTGAAAGAAGAGGAGGATCCTGAAAGGCAGATGTGAAGAAGGAATGCATTCTGGGCATTGGGGATGGCCTGCATAAAAGCATGGTGAAAGGAGGCAGTAAATTGAACCCTGGCAGGTAGATTTTTTTCTCTACGCAGATGCTTCTGTTTAAATTCTTTTTTCCTGTGCTATGTTATTCTTTCAACAGTCACTCTCCTCTGGCCACTCTTCTACCATCCTGAAGTGTCAAAGTCTTCTACAGCCTCTATTGGTCCTCTACCTTAAAAAAATGTTTCCCCAGTTATGTACATATAACAATGATTTTTCACATTTATTTTTAAAACTTTTGCATTCTAAATTCTCTCCTTCCTCTCCTCCCTAAGAAAGTAATTTTATATAAATTATACATATGTAGTCATGCAAAACATATTTCCATATTAGTCATATCGAGAATGAAAACACAGACCAAAAAACTCCACCACAAAACAAGAAAAATAAAGAAAGTTTTAAAAAATGTTTTCAATTTATATTTAGACTTCATCAGTTCTTTCTCTGAAAGTGGATATTTTCATCATGAGCCCTTTGGAATTGTCTTAGATCACTGTATTGCTGAGAATATCAGTCAGTCACAGTTGTTCATCGTACAGTTTTGCTGTTACTATGTACAATGTTCTCCTGGTTCTGCTCACTTCACTCTGCATCAGTTCATTTAAGTTTTTCTGCAGTTCTCCTAGTCATCATTGCTTTTTTTTAAATCACCTAATAATATTCTATCACAGTCATATACTGCAATTTGTTCAGTCATTTCCCAACTAATGAGCATCCCCTCAATGCTATTGGCCCTCATTCTAATGATGCACTTACTCTCTGATGTCCAATCATCCTCCAGTAGATGATGCTTATAACCTCCTCTCTTTGAGGGACCCATTCTCAAGTAACTGGCTGATGGAGATATTATCCTAGCCCTTGATTGAAAATATTAAAGCTAGGCATGTAGGCAGTGCAATGGAAAGGATGTTTGAGTCAAGCATGCCTGAGCTCAAATCCAGCCTCAGATACTTAATAGCTTTGTGAATCTGGGCAAGTCACTTAACCTCTCTCAGCCTCAGTTTTCTCAACTCTAAAATGGAGATAACAATACCCCCTACTACTTTCTGCTTCATCTTGGGATTCAGAGTGGAAGAGTGCTACTTTTTCCTCTTTGTCTCTCCCTTTCCCATCTTCCTCCAGGACAGTGGGGCTAGATTACATAAATCAACCAAGGCTCCTTTAAAAAATATTTCCAAAAGGGAGAGGGTAAGGGTAGAACTAGTGATTCCTGTTAGCTACTCCCAGAGAGACCAACTAAATAAATTTACCAACTAAGCCTTTTAAAAAGGTATGATTGGGGGCAGCTGGGTGGCTCAGTGGATTGAGAGTCAGGCCTAGAGATGGGAGGTCCTAGGTTCAAATCTGCCCTCAGACACTTCCCAGCTGTGTGACCCTGGGCAAGTTACTTGGCCCCCATTGCCTAGCCCTTACCACTCTTCTGCCTTGGAACCAATACACAGGACTGATTCTAAGAGAGTTGGGAAGGATTTTTTAGAAAATTCTCTGAAAGTAAATCCAGAGTATTGTGTGCATTTCTTGGTGCCATGTTTTAGGACTTATTAGCAGGAGGGTATCCTGAGGAGAGTAAGCAGCTGTGAAGGGAAAAGTCCCCCTGTGAGAAGTTGAAGAAACTGGAAATGCTTGGCTTGGATCCAAGAAGACTAGCACTGGGGAATGGTTTAATGCTTGCCTTCAGGTATTTGAGGGTTCATCAAGTGGTCAGCTTGATCCCAGAGAGGCGAGCAAGGAATGAAGGGTAGAAGTTAGAGAAGTAAACTTCTACCTGATGAAAGGGAAAAACTTCCTAATAATTAAAGCTCTTCACAGGGGGAATGGGCTGCCTGGAGGGGTAGTGGGTTGTCCCCTTAAGCAGAAGCTGGATGGTAATTTATCAAGTAAACCGTAGTGGGAATTCTTTTGTTTAAAGATTGACATGAATGGCTTCTAAGGTCTCTGCCATGTTTGAAATTCTGTGAAATTATTGTTAAGACTGCATATAGATTTAGGAGCTATCTATTTAGAGGTGATAATTAAAGCCATGGGAATAGATGAGATCACTGAGGAGAGAATACATGAAGACAAAAGGGCTTAGGATAGAATCATAAGGAATGCCCACAGTGGGGGCAGCTAGATGGCTTGTGGATTGAGAGCCAGTCCTAGAGGCAGAAGGTCCTGGGTTCAAATTTGATATTAGACACTTCCTAGCTGTATGACCCTGGGCAAGACACTTAACCCCCATTGCTTAGCCTTTACCACTCATCTCCCTTGGAACCAATATACATTTCTAAGACAGACAGTAAGGGTTAAAAAAAAAGGAATATTCATACTTGGATAATGTGGAAAAATAGATGATGAAGGAAACCAAGAAGGGGCAAACAGAAGAACTCAGAGAGGACAAAGGTACAGAAGGAGTCAGAGGGTAGAGAGGATATTCAATAGAGGAACTGATTCATTGTCAAATGCTGCAGAACGATCCAGGAGAATAGGATTGAGAAGCCTTTGGATTTAGCAACTAAGAGGTCATTAGTGAAACGTAATGGACTTCTCCATTAGTGGCGGTGTAATGTCCCTGAACAATCTGCAGGGATCTAGGAGAAAAAACACTATCCATAAGCAGAGGATAAACTGAGGGAGTAGAAACACGGAGGAAAAGCAACTGCCTGACTACAGTGGCTGAGGGGACATGACAGAGGAGAGACTCTAAACGAACACTCTAATGCAAATATTAACAACATGGCAATGGGTTCGAATCAAGAACACATGTGATACCCAGTGGAATCGCGCGTCTGCTACGGGGGGTGGGAGGGAGGAAAAGAAAATGATCTTTGTCTTTAATGAATAATGCATGGAAATGATCAAATAAAATACTATAAAATTAAAAAAAAAAGAGGTCATTAGTGAGTTGAGAAAACAATTTCAGCCAGATTTTAAGGATTTAAAGAATGAGGCAGGGATAGCTAGGTGGCCCTGTGGATAGAGAGCCAGGTCTAGAGAAGTCCTGGGTTCAAATTTGACCTCAGATGCTTCCTGTGAGTTTTAAAATTAATATTCAATAATTAAGTATTGTATTTTATAAAGTTTTATTAATAATAACTAAAGTAAAAGAACTACCTGAACCCAGCCTGGTTGGGAGTAAAAGAGGGTGGGAGGAGTCACAGCACACTTAAATATAATCATAAATGTGAGGATGCAGGAAAAGGATTCTAGGTAATACAGAAAGGAATTTGGGGTAATATAGTTTTAGGGGTTCAAGAATTTTCTAACTATCTTAACTCTGTGACCCTGAGCAAGTCACTTTACCCCAATTGCCTATCCCCAATTGATACTTAATATTGATAGGGATATTTAAAAAGAAAAAACAAATGAGGCAAAAGGAAAAGGGAAAATGATGAGTAGAGACTCATCTTTCTAAGAATTTAGCAAAGAAAATAAGGAAAAATAGAGCATGAGAGCTAGACAGAATAGTAAAATCAAGTGTAGTACCCATTCCAAAGATACTTTCCCAATAATCACTCATTTTGGCGGTCCAAATTCCTCAGAGGGGTGCTGACTACTACTCATTGCATGGTTTGAGGGGTAAGCCTAAAGAGCTGGGGTTTCTAGTACTAGTACTTATGAGCCCCTACCAGTGTACTCTCCACTTATTATCAGCCAGATCTAATGAACTTTTAGCAGGATTTAATAAGCAGTTATAGGAAGAACAGTTGTTATAAAAACAACCCTCTCCAACTGGGGGATACACACTACTCTTTCACACACAAGATCCCTGAGTAGAGGAAGCTCAAACTTAGAGAGCATGTAGCCACGGAAAGGTAAACTCAGCTTCTGGTTAGTGAAAGTCTTTTTCTCCTTTTGTGAAGCCCTCATTGGAGTACCCTGTAAATGTAGCTCTCTTTTTGGCTTTGAGAATCGGTGCCCTTCTATACCTTCTTTTTTTTTAAGCCTTACCTTACATCTTGGAATCAATATTGTGAAGTGGTTCCAAGGCAGAAGAGCCTTATGGCAGTTTCAGTCACTGGAGACCCTGATACTGGCTCTAGTAGACATTGCTACCATTGCTGATAAGAACTTCAGATCTTCCCATATTTTGCAATTGTCAGGGCTGCTAGCTGGTCAGTAGGAAACCACTGAATTGATTGGCTCTGAATGAACTTGCAGTTTTTGTACAAGTTATTTTATACATAGACAGAAACTGATTCCCCTTAACCAATCATAGATGTCTCTGTGGTATTATATGCTTTCATCCAGTGACTCAAAACCTCTATAATCCTTTCAAATTAATTAAATACATTTACACTTAGTTTACCTTTGATTGATTGTTTAAATCTAGATGGCTGGGTCTTCAAAGATGACTTTAATTAGAATGAGTCAAATGAAAACCTCCACCCTTACCCCATCCCCAGTGAAACCCTTTCTGTATTTGCAAATCAACGGAATATTTGAAATCACACTGCTTTTTTAAAATCCCATGATGGTTTTGTGCAAATGCTTTTTGAGAAGTCTGTAGTTCCAAATCTTGGAAACCTCTTTAGTGATTTGAGAAGGGTCCATCATTGTGCCTCACCAAGTCCCTAGGGTAAGAAAAAGTCTATGTGAAAGTTGATAATCAGGAAATTAATATTCTTCCGATATTTTCAAACAAATGGTGATAGGACTTAAGAAAGAGGCATCTTGTTATAAAATTCACTTGAGTTACCATTTGTATTATTAATTGCAGAAGGTCTTTCTTCAATGCAAAAAGAATAGTAAAAAAAAAAATAATTAAGGCACCTCCCCTTCCCAAGAGAAAAAGCCTAGTTCCTCTGAGTTCCCAGACCATGCAGGACTCTCTCCACAGGGATTACGCACCTGGAGTCACTCCCTTATCCCTCAAAACTTCCATGATTCTTTTTAGGATATAGGGTAATCCAGCTGGGCATCTGGCCAATAAATCTCCAGGTGTCCCTTTCTACACCAAAATATGCTTTCACACATAAGACAATCCCCTGGACAAAAATTCCTCTATGCCCCTTTACTATGGAACACCTGAAATTTCCCCCAAAGATCCCTGCCAGGACAAAAGGAATTCCCAATTCACTCTTCACTAGAAACAAGCAGGTTTCACTTAAAATAAAACAACCCAGAAAAGTCCCAAAGAGATGAGGAGCTCCCATAAGGGATTAAGCACTCGGGGTTAATGACTCAGGGTTTTTAGGACATCAGGCAAAACTTGTCCTAAAACCCCGAAGTCCGGAAGGATCTCAGTCAAGCTGCCTGGGCTCATTTTTCAATAAGAGAAGTAATCTAGGCCTGCTTAAAGGGGGAAATGAATATTTATGAGCTCTCATAAATATTCCAGGTGAACCGCTAGCACAAGTATTTCAGGGATACAAAATCCATGCCTCTCCTATCAGCCTCCATACTTGTAAATGTAATGGGAGTCTGGCACATGTGAAGACCCCATCCGCTTTCTCAGCTGCTGCAGCTTCCCATGGAAATGTGAAGCGCTTGCAGAATCCCAAGAGAGTCTCAATGCCAGATAAAGGGGGTACCTTGCAGAGAAAGGGAGCATGCAGAGACTTTTGGTAACTGGCTCTGGTTTGTTAGCGGTGGGGTTGAGAAGAGCTTTTCTCAGTTGGTTACATGGCTGGTAGTGGGGCAATCTTCCCAAAAAGACCAGTGTGGGCTTCAGCCATTTCTCCTCTGGTCATTAGGTGTCTCTGTTTACAGTATCTGGTGAGAGACCTTGTTGGAAAGGGGCCTTCTCTTCATCAAGGCCACCTGGCTCTGAGAAATGGGCCTCAGTTTTTTACTTTAGGTAAAGGGAATGGGGTATTTGGGGAGAGCAGAGGAGACCTCTGGTATGAGGACAGCTGAGCTCATTTTATTTTATTTTATTTTCTAAACCCTTATCTTATGTCTTAGGATTATTACTGTGTATTGGTTCCAAGGCAGAAGAGGGGTAAGGTCAATGGGGGTCAAGTGACTTGCCCTGGGTCACACAACTGGGAAGTGTCTGAGGCTAGATTTGAACCCAGGACCTCCCTTCTCTGGGTCTGGCTGAGCTCATTTTAGAGCTGCTTATCCACCTTTAGTGTCTACCTGCCACTGACTTTCACCTCCAAGAAGCTGTAGAACGTACAGTATTCAGTCTATCCAGGCTGGCTAAACCAGGTTGAGGGTACCTGACAAGCCTCAAACCCATCAGTGACTTAGAGAGAAGTCTACCCCAAGCACGTGAAGACTTCTCCTGGTAAAAAGAGTGGATGAGATTGAGAATATGCTTGAATGGCTAGGAAGGTGGCTAAAACATGCTGTGGAATGCCTACAGCTTGGTCAGACATCAAAAAGACCAAGGTCACCCACTCCCTCACCGGCCATTGACGGTTGACCTGATTTTTTTCTTGCCACTGGACATAGATGACCCTAGGAGAGAGAGTGAAGCCGATGACTGCAATTCTGTCTCATTTAAAGCCATTCACAATTGAGTCAAGACTTCACCCTGTGGTGTCATTGATCCTCTTCAAAAAGAAAAGTCAAACAATAGGTGAAGAGAGTACAGACTCTGACCCCATGAGTTTGAGAGGCCAGAAGGCTCGTTGACAATCCTTTGTTCCAGAGATGGGGCTTGGGACCAGCTCTGTAGCAATGTCCTGAGAAGCAAGAAGTGAGCCTTTGCGCCCAAGCCATTGACAGGCAAGCGTAGGACTCATCTAGCAGTGATATTGCACCTGAACTTGTACTTGGTAGAACCAATGCTTTGTAGGAACCGAGCTAAGTTAGAAGTCTACATCCCATCTGGAGAGTGAGATGGTAAGGAGAAGAATATGCCCTGGAAATGATGGGGGAAATGTTTGTACGATAGTTTGGCTGCTTTTTTGGAGGTAAACATCTCTTTATAAAAGCTAATAGATGTTAAGTGATTAAATGGAACTAGGTCAGGAATAATTGGCTCCTAAGAATGGTGGAACATAGCCAGCAGGGGCTTGAGTTGAGGGCACTAGCAAAGAGACTCCTCAATCCCTCAGGATTACCCCCTGGAACTCTGAAGAACTGATTTGGCCAGCTCTGCTCCACAAGAGTGAGCCAGAGCCCACTACACTACCTAATGGATTCAGTAAAACAACAGATATGAATACTTTTTTCATTCAAACAAGCAAAGGTCATCTTAAAAGAACTGGTCTGACTTTCACAGGGAACACACTAGAAAACAAACTGTCCAATTATCTTCTAAAACCAAAGAGAAAAAATGCTTATTTTTCCTTCAGTGGATCTGTTAAGTAGGGTATTCAAAATGGAAAATCTCTTTAGTGGGTCCTTGCCTATTCCCTGGCCCTCTGAGCCTGGCAGAGAACTATAGCTAAAGAGGACTTCAGAAAGGGAGAAAAGAGCTTCTAGAGTCCATGCTTTCTCAGAATCCTGTTTATGCAACAGAAGAATGTGCCCCCATTTTGGGGACAATTGTTTTTATAACAATTGTTCTTTCTATACCTGCTTAGTAAATATCCCAGAAGAGAGTGGTGTTGAGAAAGCTGGCCTTAACAAGTCAAGAAGACCTGAGTTTAAGTTCTGTCCTCCTCTGACACATGACTGGTGTTTGACCCTGAACAAGTTCACTTAACCTCTCAGTTCCGTAGGCAAACCTCTAAGAATATAAGTTGCTAAGAAAAGACTGGCCATCATTGGTAGAGAGAGTTTCCTCATCTGGGGAGTTCCTCTACCATTGAAATCACAGATCCAGCCTCTATACCCAACCCTAAAAACTAATGAAATCTAAACAACTGGAAAAACATCGATTGCTCGTGGGTAGGACAAGTTAACATAATAAAAATGACCATCCTACCCAATTTAATTTACTTATTTAGTGCCATACCATTGAACTACCAAAAAACTTTTTTACTGAATTAGAAAAAAAACATAACAAAGTTCATTTGGAAGAACAAAAGATCAAGAATATCCAGAAAAATCTTGAAAAAATGCAAAGGAAGGAGGCCTTGTAGTCCCAGATATCAAAAGCAGAGGTCATCAAAACAATTTGGTACTGGTTAAGAGACAGAAAAGAGGATCAGTGGAATAGACTTGGGGTAAGTGACCTCAGCAAGACAGTCTATGATAAGCCCAAAGATCCCAGCTTTTGGGACCAAAATCCATTATTTGATAAAAACTGCTGGGAAAATTGGAAGACAGCATGAGAGAGATTAGGTTTGGATCAACATCTCACACCTTACACCAAGATAAACTCAGAATGGGTGAATAACTTGAATATAAAGAAGGAAACTATAAGTAAATTAGGTGAACACAGAATAGTATACATGTCAGATCTTTGGGAAAGGAAAGACTTTAAAACCAAGCAAGAGTTAGAAAAAATCACAAAATATAAAATCAATAATTTTGATTACATCAAATTAAAAAGTTTGTGTACAAACAAAACTAATGCATCCAAAATTAGAAGGGAAGCAACAAATTGGGAAACAATCTTCATAACAAAAACTTCTGATAAAGGTCTAATTACTCAAATTTATAAAGAGCTAAATCAATTGTACAAAAAATCAAGCCATTCTCCAATTGATAATGGGCAAGGGACATGAATAGGCAATTTTCAGTTAAAGAAATCAAAACTATTAATAAGCACATGAAAAAGTGTTCTAAATTTCTTATAATCAGAGAGATGCAAATAAAATAAAAGCTAATTAAGTCTGAATCATAATCAACGAGAGGCTCTTGAGCAGTAGTACCAATAACTCTAGTCCCTTAAAGTTACCCCCAGAACCCCAAGGAGAGTCAGTTGTCTTCTGGGGCCCCAGCCTGCCAATGCAAATAGGAGTTGAGGAATTAGCCCTTGAGGAGATATTACTCTGAGAAAATATTAAAGTTTGGAGGAAATGTGAGGAAACAAGTACAGAAAAATTCTATAACTTGTCCAAGGTTCACAAGTCCTGAAGCTAGATTCAAATTTAGGTTTTCTTACTCCTGAAAGACCTGGTTTTGAGACCCAAATCCAAGAATCCTCTGGTTAGCCTAGAACCATGTTGGTGAACCTATGGCATGCATGCTGGAAGGAGCTGCTCCCTTTCCCCTCTCCACCCATGCCTGAGGACATTTCTCCCTTCACCTGCCCCTCTGCCCAGCAACCCAATGGGAGCACTTCCTCCATTGTCTGGGGGTAAGAGGGCAGCTCACATGTGATGTGAGATTTGCATTTGGGTAATTGGTCTCTAAAAGGTTCACATCACTGGCCTAGAGAGTATGCCTGTCTGAGAGTTTAGGACTCTAGATCAGCACAGCCTTCTGAGGGTCATAGTCTTGCCTATAAATATATGACAGGTCTAGAAATTCTCTGGGCTGGCTTCCTTTCTGGTTTAACCTTTGCATTAATCCCAGGTAATGCTATCCTTGATTGAGGAAGGCCCCAGGTCTTCTAACAGTCTCCATAGAGGTCAGGTTTCATAGAACTGTTTATAGAATTCAACATTCTGTCTCCTGCCTCCTATATTTGTTTTTAATATGTATATAGTATTTTGTACTTTCAACATAATCGTTTAATACCACAAACATATACAATTTCTTTTATAAGTTAAAATAAATAAAAGGTGAAAGTTTGTGAAAAGAACACAAAAGCCAGCAGAAAAGCTAAAAATGTAGAGATATCTTAACATTGTTCTACATAGAGCCTATGAACAAATATTTAACCTAAATTTTGTACACTCCATTAGAGAAAAAGAAGAAAATCAGACTTTTCTGGTAGGAGGACCAAAAAGTTTAAGGTGAATTTTCCATATTGCAGAGGTAGTCCCTATATTTTCACAGTAAATATGCCTTTGTAAAAGTCAATTGATATTTATTGGTTAAGCAGTATTGAGGCATAATCAAGTGTTGGTGATAATGAAGAGAGGAACTCTACCTTCATATGTTTGTGCAGACTTTCTCCTGTGCATCCTCTGCATGCATACTGCATCCTCCAGTGTGATCAAAACCAATCTGTTTTCAGCTTTGTGCACCCAAGTGCTTGGGAGGAACTAGCAAGAGAGAAAGAGGAAGCCAGAAAGTAGAGGGAGAAACAGAAAATTAAAAGAGACAGATAGGAACAAAGAGAGAGTAGAAGAGATAACTGATGGAGAGCCAAGCCCCAGGTTGGGTATGAGGATACCTTGATTTAAAGCTGACTTACACACAGCATGTCACATTAAGGCAAGTCTGTCAGACCCTCTGGTTCTCAATTTTTGCATCTCTTTTAGTGATTTCCCCCTGCTACTTTTTTCTCTTTCTCTTAGCTTTGAGAAAGTGGGGGTTGTTGAAGTTGAATACTTTTCACCCAGAGAGCCTTCTGATTCATTTTCCCTGTCCAACTCTTTTTATTCCTTCAAACAACCTTAGTGCTTAAGTCTACTCTTCTTTGTCCTACTACAGACTCACCACCATTGTGATGGGTGCAGAGTCTGCTGTTGCCTTGGCAACTTTATGGGGAAGCCCTTATTTCTTCTTCCTAGACTGTGAGAGGTAAAGAATGAGGAAGAAAATGCCTTACTGTCCAATATCCCTGTAGTCTATCTGCTAAATACAGTATCATATAGGTTTAATAATAATAGTATTTATATAGTGCTTTTAAGTTTACAAAGTGCTTCACATGCTGTCTTATTTGATCCCCCCAACAACTCTGTGAAGTAGATTTTATTACTCTCTCCATTTTACAGGTGAGGAAACTAAGGCTAAGAAGAAGTTAAGTGATTTATTATACAGCTAGTATCTGAGGCTAAAAAAATTTTTTTTAATCTTATCTTCTCTTAGAATCAATTCTAAGTATTGGTTCTAAGACAGATGATCAGTAAGGGCTAGGCAGTTGGTGTTAAGCTATTTGACTAGGGTCATACAGCTAGAAAGTGTCTGAGGATATATTTGAACCCAGGACCTCCCATCTCTAGGTCTGACTCTCTATTCTCTGACCCACCTAGCTGCCCCTGAAGCTAGATTTTAACTCAGATCTTTCTAACTCCAAGTCCAATACTTTTATCTAATGTACCATCTAGCTCCCCTCTTAATCTAGCTAAAAAATGTTTATTGGGTTTAATTCCTGTTATGGTTTGGGTAGATTTCCTTTGGGAATGGAGGTGGGACAGATCTAAGCACTGTCTGTTGAATGAAGATAGGTCCCAATGCTGTCAGAGTTCCCCAGGTCTCCCTTTAAATCCCCCAGTGTCTCTGGCCCTTTCGTTTTAATTGGTTTTATTAAATTCACTGCCCATTTTTAATGAGACAGATAATTATATCTAGAGGAGGTTAAGACCTCCTCAGTTTAGTACGCCAAGAACTTCTAAGCTACTGATTGCCCAATATGCACTGGTCAAGAAGGAAAGGTCAGGAATGGGCATTGGGGAATTGAATTATGAAGATGATGTTGACTCTCAAATTTGGGGGACCAACGTGCCAAGTTTCCTATGCTTTATGACCATAAGAAAGAGGGAAAACTCATTCTTTGATGCCCAGAATCTGCACAGGACAGATGATTTGCCTAGGAAATCTCTACTTTTAAACTTATTTCCCTCTGTTTGATATTGGAGAGGATATTCTTGGTTACTCAGTACTTTTTGCCCCTGTGTGTGGTGGTTTTAGGGATAATAAAAGGAACCTAAACCCCTAGGTACATATTGGTGAGGCAGGAAGGGGATGAACCCACAGCTTGACATTATGCCTGAGGAATATGAAAGCTTCTGAGGAGGTCAGGAACCGCTCTTATTGAGTAATTAGTGATCTTCAGGCCATTCAGATTGTTCACATTATCCCAGCCCAACACATCTTTGTCTACCCTCTTCTCTTTTCTCCATATCCTTTTTCCTTCCTCTTTTCCAATTTCTGCTTCCACTCCCTCCTTCCTTCCTTCCTTCCTTCCTTCCTTCCTTCCTTCCTTCCTTCCTTCCTTCCTTCCTTCCTTCCTTCCTTCCTTCCTTCCTTCCTTCCTTCCTTCCTTCCTTCCTTCCTTCCTTCCTTCCCTCCTTCCTTTCTTCCCTCCTTCCTTCCCACAAAACAAAAAAATATTGTACATGAAAACACTAATCTCTATTGTCTATGGATTGCACTTATTTTTTTAAAGTACAATAAATTCAACATGTTAATTTCAAAGCTGTTCTGTTTGTCTCTTTTTAAAAAAATTGATTTTGCCTAGATTATATGCTCATATAATGTTTAATAATTGTTTTCTTCTTTGTTTTAAAAACTATTTAAATTTTTATTTTTTTTCATGTCAATACAATTTTTAAAAATAGTTTTCTGACATTTTATAATCCATGTTCTTTCCCTCCCTCTCACTGCACCCCCCCCCAAGATGGCAGGTAATATGATATAGGTTGTACATGCATTATCATACAATACATATTTCCGAGTTTGTTATATTATGAAAGAAGACACATATCACTTCCGCTTGAGAAAAATTCATGGGAGAAATAAAGTGAAGAATGTGTGCTTCAATCTGTATTCAGATTCTATCAGTTCCAGTTAGACATGTTCAGAAATGTCTATCTCTGTCTGCCATCAAGTGTCCCATCTTCTGCTTATAGTCTATCTTACATTGATAAGTGTAAAATTATTTGAGGAGAGAGAACACTAACATCTAGAGAGATAATGAAGGGCTTTCTGTAGGAAGGGGCTGGTGCACTTGAGCTATGCCTTGTGGGAAGCTAAGGATGCTAAGCAGGGAAGGTGAGGAGGGAGTACATTTTTTATCAATAGTCAACTGTTTATGCAGACTATCACAGAGGTGGGATAGAACACAAAATCTAAGGAATAGGAAAGAGGCCAGTGTGTCTCAATGAGAGTATTGTGAAGTGTCTGCAAAGGGAAGCTGTTGCTCTTTAAAATCAACATAAGCACTTTATATTTTAGAGATAATAGGGAGCTACTGAAGTTTCCTGAGTAGAGGAGTGGCATGGTTGGACCTAGGCTTTAGGAAGATAATTTTGGCAGCAGTTGTAGGGGATGGATTGATTATATAGGATAAAGGATATTTCTACATGATTCTCTTTTTCCTAGTCTCTTCTAATGGGATTTTTACAAATTTCCATTCCTTCTGCAAGTTTTGGTTAATATTATCCTCACCTTTGGTTAATATGATCAAAACCTGTCCCATGAGATGTGAAAATTTATTTAAAGCCTAAACATTCCTTAAGTAAGAAGCTAGAGGAAGAATCTCTACTCTTTGGCAACAAGTAAATTCTCCCTTTCAATTAGCCTATTTGTAGAAGCTCTAAATGTGTTGGGAGTTTTTTGTTTTTTTTTTTAACTCTTACCTTCATTTTTCTAAGACAGAAGAGCAGCAAGCACTAGAAAAGTGACTTGCCCAGAGTCACACAGCTAGAAAGTGTCCAAGGCTACATTTGAACCCAGAATCTTTTGATTTCAATCCTGGCTCTATCTACTATGCTACCTAGCTGCCTCCTAAATGTAGTTTAATCTGTAGCCTGACTTAGTTTACCTATAGAATTTGCTTGCTATGTAAAACTAAGTCTGTTCAGCTTTTATGACATTGAAGGAAGTGTAGAATTATGAATCTATCTTCTCTTTAACTTTTATGGCCTAAGAGGAATGTACGAGATTGCAATATGTAAAAGAGTTATTTCTCTGTCACTCTGACATAATTTTGCCTATAAGAGAACTTGGGAGAATCCTAATAGGGTTTCAGATTTTTTCGGAAGTCTGAACCTATACTTGAGCATAATAATAAGCCTAGGTTTTTTTCCTCTGCCAATATATTTCTTTATGGTAGTAAATATATAAATATATTTTGTTACATGTCACATGAACTCAGAGGAGATCGTTCTCTTTCTCTTTTTTCAAACCTTTACCTTCTGTCTTGGAATGACACTAAGTATCAGTTCTAAGGCAGAAGAGTGGTAAGGGCTGAGCAACTGGGATTAAGTGACTTGCCCAGGGTCACACAATCAGGAAGTAAAGATAGTTCTCCCTTAATGCTTTCTTCTTATTTTCTCTCTCCAGGTTCTGCCTTGTATTTCCCTCAGTCTTTTCTGGCTTTTCTCCATTTCTCTTTTTAACATTTTGCTCATTTCCCTTTTGTATTTCTTCTGGCTTATCTTCCCTCAGCCTGTCCTTTTTCTTCTTCTCTCGCTTTCCCCTGTTGGCTTTCTTTTTTCTACCTTTCTTCTTTCCTGCCTTCTCCTTCTCTTTCTTCCCTTGCCCTTTTTATCCCCCACCCCTCTCTCATCAGGCTCTCCATCTTTCCCCAGGTAGATGGGAAGCAATTTGCTACTCTGGGGCTGGCACAGGCTGGTGCTTTGGGGTTGGGCAGGAGGTAGAGGCAATGAGGAAGGAGGTGGAAAGGGGCTAATGCAAACATTTCCCTTGGCAGTCCCTCAGTTCCAAACATCCTGAACTGGAGAGGACAACTAGACCTCTGAAGAACTAAGCCTGGGATTTAGGAACATCTAGACTGGTTGCTGCTGCCACCCAGGAATATGGATTCTGGATTGGCTAGGTCTTCTTCATTTCTTCTCTCTCTCCTCCAACCAAACCCAAACACTTGTCTACCCTATTTTACAGTGCAATTCAATTCAATACAGCAAACTTTTATTAAGTGCCAGATATGTGCAGGAGATCTTGTGCACTATCAAAATAAGCTCATAGATCTAGAATGGAAGGCAATAAGTATTTATTAACTGACTCCTTTGTGCCAGGCAATGGGCTAAGCATTTTTAAAAGACTGTCTCATTTGAGCCTCATGATGCTGCAAAGTAGAAACTATTTATTATTATTATTATTATTATCCAGATTTTACAATTGAGGAAACTGAGGCAGACAGAAATAAAGTTATTTATCCAGGACCACATAGCTACTAAGTATCTGAGGTTAGGTTTGAATTCAGATCTTCCTGATACCAGACCCAGTACTCTATCCACTGTGCCACTTAGCAGCTTCATAGTAGATATCATCTATTCCAACCCCCTCATTTTACAGATGAGGAAATTGAAATTCAGACAGGCTATGGTTACAGAGGTGGCAAGTGGCAAAGTACCATTTGAACTCAGGTCCCTGTCACTGGTCCCTCCTCTTGACTAAATTCAGCATTTCGGATTCAGTACTTCTTCTTTTGAGCCTTTGCATGCTTCCATTTGCACTGACTCTGCCTTCACCCCAGTCTCTGCTGAGGACTAAAATAGAAGGAGTAAAATAGATGGAAGTTGCAGAGAACATCTTCCTAACATAGCCATTCTAAAATGGCGAGAGCTACTTTGGGAGGTAATGGGCTGAACATTACTGGAATGCTTCCATCCAAGAGTGATTGAGTGGCCACTTGTCAGGTATTGTGTAGAAGGGATTTCTGCTAAGGTTACAGGTGGATGGGGGCAGCTAGGTGGTGCAATGGATAGAGTTCTGGGGTTGGAGTCAGGCAGATTCATCTTCCCCAGTTCAAATCCAGCCTCAGATATTAACTAGCTGTGTGACAACTCAGTTTGCCTCAATTTCCTCATCTGTAAAATGTGCTGGAGGCAGAAATGGCAAATGACTCCAGTGTCTTCCCTAAGAGAACCCCTAATGTGGTCATGAAAAGTCTGCCGTGACTGAGGATGACCAAAAGCACGCGGACGCCCCTAGATGGTCTCTGGGGTCCCTTCCACAACTCCAAAATCTTGTGATTGTGTTCATGGGATTTACAGAGAGGCAGGGGAAATGTAGGTCCCTGACTGGGAAGCAAATTAGCAATGGAAGGCTCTGGAATTCCTTTTTCCTAAAAGCATTTCAGAATAGAAACTAGCCCTGCCTTGTCCGGGCTGGAGGAGGAGTTGCTATGCCAGGAAGCAGGGGAAATGCATAGGAAGGAAGGCTCAAGAGCCCTGCGTGCTCTTATGAATGATTGAATCTCAGCCCCTCCTATCTGCCCAGATGTCTGTCTGATCGAACAGCAAGTCCCCAAGAGGCCTAGCCTCCCTGGACCGAGTCCAGTGTCGCAGAGAAAGAGGGGGAGGAGGAGGCTGGGGGGGAGGGGGGTGCCGGGCTTGACGGTGGGAGGGCCCAGAGTCCCCACAGCTCTGCAGGCCAATGGCTTTCCCTCGCCATTTAATTAGCTAATGTCTGTCGAGCCCAGTGCTGCTGAAAAGCCCTTTACAAATGTTGAGCCCAGTTTCATTTCCAAGATCTGCCAAGAATATATTTACAGATGTGAGCAAAAGGTCACTACAACTGGGGCTGAGGAGACTCCGTGCCTGGGCTCTGGGGAAGAGGATGGAGGCTGGCAGATGGAGGGGGGTGGTGGGGGAAGAGGGTTAGGGGAGTCGAGTGAGATCAGGCACATGGGCACCTGGGGTCTTTCTTCTCTGGCTCTTTGGGCTCTGCCAGACATTCTTGCCTCAGGCTTAGGTCATATATCTGAGGGCTGTGTGTCTCCCCCCCACCCCCCATCCCACCCCTTCTGCTTCTGGGGCAGGGAGGATGGAGAATCATTTCTAGAAATAAAACCTTGGAGCCCTCTCCATGCAAGGAAAATGATAGCATTTCCCATCCAGTGAGTCCCTCTGTGGAGAAATCAGCTCTCTCCTTAGTGGGGTAAACAGCTTTTCTAATAAGCCCCTAATGGATCCATCTACAGTGATTACTTGCCTGGCACAAAAATTCTTACTTCTCCAAAGGGATGAAGGATTCTTTGTGAAACCAGTTAGCAGAGACTGGCTGAAAGCCCAGGGGGCTGAAGCAGATTGTCTGAGGTCCCAGGCCCTGCCAGAATCAAACCCTCTTTCCCCCTCCCCTCTAATCCTCTGCTATCCACATAGGATTGACTTTCTGGTTGTGGAGGCAGGATCTGGCCCTCTCGGCTGGGTAAGCCAGAGTGGAAGAGGAGGGGCTCTGATATTCTCTGTAAGCCCAAATCCTGATCCTTTCTAGTGTATAAGACTGATTAAAATGAGGGCATCTGAGGGATGAAAATAATTCAATTCAACAAACATTTGTAAAATGTCCATTATATGCAGGGTACTAGGAGAAAACAAAATCTCTCTCTCACTCTCACAACTCCTGGCAGTCCAGGCCCTCAAGAAGTCTGCATGTACACAGGAAAATACAAAGTCTGTACAGAGTAATTTTAAGAGGAAGAAAGCCCTAACAACTAGGGAAATCAGGAAAGGCCTAGAGTAGGAGGTGCCCCTAGAGCTGTGCCTTGAAGGAAGTAGAGGTGAACAATAGAGGCAGGATGGGATGGAAGTTCCTCACAGAAAACAGCTTGACCAGAATAGAGTTTGAAGGGGAATAATAGGGCCATAGATTTAGAGCTGAAAGGAGAGAGAGAGGACAGAATAAACGTTGATTAAGCACCTACCACAGACTACCTGGAGGGCAGCTAGGTATCCTGGTGGGTAAAACACAGGGCTTTGAGTCAGCAAGAAATCCAACCTCAGACACTTTTTAGTTGGGTGACTCTGGGCAAATCACTTAACCCTGTTTATCTCAAGTTTCCTCATCTGTCAAATGAGCCAGAGGAGGAAATAGCAAAACACTTTAGTATCTTTGCCAAGAAAACCCCAAATGGAGTCATGAAGTGTTGGACATTACTGAAATGACTGAACACAAAAACATTCTTTGATATAATCTAATCTAGTCCAATCTCTTCATTTTGTAGATGAGTAAACTGAGACTCAGGGGAGCTTTAAATGATTTCCCTGAGTTCCCATACCTAGTGATGTCTATTTGAGGGTAAGGGAAGGGACTAAGTATTTATATAAGTGCCTGCTATATGCCAGGCTCTGCACTAAGCACTTTTTACAAATATTGAATGAGAGCTTTTCTGGAGCTCAAGTCCAGGACTTTAATCACTTTAATAAGGATTCTTTACCTAGGGCCCAAGAAACCCCAGGGGTTCCAAAGATAGATTTCAGGGAGTCTGTGAACTTTTAAAAATGGGTAATTGTATTTCAATATAATTTTTCTTTTTAATCTTATACACTTTATTGTATTTATTTAAAAATTTTATTCTGAGAAGAGGTCTGTAGGCTTCACCAGATTGCCAAGGAGTCCATGACACAAAAAAGAGGATGAACTCCTGGGTTTTATATATCATGCCACCTTCTCCCTCATCCTAATCCCCTCTCCCACCACAATATAACATGCTGAAGTACAAGGACTGCTTCATTTTAGTTTTCCTAGGTTCAGTACCTAGGACAGTACTTGACACATAGTAAGTATTAAGTTCATGTTGATTATTATTGATTAATATAAAATAAAGGGGTGTATGGGGTGCTCAGGGAGGGGTAATATCTCTGGTATGGAGGGCTTGTCATACCCTTCTAGGGCAGGTCTCCAGCCTCAGACCCTCACCTGACACCCAGCTCTCACTTGTGGCTCCCAGTAGCTGCTAGCATGCAGCAGCAGCCACACCCCGGGCAACGGCTTCAACAGGCTGGCTAAACCTTGTGAAGGTAGCCATCAGGTCATGGACCCCTGGTGAACCAGGGCTTTGCTCACCCAGCGTGTGAAGACTGCTTCGGCGGAACAGGCAGAAGAAACCAACAAGAAGGTTCAACGGCTGAGATGGCGATGCAGCAAGGCACTGTGGAGTGCTCAGGGCATATTGGAGCACAAAAGACAACACAGCCATCCAATGCAGCTGAGGAAGTCTCCAGGTGTAACGACTTTTCGTGCCAATGGACCCAGGCTTCCAACGCCGAGAGAGTGGGACTGTCTCTGTGCATCGACTTTTCCACTTAAATCTTCAAGCACAGGTGTCTTTGTGCACAAAAACGCACAAAGACAATCATCTTCCTCGGTTTGAGAGACAACCAACCATAAAATAAGATTGGAAAAGTAAGTAAAAGTCAGATTGTGGAGGGGCCTTAAATGCCAGGCTGAGGATTAGATTCAGTAGGGAGCCATTCCAACTTTTTGAATGCAGGTGATGTGACCAGATCCATTTTAGGAAAAACAAGTTTGCCATTATAAAGGACTGTGATGGTGAACCTATGGCACACATGCCAAATATGACACACAGAGACCTTTCTGTGGACATGCATGCCATTGCCCTTCAGAGTTAGTTACTAGAAAGGCAGAAAGACTCAGGTGGAGCTGCTCCCTTCCCCTTATCCATCACACCTCCCTGCCCCTCTGCCCAAAAGTCCAATGAAAGCACTTACTCCCTCCCCAAGTGGAGCATTCAGGCCACTGCCCTCCCTTTCTCCTTCCCCTGTCTAGGGTAAGGAGGGTGGGAGTGGCACATGATCTCTAAAAGGTTTGCCATCACTAGAAATAGATTTAAGACAGGAGAAACTGGAATTGGGGAGACCAATTAGGAAGCTTTTATAATAATAGTCCAGGCAAGAGGTAAAGAGGGTCTATACTTGTCTAGTCATTTTTCAGTCGTGTCTGATTCTTCAAGGCCCCATTTGAGGTTTTCTTGGCAAAGATACTGGAGTAATTTACCATTTCCTTTTATTCATTTTTTAAATGAGGAAACCAAGGCAATCAGGGTTAAATTATTTGTCTAGGGTCACACAGCTACTGTCTGCGGCAAGATTTAAACTCAGACCTTCCTGACTTCAGGCCCAACACTGTCCCCTGTGCCACCTAGCTGCCATAGGGTCTAACTAGAGTAATGAAATAATAAAACTGTGACTGACCGGCTAGAGAAAACCAAAGAGAACAGCTGTGATGGTCATCTTAGATTCAGAAGGGCCTACCATGAAATGTCAGAGGTAGAGATCTTAGAGCCTGTCTAGGATTAAGATTTGAGTGCCCTCTCAGAGGTAGATTACTCAGAGCCTGTCTAGATAAGGTTCAAGTGCCCTCTCCTTCACCTTATTTATTCTTAGCATAATAAAACATGTTATTATGGGCAATAACATATTATTAATGATTAGATTGTTCCATGACCTTAGAGCCTTATCTGCTACACCTTCTTATTGATGTTTCTCCAAGAATTGTTTTACTGTCTGTGATTCTTGCCTTTAAAAGATGTTACCAGCTTGAATTAAACCACACTCATTCTACCACCAGTAGATGAGATCCTTCCAACTCCAATCTTTTCTCTGGTCTCTCATTTTCCCTCGACCTTACCTGAGGAACTCCTGGTCCTGGTTCTGCCCCCCAGGGGGGCATCTTATATGAAACATAAATCCCTTTTAAAGCAGACAGATGTTCAATGATGAAGAACTTGCTACCTCTTGAGTTAGTCTATTCCATTTTCAGATGTCCCTGACTATTAGGAAGAAAGCCCTAATTGCCAGGAAATTATATTTACACTGTTAGTAAAGTGTAATGCTTACTATGGACAACTACATGGCACAATGGATAGAGTTTGTCAGGAGTCAGGAAGACCCAAGTCAAATGAAGCCTCAATCTAGTGGTGTGACTCTGAGCAAGTCACTTAACCCTGTTTGCCTCTCTTTCTTCTGTAAAATGAACCAAGAAAACTCCAAATGGGGTCACAAAGTGTCAGACATGACTGAAAGGACCAAAAAAACAAAAAGTGCTTACTGTATATGTTAGGCAATGTGCTAAACCAGGGAATAAAAATACAAGCAGAAAGACTGTCTCTACCCTCAAGGAAATTACATTCTAATGGAGGAAAACAACACTTGAAAGGAAGCTGAAAGGAGTGGGATGGAGGAAAGAAGAGGGGAAGGTAGAGAAGTACAATCTGCAACCTCTGTCACTCAAGATACCTTCCTCCCAAGGGTCTCACAACCCCTTTCCCTGACATTTTCTCTAGCTTCCTATTCTGATCTCAATTCCTCCTGGTTTCCTTCCATATTATTAATAAGCCTGATCTTAGGGCAGGAGTTCTTAACATGAGGTCTATAAACTTAAAAAAATATATATATACATATATATACATGGATAACTTTTAATACAATTGGTTTTCTTTATCAATTTAGGTAGTTTATTTTATACATTTAAGCATATTATTCTGAGAAAGGGTCATAGGTTTCACCAGATTGACAAAAGGATGGATGACAAAAAATAGTCAAGAGCCTATGCCCTAAAGCCATGTTGGGAAACCTATGGCACATGTGCCAGAAGGGTCTGTTCCCCTCCCCCTCTCCACACATGCCTGAGGACATTTCTTACACAACCCATCCCTCTTTCCAGTAGCCTAATGGGAGCATTTCCTCCCTCCTCTGTCTGGAATAAGGTGGGGAAGCTCACATGTGTTGTGAGGATTGCATTTTGGTCACTTGGTCTCTAAAAGGTTTATCATCACTGCCCTAGAGGAATGCAAGTGTTTTCAACCCAGATGATTCCTGCAAAGACCAATGTGTCCAAGGGCCAAAGTTTGTCACTCCCTCCCCTTTCCCTGACACTTTCTCTAGCTTCCTATTCTGATCTCAATTCCTCCTAGTTTCCTTCCAGAGCTCAGGGGCTGCCATGTGTCATTAATTTATTATCAATATAATAAAAATCATTAGTGCTTGAAAAGCGTGACATGAAAGGAGCCCAGTCATTCTCCCCTTGAGAGGAATTGAACTGAGCTCAGCTGAGAGGAGAGGGAACCCTGAGATGATTCAGGGAGGCAAGATGTCATGCGGCCACAGTTGCTATACATAAATGTGTGTGTGTACACACACAGACACACACACACACACACAGAAGCCAACTCAACATTTTTTCTCATGATGTGAAGCACCCAGGAAACTTAGAGGCTGAGATCAGAGATCATAGAGTTCATTTAGACTTAAGGAAAAAGTTCCTGGGAAAAGGGCAACCTGGAGTCAGGAAGATCTGAGCTTAAATCTGACCTGAAACACTTACTAGCTGTGTGACTCTGGTCAAGTCATTTCACCTCTGTTTGCCTCTTTCCTCATCTGTAAAATGGGAATAATAATAGCACCTACCTCTCAGGATTATTGTGAAGATTAAATGAGATAATAATTGTAAATCACTTAGCACAATGCCTGGTATATAAGTGCTATATAAATGCTTGCTTTTATTATTATCATAGAAATCAAGACAGTGGAGTGAGAGTAAGCATTTTTGTCTAGTTCACCCAACATACTACCTCTACAACAACCTAGAAAATTTAACAAACCAAATTCTGTTTGGAAATTCAAGAAATGTCACGCAGTCATTTTTCTAGCTCAGGGAACCTTAGGAAGGCAGACAGAGAGGTCTGTATATACTGAAGTGGGTTAGTAGCCCAGGGATGGGGAGCATCCCTATGCCTAGGGACAAAAAGAGGCAAGAGATAGAACACCAGAACAGGAAACATCAGGACAGAAAGAGATCCCTGGGGAATCCCTGAACTAGTGCTAGGTACAGGAATGGATGCCATCTGGCATTTCTGCCATCCCTTACCCAGGTCTAGGTCACAGATTCAGGAAGGAGAGGAGTGAGCAAGTGGGGTCCTAAGTGAGTATTAACTAAATATGGCAAGCATAAAACTAAATTTCAGAAACCTGGCCATATAGTGATTTAGTTCTAGCTTTGGTCTAGTACATAAACCTACAGTGTAATAACCAGAGTAAGTGTCCCAGACCAAAGGGGAACCAGCAGTTCAATTGCTCTGAGCTTGCATAACCTTCCAGTTAGCTATTTAAGACTGAACCCAATAGCAATCTATGGAAACTCAACTACTAACCAACCATCAGACTTAAACTTGGGTTAGGAACTTAAAGAGCTGTGAATTTCAAAACTATTCCATCCTAATCAGATCATTCTTTAGAAGATCTGATTTAGCTATTTCCTGATCAATAACAATAGAGATACTTGGAATAAAAGAATCAGGTCTTAGAAACTACATTTCTCCTCCCTTCTTAGTTTAACAAGATTAGGAAGACCTGCATCAAACTCAAGATTTAATTATCTGAGAAAATGGCCTTCAACAGACATGTGCAAAAAAAGGACAGACCTCTGGGCTGTCCTAAGTCAAGCTTGAGCCACCATTGGCACATGTGAGATGCAGGAAGTGAGGTTTACCTCTGGAGCAGCCTCTGGAGTTCTTGTGACTTCCTCTGGAGAGGGCTAGAGTTTAGTTCCATCTTGGAGGTTGAGCTTGGAGGAGCCCCGCAGACAGCTTTCCTTCAGATTGGTCATGTGAGCGATAAGGACTGACCCCTTTCTCTGCCTTGGCTCTCCAAGGCCTTAACGCCCACTTTGGCTCAGTCTGAGTCAGAGTGGTTCTGAGTTAAACTCCTTTCCTTCTCTCCCTCTCTCTCTCCCTCTAATATTTTCTTCCTCCTGTTGTAATTAAATCACCATAAAAATTTGGCAGCTGACTTGGGTATTTTAATATTTGGGATTTCCCTTGGTGACCATTTAAATTTAGATTTTTTTTCAGTCTCAACCATAATATTCAACCTTTAAAGAGCTCAGAACAGGAGGGCTGTGAACAGATCACTCCCTGATCACAGCACTTTGGGAGCAATGAAAACTTACAAGTCCCCAGACTGAATTGTGAAAGCAGCAGAAGGACTTAAAAAAGGATAGACACTTAAGCCAGACATTCCCTCTCCCCCAACCCCAGCCCAATACTAACCTAAAATCTAAAGTCAAGGAGTATGCTGAAATAAAGAGCAAACAAACAAAAAAGCCTAACTACCAAGAGCTACTATGGGGTCAGGGAGGTTGAAGGCACAAATATGAATATGACCAAACATCTGTAAGCAAAGCCTCAAAGAAAAATGCAAAAACAAGTCCCAAAAAAATTCCTATAAGAGTTAAAGAATATATCCCATTCCCCCAAATTCTTACCTTCCATCTTAGAATCAATTCTGTGCATTGGTTCCAAGGCAGAAAATCAGTAAGAGCTAGACAATGAGAGTTAAGTGACTTGCCCAGACTCACAAAGCTAGGAAGTGTTTGAAGTTAGATTTCAACCTAGGACCTCCCATCTCTAGGTTTGACTCTCAATCCATGGAGCCACCCAGTTACTCTAAGAGTTTTTTAAATGAGCAAAAAATAGGGATAGCTAGGTGATTCAATAGATAGAGACCCAGGCCTAGAGATTGGAGTTCCTGGGTTCAAATCTGGCCTCAGACACTTCCTAGCTGTGTGACCCTAGGCAAATCACTTAACTCCCATTGCCCAACTTACCACTCTTCGGCCTTGGAACCAATATTTACTATTGATTCTCAGAAGGAAAATCTGGGGTAAAAAAAAAAACAACAGAAAAAAACTTCTTAAAAATTAGAATTGATGCAGAGGAGATTCACTCTAAAACAAAATCAAGAAAACAACTTGGCCAGATCATGCTAAAAGGAGACAACATTACTCTACTACAAAGTGTCTCTAATTAGAAGTATGTGGTCAGTGAAGTCAGGAGGCACTCAGAAAACAAAACTGTTTTTTCCTAAGTCACACTTGTCAGGATGCAAATAATTATACACATTTTTCCTTGTTATTTTGATCTTTTATGGTATTATAAGAACAATAAATGGGATGCTCTGGGTTTGTTTCTATTTTAAAAAATTAGAATTGAGCAAATGAAAGCTAATGGTTTCATGAGACATCAAAAAATAGCAAAAAATAAAGTCAAAAGACTGAAGAAAATACAAGAAAATGTGAACTATCTGATAGGAAGAGCTTCCTGAACCTAAAAGAGAAGAAAAAAGGAAGATATGGAATTTGTTTCTGAAAATATTTTCATATTTCCTTTTTCTACCCTTCTCAGTGTCCTCTTAGATGGTCAGTGTAGTCATTTGGATAACCCAATAGTTGACTTTTTTTTTTATGTTTATGTCTGATTTGCACATTATATGCAAATATATAGCATGATCTTGTTAACATCCCCAGTAGGCTTCCTAAAGTAGAAGAAAAAGTTGGAAAGAGCAGGGGAAGAACAGATTGAATTTCCCAAAGGGCAAAGAGGTTTAAGCTCCTTCTTAGGACTAGAAGAAAAGTAGCTTTGGTCCTTAGCCCCTGTATAATCTTTGTTCAGTGGTTTGGCTACCCGGGACTGACAGAAATAAATGTCAGTTTCCTGTCCTCAAGCCCTATTCAGTGGGAGAAGCAGGGATGAGAAGGAGGAAGAGAGTCAGATGATTGTCTCCCTTTTTACAAGGACAGGGAACACTGTGCTCTAACATTTGTCTGTGATGCTATATTGTTTTACTGTTTTTATTAATGATTTAGATCAAGGTAAAAATGGCATGCTTATTAAATATACAGGTGACTCAAAGTGGAGCAGGATAGCTATCATGCTAGATGACAAGGTTGAAGATTTCAGTTTACAGCTCCAGTGTAAAACTGAATGGAAGCAGTAGATTAAATTAAATAAGGATCAATGCAAAGTCTTATTTTGGGGTTCAAAAAGTCAGTTTTGTTAAGCGCAAGATAGAATAGGCATGTCTAGACAACAATTTTAGACCTGCAAGTTTGATCTGAGTTGTCAATGTTATATAAAAGCCAAAAAAATTTTAATTTGGTCTTGAGTTACATTAAGGGGAAATATCATTTTGAGACTAGGGAGACCAGAGCCCTGATATACCCTATTCAGATCATACCATTCTTTTGAACTCTGGCGCTACATTCTAGGAAGAACATTAACAGAAAGAAAATGTCCAAGATGATGTTGAAGGACCTTGGAATCATACCTATATTCATATCTGGATTGAAGCAATTGAAGATGTTTGTTTTTTTCTCCATAGAAGACATGACTTGGGAGGAATATAATTGCTGTCTGCATATATTTGAAGTATTGTTAATATGGAAGAGGGATTAGATTTGTTTTTGGCCCCAGGATAGATCTGGGGGAAATGAATGGAAGTGGCAGAAAGGCAGATTTGGACTTGAAGTCAAGAATAATTTTCCAAAAATGAAAGTTCTCTGAAAGGCGAATAGGCTGTCCAGGAAATTAATGGAAGTTTTTTATCAGAGGTCTTCAAACAAAGACTGGCTGAATTCTTGTTGGATATATTAAAGGGGGGATTGTTGTTCAATGATAGGTCAGATGGGTCAGAAACTAAGGCCCTTTCCAACTCTTAGGATGGTAGAAGTCTCTAAGGACATGCTAAAAATGAAGCTGCTTTGATTTCTTTCACCCCCTAATTATCCAAAGTTAAAAGGAAGGTTTGGGTTGGGGTGGGAGGACTGAATCATCAAGAAAATTCCATAAATAATCACTATGGGATTTCCTCCCCTACTTCAGGGTTAAGCTACAGCTCTTATCTTCAACCTAATTCAGCCGCCATGGTCAATACTCCCTGATTCTGAGACATCAAAAGACAGGTGTCTACCAGCCTCTCTCTCAGTGACATCCTGCCTTTTTCTACTTCTCCTGTGACTGATTGTGGGCAAGTCAGTTTCCTCATCTGTAAAATAAAGGGGTTGGACTAGGTGACCTCTAAATTCCCTCCAAGCTCTAAATCTGTGATCCTGGCTTCTTGAGAAGGTAAGAAGGACACTATGGTTTCTGGAAAATGTCACCTGTTTGGCTGGGGAAAAATATTCACTTCCTTAATTTAACCAAACAAAACCTCATAGCTCCAGCCAATTAGGCAGATGGTTCAGGGTTTAGGCCTTTGCCTCTCTTTCTCTCTGGGAAAAGCACAAGTAATACAGAGCCTCTCCTTGCTCTCAAATGGCCCCATTGTCTTGAGAGGGAAGCCTATCCTCCAACCTAGAACCATAACTAGCCCCAGATAAATGAGACAGTGCCCCGCCTGTGCCAGTATTCAGCAGGAGCAAGTTTTCTTTTTTTCAGAAACTATTGTCTGGTGGTCTTGTGCCTTGCCTTGTGATCTAGTACAGTTTCTACCACTGAGGCTCCTGTTGCCATGGTGTCCCTTTTCTGGGCTCACATTCCCCTTCACAACTTTGTGGGTGCAAGGTCTGGAGCATTCCCTCTCTGGGCTTCACTATATTTTTGAATTGGATGGTCCCCTGAGCATTTCCACCCTACTTTGCTCTCTCTCGCACTCTCTCTCTCTCTCTCTCTCTCTCTCTCTCTCTCTCTCTCTCTCTCTCTCTCTCTCTCTCTCTCTCACACACACACACACACACACACACACACACATCCTTGGAGAAAGGAATTCTAGTTAATG
This sequence comes from Monodelphis domestica, assembly GCF_027887165.1. Lineage (NCBI taxonomy): Eukaryota > Metazoa > Chordata > Mammalia > Didelphimorphia > Didelphidae > Monodelphis > Monodelphis domestica. Next base: position 336,462,971 of record NC_077227.1, read on the forward strand.
GATCCATTCCAATGTCAATTCTTGGCTCCCCCAACCCCCACAACAAGTCATTGAAGACCTGGAGTCAATCCCAGTCTCACCTCTGTTCTTCCCACCATCTGTCATGGGATGGATGAGGACAGAGGACAGGAAGCATGGCTGGGGAAATGGGGTGAGCTAGAGGGCCCATATGACCCCCCAGGGATACAGGAAGATTAGGCAAGGATCTCGAGCTTGAACACTTACAGGTAGCATTCGGGATTGAAAACTGATTTATAGGCTGGAGGCAGGCAGAAAGGAGGAGGGAGGAAGGAAGGAGGAAGGTGGAGAGTGCTCTGTGTATGAGGCTGCCTTGTTTTGCAGCCGTAATTATATATTACATTCAACCGTCCTTGCAACACTCTGAAGGGCAGTTGGAATGCAACAGTAAATCATCCCTTTCTGACGCTACCCATAGCTCACCTTTCGGTGACATGGCCCCGGAGCCCGGGACTGACATTGTCGCCCTCCACCCCCAGCCACCCCTTTCCTTGCTGACAAAGTCTCCCTCCCCTCCCCTCTCGATTCTCCTCTTCCTCCGTCCCCCCTCGTTCTTAGGAAGCCAGTGGGGAGGGGGGGGAAGGGAAAGCTCGGAGAACCTACTTCTCAACCAATCAGAAAGACGGGGGTGGGTGTAAACCTGGGGCAGCTTCATTGGCTGCCCATCTTCTTGTCTCTGGCAGTTTATTGGACGTTCATGTCCTTCGGTGTCGTATTTTATCTCTCCCCCCACATCCACTCTAGTAGGGTCCCATATGTGTACACCATGCTATTGGAATCTGGAAGTCCTCATCCTTTTTTTCTGCAGGGGACCCAAATCTCTTCTTCCATCCATCCCCCTCCTCAACTCAATGAACTGGACAGGGAGCTTCCTAGAACATCCAAACAGGGTACCTGAAACACATCCACTCCTCCAGGAAGTCCTCTCGGATCTGTGTGGATAGAGGAAAATTTCACCTTTGTCCTGTGCTTTCTGGGAGTGGCATCTCTGGGCAGACGTTGTTACTTTGGATGTTTTGACACTGTCCTCAAGCCAGACCCCTTGGAACTAGGCTAGCACTATGAAGGCATAAGGAGAGTGATTAAGGACAGCCCAAACTTCTTTCTTTCTTTCTTTCTTTCTTTCTTTCTTTCTTTCTTTCTTTCTTTCTTTCTTTCTTTCTTTCTTTCTTTCTTTCTTTCTTTCTTTCTTTCTTTCTTTCTTTCTTTCTTTCTTTCTTTCTTTCTTTCTTTCTTTCTTTCTTTCTTTCTTTCTTTCTTTCTTTCTTTCTTTCTTTCTTTCTTTCTTTCTTTCTTTCTTCCTTCCATCCTCCTTCCTTCCTTCCTTCCTTCCTTCCTTCCTTCCTTCCTTCCTTCCTTCCTTCCTTCCTTCCTTCCTCCCTCCCTTCCTTCCTTCCTTCCTTCCTTCCTTCCTTCCTTCCTTCCTTCCTTCCTTCCTTCCTTCCTTCCTTCCTTCCTTCCTTCCTTCCTTCCTTCCTTCCTTCCTTCCTTCCTTCCTTTCTCTCTCTGTCTCTCTCTCTCTGTCTCTCTCTCTCTCTCTCTCTTTCTCTCTTTCTTTCTTTCTCTCTCTCTGTCTCTCTCTCTGTCTCTCTCTGTCTCTCTCTCTCTCCCCCCCCCCCCCTTTACTGGCTATCTGGCTGACTGACTGACAGACAGACATACAGACTCCTGGAAATCTGCCTCTTTTTGAAATTTGCGAATTCAACTAGATTGCCTACATAGATATTTAAGAAAACCTTGTTGATTCATTGAAGATATTCTCCTCTGTGTAAGAAATAGGCAAGGGACCCCAGGAGACCAAGATCATCAGCTCTCCCCCTTTCCAACTCTACCCCCAGGCCCTGTCCCATGCTCCCAGTCCTCTGCCTGATGCTAATTATTCTTGTTCAGGACTCACAATTTATTTTGGCCAGTGGCTCATTTGCATGTGATTTGCATGATGTAAATATTCATACTCATGTATGAGAACTCTTCCTTGCCCCTAGTTTGAGCCAGCAGGACTGAATACTGAGCAAAGCTGAAGAGAGTATCTTCTAGGAAATGCTAAGCGGAAGGGGGAGAAGGCAATCATTTGAGGATCCTGAGGCTGGGAAGTGGGTGGATAGACTCAAGTTCTTTTTAAAAAATATATAATTTAAAAAGTTTTACTGATGATTTTTGTTTTTACACTGTAGTCTTTTCTAGGATTTCTCCTCCCCTAAAACTTTGTTGTTACAAAGAAAAACAGTAAAGGAAACTAATTCAACAACCATCTATGCTAGCATGTGCAGTGTGCTGCCTCCATATATCCTCACCTCTCCACCAAGAAGATAGAAGTGTGTTTCATCATCCATGGTACTCAATTTGAAGAAGATCTTGCTCCACTCAAATTATTCTTGCTTGCAGTTCTCAACAGCTTTCATTTTCCCTATGCTGCCCCCTTAGAAAGTACTGGAGCATATGGCACCATGATTTCAGCAGTGTGCTGACACAATAATGCTACAGGGATTCTCTGATCCTCTACTCCTTCCTTGTGCCTGATCCTGGGAGAACCAGCCCTCTTTCCTGTTTGCAAGTCCAGCTGGCTTAGTTTCATCTTTTATTTGACTGGGGAAAGACAGGAGAACAATAGCAAATGGGACAGCACTTTTATATTTGAGTGAGAGAGAGAGAGAGAGAGAGAGACAGACAGACAGACAGACAGACAGACAGACAGACAGAGAATTTTCCCCCTGGACAGGCTAGAACCTCTAGAATTTCACCTCTGACCTGAAGAAAATGCTATGTCCAAAGGAAGTCCATGAAGTAAGGGATGGTTCTAGGACCCCTGACCTTGGCCAACTCATATATCTGCCTTTTACATTTTCTGTCTTCTGGGTTATCACTAGGTAGATTATCCATGGCAAAATTTGAATTTTAGCTCAGTTCCCCTGTGTTTCCTGGTGATGGAGCCATAAATAGCAATTTTGAAGCCTGGGACAAGCTTCACAAAGTGCACCCAAGACAAACAGCATGAAATGGGCTCTCAAATCAATTTAAGACAGGCTTGACTGGGAGGAAGGGGAGGTGGAGAGAGATACCCTGAGGTACTTCCCCAGGACACAGGGACTAGCTGATGCCCAAAATGGGAGGAGTAGGGCTGGGCTAGGGTGTGATTTACCTGGTCCACAGCTTGTCAGAGATGGTAGGGCTGGGGGAGAGAAAGTGAGCTATCTTGTGACTTTCTATTTTAACTAATTATTATTGCTAACTAGGGCTTAGATCAGTTATTTTTAAAAATATATTTTATTTATTTCATTAAATGTTTCCCAATTACTTGGAAAATTTTTTTAACAATCATTTTTTAAAACTTTAAGTTCTAAATTCTCTCTGACCCTCCTGCTCCTCCCTTACTACTTGAGAAGGCAAGCAATATGATTTCAATTAAACAAGTGAAATAATACAATACAAAATATATTTCCGTATCAGCCATGCTACAAAAGAAAATACACATTTTAAAAAAAAGAAAATTTTAAAAGTATGCTTCAATCTGTACTCTGAGTTCATAATTTCTCTCTCTGGAAATGGATAGCATTTTCTATTATGGATCCTTTGAAATTATATTGGATTATTAATCAGGGCAGCTAGATGGAACAACAGATAGAATGCTGGGCCTGGAATTAGGAAGACCTGAGTTCCAATGAGGCCTCAGACACTCACCAGCTGTGCCATCCAGGACAAGTCTCTTAACCCTATTTACCTCCATTTCATCATCTGTAAAATTAGCAGGAGAAAGAAATGGCAAACCACTCTAGTATCTTTCCTTTTTCTTTTCTTTTCTTTTTTTTTAACAACTTCTGTTCTAGTAACAACTCTAAGAGAGAAGGTCAAGGGCTAGGAAAGTGTGGGTTAAGTGGCTTGCCCAGAACCACATAGCTAGGAAGCATCTGAGGCCATATTTAAATCCAGATTCTCCCAGTTTGAGGCCTGGAACTCTATACACTATGTTACCTAGCTGTCTCTCCTGTATATTTCCTAGAAAACCCCAAGTGGGGTCATGAAGAGTCAGACATGCCTAAAAAACATCATCAACAACAACAATGTCTTTTTATTTTAAGCTCTTATCATCTGTCTTAGAATTTATATTAAGAATTTTGTCAATTTATCAGAATAAGAACCATCCCCAGCTGATAAATGGGCAAAAAATATGAACAGACAATTTTCAGATGAAGAATCAAAGCCATATATAAGTATGTGGAAAAAATGCTCTAAATTACTACTGATTAGGGAAATGCAAACCAAAACATTTCTGAAGTATCCTCCCACAGCTATCATATTGGCTAAAACGACAAAGGCCAAAATAACAAATGTTGGGTGGGAGGTAGAAAAGTGGGGACACTAATATACTGTTGGTGGAACTGTGAACTGATACAACCATTTTGAAGAGCAATTTGGAATTATGCCCAGAGGGCTATAAAACTGTATTATCTTTCACCCAGCAATACTATTGATGAATAGATTAATTTTTAAAAAAACTTGGAAAGAACTACATAATGCCTTCTGTGGTGTGGGGAGTAGAAGAGGGACTGAATAAAAAAATTAACTAATTAAAAATAAAGAACCTAAACTAAGTATTGATTCCAAGGCAGAAGAGCAGTAAAGGCTAGGCAATTGAGGTTAAGTGACTTGTCCAGAGTTACACAGCTAAGAAGTGTCTCAGGTCAGATTTGAACCCTGAACTTCTGATTCTTAGGCCTGGCTCTCTATCCATTGAACTGCCTAAAAACATTGTCTTGATCAGAGTAGCTAAGCCTTTCCCAGTAGAGATCATCATTATAAAATTGCTGTTGCTGTATATATTGTTCTGATTTTGCTAACTTTGCATCTGTTCATATGTTTTCTCAGGTTTTTTTTTTCTGAAACCATCTCACTCATCATTTCTTATAACACAATAATATTCCATCATAAGCATATACCACAACTTTTGGCTATTCCTCAATTGATGGGCATCTACTTAAATTTCCAATTCTTTGCCACCAGAAAAAGAATCCCTATAAATATTTTTGTACAAATAGGTTTAGGACAGTTATTATATAATTTTTGGTGCCCTGAGACAAAGTCCTAATCACCCTGCTCTAGTTACATCTCTGCCACATTTCCTTAGGAGATTGCCTTAGGAAGAAGTCCTCATTGGAGATCAGAAAACAAAGGCTAGATCCACTTGTCAGATCTGTTGTAAAGGGGATTCTTGTTCAGCTATGAACAGGACCATATGACCTCTGAAGTCTTTTACAACTCTGAGGCTGTATATAGGTTCGTGGGGGGTGGGGGGGAGAGAAAGAAGAAGAAGGAGGAGGAGGGAGAGGGTTAGGGTTTAGGGTTAGGGTTGGGTTAGGGTTAGAGAAAGAGAAGAGAAGAAAATGCTTCTATAAATATGTATGTCATCCTTAGCCTCCAGGGGCCATGGATTCCCATAAATATTGGGACTCTAGCTCTGAGCTTGATTGGACTGGGGTCTAGTCCTACAGGAATCTTGACTCCTAAAAGAGAAAGGAAGAAGTTTTTTTTTCATTGTCTATCATTTCTTCCTCTTCTCCTCTGTCTCCTGATTTCTCAGTTTTCCCTCAAAACCTAGTTCAAAATCTTCTACAGGCAGTCCCCTGCCTCCTTCTCTCTGAAATTATCTCCCTTTACACAGTATATATTTTATATGTTGTTGTTTAGTAATTTTCAGTTTGAGTCCTGACAATCTCTTTTGGAGTTTTCTTGGCAAAGATCTTGGAATGTTTTCCATTTGGTTCAGCATTCTATAGCTTACCACATTCAAATCTCTTCTAGAACTGAGTAGACTTTTGCCCTAGAAGAATGAACTGTCAGAAGTCATTCTCTTAATGAGTCACTCACATGATTATTGACAAATTCTTAAATCACTGCTATTATAATCTTATGGAAAGAAAGGACCCCTAGGAGATTTGTGGGATTGCTGAATAGATATTTCACATTTGTCTCAGATCTGTACTATCTGAAAAACTCACAAAGTCCTAACCTTTTGGCTAGCAGGGCATGTCTTGTACTTTCTTGGTTCTTCTGTCAGGGGTCATTTTCTCTTCAAAGAGTATATCTGAATGAAGTACCTCCCTCAATGAACCAGGAGCTTCAGACCACTCAAACTTAGGCAGTAGCCATTAAAGGTAAAATAAGTTATCTTTCATGAGTGCCATTAGGTCACCTCTGCTCAGGGGATGAAAGAAAGGCAGAAGCAGCCAGGGACTTAGAGTCCCATCTCAGGCTTGCCTAGGTAAGCACATTTGATTTTCATTGTCATATAGTTGATGTGGACCCCCCTGGCTGCTGGGAAAGAGATGTGCACAATTAAGAAGAAGGGCAGAGATTTCTTCCAAAAGTCACTGGTCAGTCAAGAGAGGAGAGTTATGTTGAAAATTGTTCTCACGTGTAATTGGGAAAATAAAATATCTTTTAATAAAATTATTTTTAAAAAGAGAGAGGAAGGCAAAATTTTCCCATAGCTCTCACATTCTGCTGAAGTCCTAACTGTGTTTTTCATACAGCCTCTCCCTAACCACAGAGAATATATGGGGACCAACCAGGAGCCACTGGTTGGACAGGCCTTTTATTTTTTTAAATTTCATTTTGTTTTCAAACAAAGATTAACTTCTCCCTCCCATCTCTCTTCTTTCTTTTCCCTTTGAGAAAGCAAGAACAATAAAATTCCTGTTTGACTATGTATAGTCAAGCAAAACAAATTCCTTGATTGACTATGTCCAAAAAAAAAAAAGTTACTCTTGTGAAGGTCCTCTAGCAAAGGATTGAAGCATATAGGAAGGGACTGGGGCATCCAGCCCCATCATCCCTGTTGTGTTTATTTGCCTGCTGAGAGGGGAAGAAGGGAAAGAGATAGGAAGGAAAGCTCAAAAATCTCTCCAAATAGAAGAGACTGTGAATAAAAGGAAAAACATTTTTTGGCCTGACCTTTTCTGCATTCCTACAAGTGCAGCCCAGAAGGATAGAGACAATTTAATTACATTCCATTCATTTAAACAGATCTTAAGCACCTACTGTGTGAAAGGCACTGAGACAAGAGAGAATTGAAAGTGTCTTAGATGATGAAGGAAACATGGTTTTCCAGTCATCAGTTCTGATGGTGGGAACATCTTGTTTAAGCTCTTCAGCCTCTATAACAAGCCCCTCTCAGGTTAGGAAGGCTTTAGATTCCAGAATTAGAATATAGTACTTCATTCTATGTGTCTGACTTGATTTTTTATTTTTCATACGAATCATGATTTTATTCCAGGTTCTAATTACAATTGTTAGGACTGTCAATCCCAATGCAGTCTTTGCTGCTCTAATCATACTAAAACCCAAATCTCATACAATAGCCTATGGAAGTATAAAACTTCATGCAAAAAGTCTTTTAAAAAATTATTTTTGTAAATAAACCCACATAAATAATCAGCTTTTCTATATATCTCCAACACAGCTCAGCAGCAAGAACTAGAAAGAGAAATCCCATTCAAAATCACCTTAGACAAAATAAAATACCTAGGAATCTACCTCCTGAGACAAACACAGGAACTATATGAACACAACTACAAAACACTCGACACACAACTAAAACTAGACTTGAGCAAATGGAAAAACATTAACTGCTCATGGATAGGACGAGCCAATATAATAAAAATGACCATCCTACCCAAACTTATTTATCTATTTAGTGCCATACCCATTGAACTACCAAAATACTTCTTCACTGATTTAGAAAAAACCATAACAAAGTTCATTTGGAAGAACAAAAGATCAAGGATATCCAGGGAAATAATGAAAAAAAACACATATGATGGGGGCCTTGCAGTCCCTGACCTTAAACTATATTACAAAGCAGCAGTCATCAAAACAATTTGGTACTGGCTAAGAAACAGAAAGGAAGATCAGTGGAATAGACTGGGGGAAAGCGACCTCAGCAAGACAGTATACGATAAACCCAAAGATCCCAGCTTTTGGGACAAAAATCCACTATTCGATAAAAACTGCTGGGAAAATTGGAAGACAGTGTGGGAGAGACTAGGAATAGATCATCACCTCACACTCTACACCAAGATAAATTCAAAATGGGTGAGTGACTTAAACATAAAGAAGGAAACCATAAGTAAATTGGGTAAACACAGAATAGTATACATGTCAGACCTTTGGGAGGGGAAAGGCTTTAAAACCAAGCAAGACCTAGAAAGAATCACAAAATGTAAAATAAATAATTTTGACTACATCAAACTAAAAAGCTTTTGTACAAACAAAACCAATATAACTAAAATCAGAAGGGAAACAACAAATTGGGAAAAAATCTTCATAGAAACCTCTGACAAAGGTTTAATTACTCATATTTATAAAGAGCTAAATCAATTGTACAAAAAATCAAGCCATTCTCTAATTGATAAATGGGCAAGGGACATGGATAGGCAGTTCTCAGATAAAGAAATCAAAACTATTAACAAGCACATGAAGAAGTGTTCTAAATCTCTTATAATCAGAGAGATGCAAATTAAAACAACTCTGAGGTATCACCTCACACCTAGCAGATTGGCTAACATAACAGCAAAGGAAAGTAATGAATGCTGGAGGGGATGTGGCAAAGTAGGGACATTAATTCATTGCTGGTGGAGTTGTGAACTGATCCAACCATTCTGGAGGGCAATTTGGAACTATGCCCAAAGGGCGACAAAAGAATATCTACCCTTTGACCCAGCCAGAGCACTGCTGGGTCTGTACCCCAAAGAGATAATGGACAAAAAGACTTGTACAAAAATATTCATAGCTGCGCTCTTTGTGGTGGCCCAAAACTGGAAAATGAAGGGTTGTCCCTCAATTGGGGAATGGCTGAGCAAATTGTGGTATATGTTGGTGATGGAATACTATTGTGCTAAAAGGAATAATAAAGTGGAGGAGTTCCATGGAGACTGGAACAACCTCCAGGAAGTGATGCAGAGCGAGAGGAGCAGAACCAGGAGAACATTGTACACAGGGACAGATACACTCTGGTATAATCGAACATAATGGACGTCTCCATTAATGGCGGTGTAATGTCCCTGAACAATTTGCAGGGATCCAGGAGAAAAAAACACTATTCATAAGCAAAGGACAAACTATGGGAGTGGAAACACCGAGGAAAAGCAACTGCCTGAATACAGAGGTTGAGGGGACATGACAGAGGAGAGACTCTAAATGAACACTCTAATGCAAATATTATCAACAAAGCAATGGGTTCAAATCAAGAAAACATCTAATGCCCAGTGGATTTACGCGTCGGCTATGGGGGGTGGGGGGAAGGAAAAGAAAATGATCTATGTCTTTAACGAATAATGCTTGGAAATGATCAAATAAAATATATTTTAAAAAAAATTATTTTTGTGTGACCCTGGGCAAGTCACTTGACCCCCATTGCCTAGCCCTTACCACTCTTCTGCCTTGGAGCCAATACACAGTATTGACTCCAAGATGGAAGGTAAGGGTTTAAAAAAATATATTTTAATAACTAATTTCCTCTTAAGTCTTCCAAAGTCATATGATCCATATTGTCTTCCTCTCCTAGACCTGACAAGCAATTCAATCTGGATTATACATGTGTTATTACTTAAAACATATTTCCATATTATTCATTTTTATAAGTTAATAATCTTATTGAACCCAAACCCCAAATCATATACCCAAATAAACACATGATAAATCACATGTTTTCATTTGCATTTCTACTCCAACAGTTCTTTTTCTGGAGATGGATAGCATTCTTTTTCATAAGTCCCTTAGAATTGTCCTGGATCATTACATTGCTGTTAGTAGCAAAGTCTATCACATTTGATTGTTTCACAATGTTGCAGTTACTGTGTACAGTGCTCTCCTGGTTCTGTTTATTTTTCTCTGCATCAGTTCATGTAAGTCTTTCCAGCTCTTTCTGAAATCATCCTGTTAGCACAATAGTATTCCATCACCATCATATACCACAATTTGTTCAGTCCTTCCCCAATTGAGGGACATCCCTTTAGTTTAATTCTTTGCCACCACAAAAAGTTCAGCTATAAATGTTTTTGTAGAAACAAGTCATTTTTCCATATTTTTTTTCATTTCTTTGGGGTATAGATCTAGTAGTAGTATCACTGGATCAAAAGGTATGCATTGTTTTGAAGCCCTTTGGGTATAATTCCATATTGCCTTTCAGAATGCTTGGATCAGTTTACAATTCCACCAGCAATGCATTAGTGTCCCAATTTTTCCACATACCCTCCAACATTTATCATTTTCTTTTGCTAGGTGTGAGGGGGTACCTCAGAGTTGTTTTAATTTGCATTTCTCTCATCAAGAGGGATTTAGAACATTTTAAAAATATGATTATTGATAGCTTTGATTTCTTCATCTGAAAACTGCCTATTCATATCCTTTGACCATTTATCAATTGGGGAATGACTTGGATTTTTAAAAAATTGACTTAATTCTTTATATTTATATATTTAAGAAATGAGACCTTTATCAAAGAAATTTGTTATAAAATACCCCCCCCCCACACACACACTTTCTTGTTTCCTTGGTTGCATTGGTTTTGTTTGTACAAACCCTTTTTAATTTAATATAATCAAAATTATTCATTTATCATCTTGTAATGTTCTCTATCTCGTTTGGTCATAAATTCTTCCCTTCTCTATAAACCTCTCAGGTTAACTATTCTATATTCCCCTAATTTACTTATAATATCACTCTTTATGTTTAAATCATATACCCATTTTGACCTTATCTTGGTATAGGAAATGAGATATTGATCTAAACCTAATTTTTACCATACTATTTTTGATTTATCCCAGCAGTTTTTTGTCATATAGTGAGTTCTTATCCCAAAAGCCTAGATCTTTGGGTTTATCAAAAAATTAGATTGCTGAGGTTATTTACCCCCAATTTATTCTATTGATCTACCCTTTTATTTCTTAGTCAGTACCAGATTTTTTTTTTAAACCATTACCTTCTGTCTTGGAGTGTATTGTGTATTGGCTTCAAGGCAGAAGAGTGGTAAGGGCTAGGCAATGGGGGTTAAGTGACTTGCCCAGAGTCACACAGCTGGGAAGTGTCTGAGGTCAAATTTGAACCCAGGACCTCCCATTTCCAGGCCAAATTCTCTATGCACTGAACCACCTGCTTGCCCATCATTTGAGGTTTTCTTGGCAAAGATCCATTTCCTTCTCCAGCTCATTTTACAGATGAGAAAACGGAGGCAAATAGAATTAAGTGACTTGTCATAACTATATGACCCTAGGTTCATATAGCTGAATAAGTGTTGAAAGCTAGCTCTGAACTCAGGAAGATGTCTTCTTGGCTCCACGTTTGGCACTCTATCCCCCCTGCATCACCTTGATGCCCTACCAAATCCTTATAATAAGGAAAGACATTTAAACAAAACCAATTAATAAAGCAACTCAGTTTCACAGCATATAGTACATCCCCTCCCACAGTCATCAACCTACTTCTCTACTGAGAGGAAGGAATAATTTCATCAAAAATTTAATGTCCCAAATTGGTAATTATAATCAACCAAGATTTGATGACTTTTTATCCTCATGGAATAGATATAAAGATAGCCCCAGGAGGAAGCTGGGTGGCTCAGTGGATTGAGAATCAGGCCCAGAGATGGGGAGGTCCTGGGTTCAAATTTGGACTCAGACACTTGCTAGCTGTGTGACCCTGGACAAGTCACTTAACCCCTATTGCCCAGCCCTTACCACTCTTCTGCCTTGGAACCAATACACAGTATTGACTCCAGGACTGAAGGTAAGGGTTTACAAAAATAAAAAAATAAAGATAGCCCCAGAATCAGAAAAACCTGAGTTCAGGTTCTGATGGACCAACACTGCCTTTTAGCTTTGAACAAGTAATTTCACCTTTCTTTACAGCCTGCTCATTAAGCCCAAAGGCCAGATGGATGTGTACTGAGGTCTCAAATGCTTCCCAGAGTGCTGCTGCCCACAGTCCCCAGTGCTTCCTGAATCACATTAAAATGTAATTGGTAATTGGCAAATATTTTACAAGATAAATAAAAAATACAATTAAAATGTAGATCACATTACATTTTAAAATCAAGTCAATAGGTAGCCTGCAGGGATCCTTATATGCAAGTTAGTAGCCCATATTTCTCTATTTATCTCCACTGGTGAGAAGGCTAGACTTGACATGAAGATCTAGATTTCAATCTCACATCAGAAAATAACTATACAATCAGGGTCAACTCCTTCATGTCTCTGGGCCTCAGTTTCCTCAGCTGTAAAATGAGAGGGTTGGAATCCATGACTTCCAAGGTTCTTTCCAGCTCTGAATCTATGATCTAATTATAAGCTGCCAGGAAGGAGTTGATGTGCATTGGGGGACTGGATGCCAGGGAAATCAAAAGTCTGGACTGAAAAAAAAAAAGGCATTTACATTGTTGTAGATGTCAAGACTATTACTCTCAAGAGCCCACACCCTGTCCTCCATCTGTTTGACCCTCACAACTTTCCCCTTCAACAAAGAGCTTTCAGTGTCGCTACAGTTCTGGGGAAGAGGCAGGAACCCAGCCCTGTTTCAGCCCTGAGCCTTCATTCCAGGAAAAGCAAAAATTCTACATCTTTTAGACACATAGAGCAGCGAAAAAGGACAGAGCCTCCCCCATTCAGTATCAGTGGGGTCTGGGGAACGAACTCATCATCCCTCAGAGTTCACCTGGGAGGAAAGGGGAGATGGAGAAGAAAGGGAAAGAGAGGGAGCTGGAGGGGCCGAGCTCTGCAGCTCGCTCACATTTTTGCTCACTTGCCCCCCCCCAAGGTAAGAAGCTTCCAGATCCCCCAGAGAGAGAGGGAGGCCTCCTTTTCTATAGCATGACTGTTCATAATGCTTCTCCGAGGTGAGATGGCCAGGAGGAGGGAAAGACGGAGGAGGGAGGAGAGGGTCCCAGAGAACCACAGAAGACCTGCCGGCTGGGGCAATTTCAAGTTCTCTTGCAGATTTCACCCGTTCATCAGAGAGCTAACCATCATCATCCTGTAGACCAGGATGAGGGCAGGGGAGGAGGGGGAAGGGAGAGGAGGGAAGAAGCAGACTGTTTGCTGTGCAGTCAATGCAGGCAGTACCATTGCCAGGTCCCCTGATTCTGGGGCAGCATAAAGGATCAGAACAACAGGGACTTCTTTGAACACACTTCTCCAGTGCACAATTGATCTGACCTGAGCTGCTCCTTTTTCCTGACTCTCAGGGGCCCCTGATATTCTAAAATACTGTTTGTTTCTAGGGTAATTTGAGCTTTCCAAGGGAAACCAGAGCCTTGTGTCAGTTGAGCCCTTTGCCTTGTTTACATCATTAACTCCATGATCCCAGGAGCTTTGGGGGAAATAGGCATCAAAATGCCCTGTATTTTGAGTCAAAAGATCTGGGTTCGAATCCCTACTGGCCCAGACCCACATTCTCAAATTCAATCAGTCACTAAGTTCCAGGTCTGCTTATGGTTGCTACACCAACCCAGACAACCTTTTTTCCCATACAGAAACTACAAGGGGATTCAGAGCTGTGCCAATCAGGTAATTACAGCTGCCATAGATATCAGAGCTCCCAAAATGCTCCATGGAAACTAGAATTCAGGACCTCAAGACTCAGCTTGTCTTTTCCCATTAGAATATAAGCTCCAGTGAATGTTGCTCCCCTTCCAGAGAAAGAACTGCTGGAGTAATCTTTTACAAAAGGGTATTTATGGTTTTATTTTAGGGTTTTGTTATGTATGAGTGTGCTCTTACAACAATGACCAATATGGAGGGCAGCTGGGTGGCTCAGTGGATTGAGAGCCAGGCCTAGATATGGGAGGTCCTGAGTTCAAATCTAGTCTCAGATACTTCCCAGTTGTGTGATCCTGGGCAAGTCATTTCACCCCCATTGCCTGGCCCTTACCACTCTTCTGCCTTGGAACCAATACACAGTATTGATTCCAAGACGGAAGGTAAGGGTTAAAAAAAATTTTTTTTGAAAAAACAACAAAAAACAATGACCTGCATGACAATAAAAAAAAAGAAAAGAAACTTCTTGGTGGCAGAGACTTTCTTTTTGTATGATATTTGACAGTTCCTGGCATGTAATAATGTATGTTTGTTGTTAATATAGTTTAATATATTATGTATTAATATATTATTTTATTTATATATCTGTTTACATATAATATATAAAACATTTCATGTTAATAAATGTTGGTTGATTGGCTGAACTCAGTTTCAGGGCTTGATGGTTCAGCAGAACATGCTAGCATCCAAAATAACCCCAGACCAAAGATTTAGAGCTGGAAGGGACATGAGAACCCAACCCCTTCCTTTTATAGGACCCGAGGACCAGTTGAAGGAATCACATTGCCCTAGGTCTATGTTGGCAAACCTATGGTACGCATGCTGGAGGAGGCTGTTCTTTTCCCCCTCTCTACTACACGAGGACATCACCCACCCCTCTGCTCAGCAGCCCAATGGGAGCACTTCTTTCCTCCTGTTTGGAGTAAGGGGATGACTCACATGAGGCTTGAGGGTGCAGTTTGGGCACTCAGTCTCTAAAAGGGTTGCTACCACTGTCCTAGGTTATATGCGTTATAAGTGAAAGGATTGAGATTTGAATCCATGCCTTCTGCAATCTTTCCACTGAACCACATCACCTCCCTACCCATTTGTTTCACTTTCTTGAATCTTTTAGGGATCTATAGCCAGACACTATAATTATGGCAGCTGTGGAAGTCTTCACATGGATGGTATTTAAGCTGAGTTGAAGGAACTTGGCCTGAAGTCAGGGAGATCTGAGGGCAAATCCAGCCTCAGATACTTCCTAGCTTTGGGACCCTGCACAATTCACTTAAAAAAAAAAACATTCTGAGGGATTTATGAGAAAAAAACGCTATCCACATTCAAAGGAAGAACGGTGGGAGTAGAAACAGAAGAAAAACAACTGCTTAATCACATGGGTCAATGGGGATATGATTGGGGATGTAGACTCTAAATCATCACGCTATTGCAAATATCAATAATATGGAAATAGGTCTTGATCAAGGACACATGTAAACCCAGTGGAAAATGTTCTAAATTGATTAATTAAATAAAATAAAAACAACAACAACAACAACTTCAGTTTGCCTCAGTTTTCTCAACTGTAAAATGGGGATAAATAATAGCACTACCTCCCAGGATTGTTGTGAGGGTCAAATGAGATATAAAGTGCTTAGCACAGTGCCTGGCACAAGGTAGGCACTATACAAATACCTATTCCTTTCCCTCCTCCCCTATATACCCTCAAACAGCCACAGTGATCTTCGGTTGAATAACTCCTACCTCTAATCATGGCAGTGACTCATTCTCCTTCAGCTTGTACCCAGTAGCATCAACGAATCACTCCCTCTTCCTAATTCACAACACAATTCACTCTAAGCCTGTCACACTTTGTACTCTCCTCTCACCACTCTCTGTCACAAACACCCAGGGGTTGGCTTTCAACCATGCACGCCCGCTCTCCTGATTATTGGCAGGAGACTGTCCTTGATGTTCTTTTAAAGTCTATGGGGCAATCAATCACAAAGGACAGCTGTGAGCCCTCTTGAACCCAGGCTTCTCAATTAGTACCTCTTCAGGGACTATTGACATGCTAGCTGTATGAGTCTGAGGGCAAGTCATCCGGTCCCTCTGAGCTTCAGTTTGCTCATCTGTAAAATAGGGATAATAATGCTTGTACCGTATCCCTTTGAGGGAGGAAAGCACATTGTAAGCTGTCAAGTGCTCTAAAAATGTCAACTATTATTAGGGTTTGGCTTTAGTTCTCATGGAGGAGGCAGGAAGTGGTTTCTTGTTCTAGGCAACTTTCTAGGGGGTGAGGGGGCATAAATATATACACAGTTTGTAGATGGGGATTCTGAAAAGTCAGTTTTCTTCTTTCTTTGACCTTTATCCCTCAACTCTTTGGTGTCTGGAAAGAGGTCAAGCCTCCCTTCCCTGGGATGTTTTACTTGGTTACTCTACCATAATTCATTCCATCATTCTAGGATGATCATATATCACTCTCCTTCGTCGCTCTCCCTACCAAACTGATCTTCCTGATCCTCAAATGTGACATCTCACCTTCCATCTTAGTGTCTTTGCACGTAGCCTATCTATTCCCTGTGCCTAGAATATATTCCTTCCTTATCTCCATCTTTTACAATGACCCTTCTGGTTGTTCAGTTGTATCCACTCTTTATGACCCCATTTGGGATTTTCTTGGCTGGAGTGGTTTGCCATTTCCTTCTCTAGCTCACTGTATTAAATGAAGAAGCTGAGACTTACCCAGGGTCACACAGCTAATAAACGTCTGAGTCTAGATTTGAACTCAGGAAGATGAGTCTTCCTGATTTCAAGCCCAGTGTTCTATCTGGTGTTCCACCTAGCTGTCCCTTTAGAATGCCTAGTTTTCCTCAAAGCCCAGCTCAAGTACCATCCCTACATTTCCTGAATCCCTGCCCTTCCTGCTACCTCCCACCCCCAGCTGCTAGTATTGGTTCTCTGAAATGCTCTTGTATTTATTTTGTACATATGTGTACTTCTATGTATACATGGTGGCTACTTTGATAGAATATAAACTCCTTAAAGGCAAGAACCATTTTATTTTTGTTTTGCTGTTACTAGCACCAAGGACAGTGTCTGGCACATAGTAGGTTGGTTTTTTTTTCATTGATTTGTATTAATTTATTTTGATTGTTGGCTGCATCAAAGTTCCCAAATATTCCCTTCACTCTCCTCTCCACACCAGAGAAGGCATCATTTGATAAATAGATATACTATAGCTTTCTTGTTTCTTTCTCTGGAAGTGGACATTCACATGTTATTTTTCAAGCATTACTTTTATAGCTGTATAAAATATTTTCTACTCATTTTGCTTTTCATAATTTCATGTAGAAGGACACATGTAAAACCCAGTGGAATTGCGTGTCAGCTACAGGAGAAGGTGGGGGGAGGGGAAGGGAGGGAAAGAACATGATTCTTGTAACCAAGGGAAAATGTTCTAAATTGACTAATTAAATAAAATTTTCAAAAAAATAATTTCAAGTAGATCCTTCCATGTTTTAAAAAAATTCAATCTGATCATAGTTTCTTACTACCTGGTAGAATTTCCAACACAATCATATGCCACAATTTGTTCAGCTATTCTCTGATGGATGGACATCTCCTCAACTTCCAGGTCTTTGCCATCACAGAGAGAGCTACTACTATAAATATTTTAGAATATGTAGGTTCTTTTACTTTTCCCCTGATCCCCTTGGGAAACAGATCCAACACACAATTTCATAACTGATTGTTCTCCAAAATGGATGGACGAGTTCACATTTCCAACAATAGCATATTAGTGTCCCCACTTTTCCACATCCCCTCCAACATTTGTTATTTTGCCCTTTTATCATTTTAGCCAATCTGATTGGTGTGAAACAGTATCTCAGGCTTGTTTTGATACTGGATAAATCTGTCTCTCTATCTCCTGGGCCATCCAGTTGTCCCCAAGATCAGAGATTCTTAACCTAGTATAAAGTTTTTAAAAATTTCTTTTAGGCTAATATAATTGATTTCCTCTGTAGCCCTATGTATTTTATCATTTTAACTCTATTAAAAAACACTGTTCTGAGAGATGTTCTGAGAGAGACTTCCCCAGGTTGCCAAAGAAGCCCATGACTCAAAAAATGTTAAGAACTCCTGGACTATATGGCCTCTGGAGTCCCTTTTGGCTCTAGCTCTGTGATCCTATGGTTGGTTGCTAACAAAACACTTCAGGAGCTGCCCAGATGATCAAGACATACCCTTTAGCACTCCTAAGGAGAGTGGAAGGGAAAATGAGTTCTGACCTAGTGACTGACCTTGTGAGTAACAACTCAGAGGTGGAGAATAGAGTTATATGACCCCAAAAGAGAAGGAGAGCTTCTTGTGAATTTTCTCTTTGCTGGAGGATGAGAGATGGCAGGAGCTAAGGGTTATATTCATCCTGAGAACAAAATATAGTTGTTTTCCAGGTTTGAGGGTACGTGAGCTTTCAGCTCAGTCTCACAGGGAGGTATCTGGCAGATCTGATGAGGCTGAAACAAAGGGAAAGTGGAAAACTACTGAGCCCTTGGGGTAGCTCAGGCCAGGTCCAAAGATTAAGACAAGAACACTTGACTACTGGGAGTCAAGGGTCCTGAGTGCCAGGCTAGTCCTGAGAGCCAGGAAAGAGTTCTGGAGAAGTGTGTGTAAGGGGTGGGGCTGTTCAGGGCTTTCTGCTCCCCCTGCTATGCCTGGTGTTTGTCACAAAGGTCCCCCAATCTTCTTGAGATGGGACACTTCTGCTCAGGTTCTGCTCAGAGTAAGGCCCCAAGGTCTAAGTCTACCTACATACAATCTTCACCCAGCCCCAAAGGTACCACTACCTCATGACCCAGTTAATTAGTGGGAGGCATTCCAAGCCAGAGGGCAAGATTTTCCCACAATGCTCATAGGAGTTCTATTACAGAGTTGGCCAAGTATGTAACTAGTACACCCCCCTGTGCATTAATCCCTTGCCTCCTTTGTCTCTGAAAGATCAGGGGACCTGTATGAGGACAGTCAGTCCATGGGTGTGTCCCTAAACTTGGCGCCCCACTTCCTGCCTCTGTATATTTGGACTGTGCTTGGAATGTGTGTCCTCCTCATCTCACTCCTCAGGATCCTTGTCTTCCTTGAAAATTCCAATCAGCTGGAATAATTAAGTGGCTTGATGGATTGAGAGCCAGGCCTGGAGTCAGGAGGTCCTGGGTTCAAATGTGGCCTCAGACACTTCCTAGCTGTGTGACCCTGGGCAGTCACTTAACCCCAGTTGCCTAGCTCTTTTCACTCTTCTGCCTTGGAATGGATCCTTAGTATCTAGCCTAAGACAGAAGGTAAGGGTTTTTTTTTTAAAAAGTATCTATATCTATGTATATATATATATATATACACATATATGTAGTGAGTTTACATATGTATGTATATGCATATACACACTTGATAATTTGAGAGAAAACACTAACAACCAGAAAGGATCAGGAAAGACCTCCTATAGGAGGTAACAGATGAGCTAAACCTTGAAAGAAGCTGAGGATCCCAAGAGGCAACGGAGGAAGTATGCCATAGGTGCCCTGAGGCAGAGGTACAATGGCATGTTTGGAGAACAGCAAGGGGGCCAGTTCGGCTGGATTGTAGATTACATGATTGGGGGAGTAATGCATAATCAGCCTGAAAAGATGGATTGGAGCTCTGAGACATGGAAAGCTTTTTTTTTTTTTTGGAAATGTTTATTTAATTAGTCAATTTAGAACATTATTCCTTAGTTACAAGAATCATATTCTTTCCCTCCCCTCCCCCTATTCCTTCCCATAACCGATGTGTGATTCCACTGGGTTTTACAGGTGTCCTTGATCAAGAACCTATTTTCATGCTGTTGATGTTTGCACCAGGATGTTCATTTAGGGTCTACATCCCCAACCATATCCCCCTCAACCATGGAAAGCTTTAAATGCCAAGCTGAGGAGTTTGCTTTTTAACCTAGAGACAATAGAGAATCTCCAAAGCTTCTTGAGCAGAGGAGTAACATGGTCAGCTCTGTACTATAGGAATTGCAATTCTAGTAGCTTTGTAGATGGTGGATTGGACAAGGGAGAGACTGTATTTAAGAAGTCTAATTTGGAGGATATAATAGGCCAGGCAAGAGGTAATGGCCTGAACCAGGATGATCATTCTGGTATAAGTGAATATACAAGGTAGTATATCTTTGGCTCATGGTTGGAACAAAGGTACAACTATTCCAATGAATGGCTGAGGATGAGTCAGAGTATTGACCATAGTAGATGAGTTTGACGAACTGGAGGACCAGGGTGTTTGAGGGAATCCATGTTTATTGGGATAGAGACAAAGACTTAACCTGGTACAGAGTTCTTCAAGAAAGGATGGAGAATAACCTGGTTTTTAGTAGACAACTATTGGAAGGAGTTGGGTTGGGTGTTATAGAGATGGATAGGGTGAAACTCAAAAGTAGAAAAGAGGTTGCTGAGTGGTGTTGGCTGAGAAATGTTCCAGAAGTGTCAGCAAAAAGCATAGAAGACACCTCCTCTTCCTGTCAACATGTATTGGAGGGTAGAGGGGTATGTGTGATTGGAGCACGAGAGAAGGGCATCCAGTACAAGAGAACATGGTTAGTCTTTGGTGTCTTTGGGAGAAAGGGAAGTCATTGGTTTGTAGAGGAAAGAGCCAGGATTTTTTGAGTGCAGGAAGAATGGAAGGAGCATAAGGGGAAGAGGTCAAAGATAAAAGGAAGTTTGTTAGCAATAGAATTGTGGGTCCAGAGGACACAGTGAAAATTGTAGAACAGAAAATTATAGGGTTCTAGGAATGAATGGGGATGAGGTAGATGCCATGAGAGAAGGTCGAATGGTGGGAGGGAAAGGAATTTTAATCTATTTAGCCAGTGACTCTGAATCTCTGGGTTTAGGAAAGGAAGAGAAAGGAGTTTGCTAGCCAATTGACTAGAGCTTCCAACTTCAAGGTTCCTGTGACAGCAGAAGGTGGTGTCAATTTTCTCAAGCACATAGAAAGAATGAAGGTTGAATCTGATATCAACATCTCCATTGGTTAAAAAAACTGATTTTTCCTCTCATTTAACAAGCATTTATTTCTCTCCCTCCCACTGCCTCCCACAAGTGAGAAGAAAAAAGAAAAACAAAACCTTTGTAATAAGTATACATAATCAAGCCAAACAAATTCCCACATTGGCCAAGTTAAAAAATGTATGTCTCCTACATATTGAGTTCATCCCCTCTCTGTCAGGAGGTGTATAGCCTGCTTCATCACTGGTCCAGCGGCCCTTTTCTTAGAGGAGATAACAATAAGTTTGTTGCCTGAAGCTCTGATCCTTGGCAGAGTTCCGGAATTGATTTGTCACAAGCTGAATTCTGTTTGCCAGACTCTAATTGGGAAATAGAGATAGGGTTAGGGATGAGGGCTGCCCCAGGCTCTGAATAAGGTAATTCTTACTGTTCCTCACACATGGCATTTCATATTCCAGCTCCATGCCTTGGCACTATCTGTCCCCTATTCCTGGAATATACTCATTCTTGAAACTTACCTCTTAAAATCCTAAGCTTCCTTCAAAATTCAATAAAAAAATTCCTAAAGGAAAGCAAATCCACCATTTCTAACATGAAGAATTTCTTGATCTCCTAATTGCTAATGCTCCCTCTCCCCATTATCTTACATATATTTTGTATATACTTACACATACACATACTATTAGATCAAGTATAAACTTCTTGGGGCCAGTGGTGATTCATTTTTGGTTTTGTATGCCCAACACCTAGCACAGTGTTGCTGTTGTTGTTCAGTCACTTTTTCCAGTTGTGTCCAACTCTTGGTGACTGTATTTGGGGAATACTGGACTGGTTTGTCACTTCCTTCTCCATCTCATTTTAAAAATGAGGAAACCAAAGGAAATAGGGTTAAATGACTTGTTTAGGGTCACAAAGCTAGTTAGTGTCTGAGGCTGGATTTGAACTCAGGAAGATGAATCTTCCTGACTCCAGGTATTCTATCCTCTATATCACCTAGCTGCCCAACCTGACCCAGTACATAATAGGTGTTTAATAAATGGTTGCTGTGAATATTCTATTTGGAACCTTCCTCTTGATTGACAGCCAGGTCCCCAGCCTTCGTTCTTGCATCTTGGCTTGTACTGCAAAACCTCTCTCTCTTCAAGTCTCTACCACACCCAGTACAAAATAGGTGTTTAATAAATGGTTGCTGATTGATGAATTATTTGCTCCACTTACCTTTCTTTACTGCTTCCACCTAGACCTGCTCAGTGCTGTACAACAGTAATGGAAAGGTTTGTTCTGTTATGGGTATATAGGGATCCAACTGACTAGTATTATCTGGTCATTATATGGAAGATACTTGCCTAGACCTTTACTTCCTAGGCTTCTATAACCTGAATAGTTAATAACTAGTTGAATAACTCCATAGTTGAGTTCTACCATAGTGAGTCTTGAGCTTCCTACGGAGAAAGTGGAGACTGTGGCCCTAGGAAATCTAGACCCAAGCAATATCTCTGGAGTTTCAATATTGTGAGCAGAATATCATAGATAGGAAGTTGGGGTTCACTGCTTAAATACCTGATAGTACATACATTCTATGTGGAAGTTTTTCAAGAAGATAAAGACCTGAGCTGGCAGAGATCATGAAGAAAGCCCTGTACCCTGAAGATCAAGGGTGGATCCAGAAACGTTTGATGACTCCAAGTGCCCAAATGGAAGTAAGCATCTTCTGATAGAAACTCAGCAAGAAGGCTGCTGTGTTCTAGAATGTAGTAGAGTGCCCAAGGAGTGAATCCACCACCAAAAAAAACCTTTTTTTTAGTTAAAATTTTATTATCATGCAAAACACACTTCCTTATTGATCACCATTGTAAGAGCAAAGTCATACATAACCCCAAACCCAAAATAAAACCAAAAATACAGATATGGAACATAGTACACTTTGATCGGGTGTATCTGGATAATCTATTTGTATAGGGAAAAGATAAGAGAAGTCAGCTAGAAACCTGGGGTCTAAAGCTATCAATCAACAAATGCCAGGGTGGCAGCTGGGTGGTTAAGTAGATTGAGAGCCAGGCCCAGAGAGGAGATCCCAGGTTCAACTCTGGCCTCAGACACTTCCTGCCTGTATGACCCTGGGCAAGTCACTTAACCCCCATTGCCTAGTCTTTACTGCACTTCTGCCTTAGAACCAATACACACTATTCGTTATAAGCTGGAAGGTAAGAATTTTAAAAAAAAATCAATAATTGCCAAATCTTAGAGTCTCTGTCACATATGGTGCAGATAGTGTCTCCATAGGCAATGAGCCTCCTGGCCACATCTGATGAATTGCTGAAAGCTGAAGACATTTCTAGGATTTGGTGGGAACTTATCAGAAATTTCCCAAGAGCTGTGTCATCCCTTCAAAGCCTCTCAAATATCTCCCTCCTGGGTAAAGAAAAGCAGTGAAGCACAGTGTCAACACAAATGGGTTTCTGGTGGCTATCACTCTCCTAAGATCAGTCAGTTGGACAAAGCACTGGGATTTAGAAGCAGAGGACCTGGATTTGAATCCAGACTATCATTTACCAACTGTGTGATTTTGGGGAAATCACTGAACCTCCTTGTGCCTTATATAAAATGAGGGAATTTGGACTAAATGATCTCTGAGGTCCCTTCCAGGTCTATGATACATTGATCCTGTATGCCAGAGAAAAATCAAAAGCAAAAGGGAGAAAGAAGGAAATCTGTCTGAACCCTCTGGCACACACCTAGTGGAGATAAACAGGGAGAGAAATGCTAGCAGGCCTTTAAGGACTTGGTCATTACCCAGTGCTGGCCTATGTAGATACAAGCAAGCTCTCTGTATTATTTACTGACGCTAGCCTAGAGGGCTTGGGAACATAACAATTACCAGAAGCCTATTGCATTTGCCAATAGAAGACTCACTGACAGACTCATCCCCTCTTCAAGTGGGAGTTCTTGACTCTGAAGTGAGTTGCCAGTGATAGAACCAAGAGTATTTGTATATAGTTTGATTATAAGTATGGATGAACAATAATCCATTGTCAGATATGTCACAATTGTTAGACTGCATGCCACTTGTATAGAAGGATCAAAGTAGTGGCCAAAGATGAATTCAATATGCATGAATGGCCAGACAAGGCAGATGCTTTATCCCAAAGGCCCAGTGTATTAGAAACATTTGTGAGTTCCATAAATAGAGTGAAAGCCATTTGTGACATGCAGGGAGTAAGGTTACTATCATGAGAAAATTCATGCCTGGGGCATCCTCCAGGAAGTGTCCTAGTAGTGGAAGTAAATGTTTTAGCAGTGAGACTGTCCCTGCTGCTCAGTCTATGGATGATTGGCAGTGATTGCAGCTGTAAGATATGTCTATAGGAAGGGATACAGACAATGCAAGATACAGAATACTGTCAGACATAGCCAATGTGTGCCTTTATTTTGTTGAATTCTTTCATTACAAAGAAAGATTCCACTTGGTGGGGGCAGAGGGTCATTGGAAAGGGGGAGTATAAGGAAGGGAAAAGAGAACAAAAGGGAGGATGAAGAGAATGGGGAGAGGATAGAGAGGGAGAGAGAAGAAGAAAAAAGGTGGAGATAAAAAAAGAGAATGGAGATAGAAGAAGGGAGGAGAGTGTGTGTGTGAGAGAGGAAGGGATGAAGGAAGAAAGAACTGAGAAGGAGAAGAAGAAGAAGAAGAAGAAGAAGAAGAAGAAGAAGAAGAAGAAGAAGAAGAAGAAGAAGAAGAAGAAGAAGAAGAAGAAGAAGAAGAAGAAGAAGAAGAAGAAGAAGAAGAAGAAGAAGTAAAAGAAAAAGAAGAAGTAGAAGAAGAAGAAGAAGAAGAAGAAGAAGAAGAAGAAGAAGAAGAAGAAGAAGAAGAAGAAGAAGAAGAAGAAGAAGAAGAAGAAGAAGAAGAAGAAGAAGAAGAAGAAGAAGAGAGGAGGAGGAGGAGGAGGAGGAGAAGGAGGAGGAGGATGAAGAGGAAGAGGAGGAGGAGGAGAAGGAGGAAGAAGAGGAGAGAGAGAGAGCTTTTTCCTCTTCCCATTTCATAATCTTGAGTCTTTAATATTCTGTTTTCTCAGAGTACTGTGATAGAAATAGGGGAAGGTGAATTTGCTCTCCTATAACAGTGATGGTGAGCCTTTTAGAGACTGCATAGAGACTGCGTGCCATGCCATGCCATGCCCCCCCAGAGACCACATACAGTGCCCTGCCAACACCATGAATGCTGGGTGTGCTCCATCTAACCTTACCCTACAGAAGGAAGGGAGAAAGTACTCCCATTAGGTTGTTGGGCAGAGGGCAGATAAAGTGTCTTTAGCAAGTGTAGAGAGGGGGAGAGGAGTGATCCAAGCACTCTGCTCCCCTCCAGCTCTGCAGCCTATGAGCTGCTTACCTTATTCCACATAGGGGAGGGAGGAAGTACTCCCATTGGGCTGCTGGGCAGAGAGACAGGTAAAGTGAAAAAATGTCATTATGCACAGTGGAGAAGGGGAAGGGAGCAGCTCTACCTGAGTCCCTCTGTCTTTCTAGTAACAAACTCTGGGGAGCTGAGGGGGGGGATGGAGGTGGTGGCAGCACTCATGCCCACAGAGTGCTCTGCATGTCATCTTTGGCACACATGCCATTGATTCACCATCATGGTCCTATAGGAATTATGTTAAAATATATTTTCCTGTTTCTTTGTTAATTGTTTTAATCTCAGTTAGATGTTTAAATTCATGTTCCTTGTAGTTATAATGACCTGAAAAAGAATTGAGAAAATCTATGTCCCTCCTTTCTCTGTAGAGGTGGGGAATTACAAGGCATGTACTGTCAGACATGTTGATAAAGGGGTAGGTTTTACTGAACTTTTTTTTCCTTTTTGTATTTTATTCTTTTATTTTAAAAGGATGGTTTGATGGTTCAGGGAGAGAAATATTTGGAAATGAAGATGACATGAAAAACCAATTATATCAGTAAAAATAAGTCTCTTTTTAAAAAATGAAATGTATCTTCCTTGTTTGGCTTACCAATAGGACATAGAAGAAGTTTAATTGGTCTTAGAAGTTCCAAACTGGTATCAGATAAGGACTTAAGCCAAATGAGGTACCCTTATTTCCAAAACCACCCCTATCTTGACTCTAGTAATTCTGGGTTTGAGGAGAATGTGAGTTGTACTCTAGCTAGCTAGCCCTCTGACTACATATACACACTTCATCCTAAAATGACTCCCACATATTCAACCAGTTGTTTCCTAACTATTGAGATATAATAAATATTTTGGTATTATTATTCAAAGCTCACCACATCCAACATGTTCCAACTTTCTTCTTGAAGAAAGTATTTATAATATTAAAGAATGAGTCTTTAGTAGCTTAGTTACTAAGAGTATACTAAGAGTAGCTTAGATGTAACCTTGACCTTTTTCATCTCTTTATCCTGAACCATATTTTCTTTTTTTTTAAACTCTTACCTTCCATCTTAAAATCAATGCTATGTATTGATTCTAAGGCAGAATAGTGGTACAGGTTAGGCAATGGAGGTTAAGTGACTTGTCCAAGGTCACTAACTAGGAAGTTTCTGAGACCAGATTTGAACTTAAGACCTCCCATCTCTAGGCCTGGCTCTCAATCCACTGAGCCACCTCACTGTACCTTGAGACATATTTTCCAACCTATTTTTCAGGATCCTTCTCTGAGCCAACCTTCAAGATCAAGTCACTTATAATTCAAGTATGTATTGATTTGGTTTCGAGGATCTTGTCAAATTCTTCATATAATTTTTCCAGCTCTTCTTCCTGTGCAGGATGCATCACCTAACCAATGTGGAACTCCACAGAATAACAGGAATGAAAGATGTCATTAAGGAATTATATGCCTGGAAGAGAAAATGGGCTAGTCAGTGTCAAGAGCAAGAGAAAGAAGACATTTACAGGTGACTATTAAGAGTTGTTCCATGATATCCACAGAGTGTAAAGGATAATTTTAGTGTTGTGACCTAAACTATATTAATTATTGGTCACCATGGATATCCCAAATAACAAAAAAAATTTACCCAAGTCAGTCTAGAAATTTATGGTGATTTAATTAATATAGTGGAAAGAAATTTAAGAAGAAGGGAGAAGGAAAGGGTGTAGGATTTCTCCCGCCTTGCTTGTGCTGTGTGGGAAGATTAGAGACTCTAGAAGGTAAGGTTTTGGAGAGTAAAAGAGGAAGGAATCAGCCTGAACTCCAAGAGGGCTCAGCCAGGATGCCTGAACCTGAATTAGCTCAAGAATAAACTCACCACCAAAACCCAGACAAAGATGTAGGAACACTTAGCACACTGCCAGCCAGAGATGCCTCTCCAGGAAAAGAGGCTGAAGGGAGGAAGTGACGTGCCCTATATAGACAGTTTTACATCACTTTCCTGCGTCTCATCTGTATCAATGTTAGCTTAGCTTGACTTAGGACAGCCTAGGGGTCTGTCCACTGTTTCTACACATGTCTGTTGAAGGTCATTTTCTCAGATGCTTAATCCTTGAGTACGGTGCAGATATTCCTGACCTTGTTAAACTAAGTAGGGTGGAAAAATGTAGAGTTTCCAAGACTTGATTCTGTTAGACCAAGAATCTCTATTGTTACTAATCAGGAAATAGCTAAATCAGATCTTCTAAAGTATGGTCTGAGTAGGGTGGAGTTGTTTTAAAATTCAGAAGAGGAATATCTGTGGGAATAGAAACACAGAGGAAAAACAACTGCTTGATCACATGGGTTGATGGGGATATGATTGGGGATGTAGACTCTAAATGATCACCTTAGTGTAATTATCAATAATATGGATATAGGTCTTGATCAGTGACACATGTAAAACCCAATGGAATTGCACATTGGCTACAGGGGGCAGGGTGGAGGAGGGGAGGGAAAGAACATGAATCATGTAACTGGGGGAAAATATTCTAAATTAATTAATTAAATAAAAACTTTCAATTCAAAGAGTTGCTCCATTGATTCTCTTATGATGTCAAGAGAAACTGAGGAAGGCCTCCAGGATATTGGGTGGACTTCTTGTGACCTTTCTGATCAGGTCATGCCCCACTTACTCTAGTTTTGATGCTTAGGCTGCTTATATCTATGTGGCTTCAGGCCAGAAATCCCCATGGGGCCTCTCACAAGGACAACTTCAGTCCCCTGATAAAGCTGGCTTCTTTTTTCCTGGTTGTGGGATCAGCACTTGCAAATGGTACTTGTTCAGAAATTCAGGCCAGATGGAGTCAGCCTTATACTCCCCTAGGAGCAACCAGAGCTACAATTGAGTTGAGTGAGCCTTTGTCTGATCTGCTTTGGAACCAGATCTTCACATCACTTACAGACTATCTTTCTATCATGCCATTGCCATGTCCCTGCCACCTACTTTCAGCTCCATTTTATATGTGGTATTCCTCCATTCCAATGTAAGCTTCTTGAAGGCAGGGACTGTTTTGCTTGCTTGTATTTGTATCCCAAGAACTTAGCACAGTGCCTGGCACACAGTAAGCACTAAACAAATTCTTGATCTATCTAGAAATCTATCTCCAACATGCATAAATCAATCAGGATAGGCAGGCATGCATAAGTTTCTTCTTTTTTTACATTTTTCTTTTGAAAATTACACACAGATGCAATTTTTCACAATTATTTTCTGACATTTTGCAATTTAGATTTTCTCCCTCCCTCCTCCCCAAGACAGTAGATGATCAGTTTTAGATTATGTAAGTGCTTTCCTGGAATACATATTTCCATATTCTCCATGCCTTGACAGAAGACACATATCACACATACGATTAAAAAAAAACAACTCATGAAGGAAATAAAGGGAAAGATGGTATAGGCATGCATGAGTTTCAATGGGCATCATTGAGAGGAACCTCTAAATTGACAGAATCATAGATCTATTGACGTTTTGGAGTATTCCTCCTCTGCCACAGATGTTGACATTTGAGCTACAATTATCTTCATTGACAATCTCTTTGCTTACACTCATCAAGAATGCTGCAAGGCAAGATCCCCAAGAACCCCATGAAATAATGCTTCTTGTTACCTTGGGGCACCTGATGAGTCCAAAGCTGCCAAGTCCTTTATGTGCTTCACTGAACAGCTCTGGTGAGTTGTTCTTCCATTTAACAGCAACTTCCTTGAGTCTTTGAGCTTTGTTTCTAGTGAGAATGTCAATATTGGTATGGTTCATTTCCTCTAGTAGTATGTTAAACTGGATAAGGTCACTGGATAAAATTTCATTTTTAAGAGTACCAACAGTTAATATTTATAGACTAAAAATTCCTGGTGATTCTTCTTACCCAGTCTCCCCATTGCTGCAGGGCTTGGTGTAGTATGGAGGGCCATTTTGTATTTTCAGATGCTAAGTGTTTCATAATGATCTCACTTGATCCTCACAACAATCCTGGGAAGTAGCTGCTACTATTATCTCCCTTTTACAAAGGAGGGAAATGAGGCAAATAGGGATTTTTTGTCTGTGTCTGAAGCTGGATTCTAACTCAGCTCTTTCTGCCTCCAGCCCTGAGCTCAATCCACTTTATCCTACAAGATTTCATGGTGAAAGAGTCCATCCCTTGTTGACCAACCTCCTAGTGTATATATTCCCTCCCCTATTTGCCTAAACTCATTCTCAGAGGGCAGACATCATCTGTTGACAGCAGGGTCTCTATAGCCTTTCAAACAAAGCAGGAATGGCCAGACTTTACACTTCACTGGGCACCTAGGATTACCTGCGTACAACAAGGAAATATCAAAGTAGGATGTTTGCTGAGGCCAGTCCCCTGTGTCCCCTTTTAACATATCTGGCTGCAAACAAAAATGCATTAAGAAGAAATTTAATCCCAAAAAGAACAAGCTCACACTACAGGAAAGGCAGATGAGAGTTACCATCCTATCTCTGATCTCTTCTCTAGGCTTCAAGTTACCTTTAGGAGGTTTTGGTTTCTCTGCGTGTAAAATGGGCTTTAGCTCTGGGGATCACCCTGAGCCTTATTCTATCTGATGCTCATGACTGGCTGCCTCTGTTGGGGAAAAGAGGTAGCGGTTTGTTTTCTTTAAATATTCCAACTCTGCTTCCTACTCCTGAAGTCCTATATCCTGATGTCCCCATAATTGCAATTGTCTTTATTAATGAACATTAAAGAACCCAAACCTTACCTTCTGTCTTAGAGTCAATACTAAATCTCTGTTCTAAAGCAGAAGAGTAAGGGCTAAGCAATGGGGGCTAAGTAACTAGGCCAGGGTCGCACAGCTAGGAAGTGTCTGAGGCCACATTTGAACCCAGGACCTTCAAGTTCCAGAGCTGGCTCTCTAGCCACTCACTGCGCCATCTAGCCACCCCATCTAATAAACATTTACTAAGCACCTACCAAATACCAAGTATTATGCTAAGTAACTCAGAGATAAGGGACCTTACATTCCTGACCTCAATCCTCAGTCTATAAATTAATTTCTACAGTTAAATTAGTTTCTACTGATAAAAATATTATATTTTATGAGGTTTATCAAACATTATTAGAAATCAAAGGTACAAAAAATATAAACCACATTTCTGCCCATGGCTGATTAGCCAATTCAAAAAACCCCCGTGCTTGGCTTACCCACTACATCATTGCAACGGAAGGAGTTGCAATGGAAGGAGGAGTGTCTTGGGAGGCAGAGAGCCCTTTAAATATTAAATTGTGTTCTCGCCCAGGTGGAGACTCAGGTGAGATAATAGGGAATTCTGGGATACCAAGGACTTCTGGGGATTGAAGTCTGGGGTTCAAATCTCCATTTTTACACCCATCCCCCTGTGATCCTATTGGGAAAACAGTTTCCCCAAGGGATCATGGATACATAATCAACTGAAAGATTGCAATAATTTGTGGATAAAAGGAAAAGGTCTAGCACCCAGGAATGTGCACACCTATACTACACAGGCATGTGCTAGTTAATGACAAATCAGAAAAAACTAACTGCCCCCCGGGCTGTTCTAAGCCAAGTTTGAGGCACCATTGGCACATGTGAGATGCAGGAAGTGAGGTAGAGAACCATAAGGAGTGAAATCTGAGCAATTAAGATTCTGTAGTTGGGTTCTGGTCCCTTTTCTACCATTAATTAGTGATGTGACCTTGGGTGAATCACTTTACATTTCTAGGTCTCAATTCTCTCAACTATAGAATGGGAATAATAATCATCTGCCACAGTGAGAATTAACTGGAATAATGAATGATATGACCAAGATAGTCTTAATAGTGCTTTATGTGCAAAGAATAAGAAATAAAGTGGGTGCCTATTCACTAAGGAATGACTGAAGACTGCTAATTGTAGTTCATGGTTGTATTAGAATATTGCTGCATTGCAAGAAACTCTGAATATGACAAATTCAAAGGATCATGGCTCCACAGGAGTGTTCTCCTCAGGCCTGGCCACATAAGCTTGGGGTGGCTTTTCCTGGGTCCCCACCCTTTAAAGACAAGGCTAGTTCTTCTTTTAAAAGCCTTGAAACCATTCTCAAGTCTTAATTGGGCCCAAGGCTTGAATGGTTCCTCCTGGACCAGGCACAAAAACCCACACTGGAAGAGTCAGGATCTACTCCTCCTTCAGGTTTCTGAGCTGAGAGTTTACAGAAATGCGTGATGTGAAAACAAAAGGCATCAATAAAAAAAAATTAAATACATGCAAAAGTATTTCCAAAGTTCTATTCAAATGCTTTGGGGTTACTGCTCTTGTCATTAGGTTGGGGGTAGTGAGAGCTCCAGAAATAATGGGAGGATCAATACTAATGTTGTGAGAGTGGGAGGCTAAGGCAATGGCGTGTCCCCCCTCTTCTCTACTGGTGGTTACCTGCCCCAGGAGAATGTCACACTCCAACTTCTCAAGTTGACTTAAATAAGAATAAGGGGGGGCCAGCAGCACATTCTGTCCCTCACTCAGACCCTGCTTGCCCAAGGCAGAGGGATTTTAATTTACCATTCTTAATGAGAAAAAGAAACTTCGAATTAAAGAATATTCCAGCAAAGCCATCAAAACAGCTGCCCAGTCACTGAATCGAGAAAAGAAATGGAATTTCATTTCTTCTCTTCCCCAGCACCAATTTGGCTTAAATGATCAAGGGATTGGCTGTGTAGCAGCTAGACACCATGTCTTCATTCCGACATGGAAATCAGATGAGAGGGGGTGGAAGCCCTGGGGATATGAGGGCATATTGGTAGAATGGTGCTGGGGGGAAGAGGGAAAGAATCCAAATTATGTCCATCTTTCTCATTTAGAGAGTTTGACTGACTCTAGGGTGTGCCAAGGGCACTCTGTTCAAGAATAAGGACCCACTGGAGGTCAATTTATCTCTTCCCTTGCCCCAAGTCTCCAGCCTAGGAAACATCTCTTAGGCCTTTGGTCGGGAGAGGCAGGAGCCTGAATTGCATTTGCTGAAGTTAAGGAGGGAGATGACTGCAATTATATGTCTAGCCATGCTTTTCTCTCCTCTCTTCATAGCGGTGGAATGAGGCTCCGAGGAACAGCTGACCTACTTCTGTTTTCTCTTCTTTCAGATGCCTGGCTCTCTCTCATTTAATCTCTCTCTCCCATGCAGGCCCACCTCCCAATTTCTGCCCTCCTTGTAGGAATGTCACAAGGACAGGCCATAGATGTTCATGGGTAGAAAAGGGGGTACCCCAAACCCAGACCTCCCATTCTTCTAACCTTGGTCCTGTGAAGATTAAATTTAACCCCTTTCCCCCCTTTCAGTCCTGTCCATGCAAATTATCCCAAAGATGAGAGAACACTAGGAAATTTAACTGCTTCCATAATAGTCTTCCTCTTCAGCCTTGCAGAGGTGATCAAACCTCTCTACTGATTCTTACCTGTTAGCTGACCCCTTTAAATGCCTATTTCTTGGAACACTTAGTGGGGTCATGGTTCCGACTCACCCACCCCCTGACAGTTATTGTCATCAGGATTTGTGCCCAGGTTTCTGCCCTTAGCTAAATGGCATCTCTTTTGTGAGGATGATGAATATTAGAGAAAATATGGTAACTGGGTTCCTTCTCTTATATGGCCAAAGCCTATGTAGGCTCCATGACAGTTGGCACTGGTGGTATCACCTAAATTCAATTTTACAAGCATCTATATGTGTGCTGGACTCTGGGGTGACCAAGACAACAAGTTAAATAACTCTTGTCTGAAGAAGTTCATGTTCTGCTAAAGGGAAATTCTACTTAAAAGTCTCATATTTTTTTAAAAAAAGAAGGGGGCATTTAAGGGGGGCAGTGGATAGAGTACCAGGAGAAGGGAGGACTTGGGTTCAAATCTGGCCTCAGACACTTCCTAGCTATGTGACCCTAGGCTAGTCACTTAACCCCCATTGCCTAACCTTTGACCTTCTGTCTAAGAGTTGTTACTAGAAAAGAAAGTCAGAGTTAAAAAAAAAAAGACATATACATTAACAGAATCTAGAACTGAAAGCAACCTTAGAAGCCATCTAATCTAATCCCCTCATTTTACAGGTGGGGAACCTGAGGCCCACAGTAACTTGAGCAAAGTCACCAAGGTAACAAATGATGGAGGCAGAAAGTGAACCCTGGTTCTTTAGCAACAAATCCAATAGGAGATGGAGCCCATTCCCTTCTAGCCTCTGGCTAAGTGAAATCTAGGGTTCTTAAACACCCCCTGTGTCAGCAATCCTAAAAATTCCTACTTCTTTAGTCCTTTGACGTTTCCAGAGCATTTTCTTCACAATCCTATTGAGTTCAAGTGAAGTTATTTCCCCCCTTTTCCACATGAAGAAACTGAGTGTGAGAGAAGAGAACTGTCAGAGTTGGGATTTGAACCCAGAGTTTAATTTTTTTAACTGTAATTTCACATTCTTTTCACGGTTCAATATGGCCTCTGTGTTAACCAAGAGAGACAAGAACACAAGAAGACTTCCCTGTCTCTGGGCCCAGGTCAGAAGCTCCTGACTCCTGACTCCTGACTCTTCTGGTGCTGGCTTTTGTACTTGGTCCCCCAGGAAACTACATCAATGGGCTCCTCAGGGGCTCAAGCGTTAGTCCCTTGGACCAATGAAGACATTGGGCCCATTTAGAGCTTTTCTAAGAGTTCTCTAGGAGGAACCAAAAAGCCTGGGAGAGAATCCACTTCCCTTCAGGTCACACTCTAGGATCAGACCTTTCTCCTGGGACCTCAGAGCCAGCTTGTGACCTGAGGCCGGGCAGTGGATGGGCCTAGAGTCAGGAAGACTTGAGTTCCCATTCAGCCTCAGATCCTAATTAGCTATGTGATCCTGGGCAAAACCACTTCATCTCTTCTTTGCCTCAGTTTCCTCTACTGTAAATTACGATGAATAACCTCACCTACCTCTCAGGCTTGTAGTGAGGATCCAATGAGATTATATTTGTATCACCTGGCCCATAGGAGCCACTATAGAAATGTTTATTTCTTTTTTCTTTTCTCACAACCCTTGGGTTCTTTCAGCTGTCCAAAAAATTCCTACTTGTTTTAGTCCTTTGACATTGCATTCTAGATCATAGGTCATGCCAGGAAAGCTTCTTGGAGGAGGCAGGTTCTGAGCTTTATGAATAGGGGCTGAGAAGAGTAGCTCAGGAAGGGGGCAGATAGATGGATGGGGAGTCAGACCTGGAGACAGGAGGTTTGGGGTTCAAATGTGACCTCGGATACAAGTCACTTAACTCTAATTGCCTAGCTCTCACCATTCTTCTTCCTTGGAGTAGTGATTCTTAGACAGAAGGTAAGGGTTGGAGGCAGACAACAATTGGCCAAATGGCTGGAGATGAGAAGTTATATTAGGACCCATCTGGTCACTTCTAGAGAGGGAAATACAGGCTCATCATCATTAAAATTCTGTTTCCCTCATTCGGAGCCAGGAATCAAGAGAAGCTTTCATCAAGCCTCCAAGGCAAGCAGGATTCGGGATTCGGGACAAGGCTCCCATCCCAACCACAGCCCAACACAGACTCTTCAAGTTCCTCTTCAGCCCTGATTCCATGCTCTGGCCAGCTGCTTCCATCCCGCAGAGGGGGCCCACTTAGAAGAATTCACCATAGACTTGGAGAGGACCTTCCCCGCTGAAAGGGATGGTAAGACCTTGGGATTTGGGAGATAGCGATGAGGCAGGAGATTTCCCAGCACAGAGTGAGGGGCCATCTGCCCTGGAGAAAAAGGAGCTAATGAAGTATCTTCTGGGGATTGATCTCCCTACTTGCCATACTCCCTGGGGCAGGTCCCAGCACTCCCCAGTCTCCCATGGCTGATCAATTCTATTCATTAAGTAGAAAAAGCCTTCTGCTGGGTTTCTACTAATGAGAGCTACCTTGGCCCTGAGAATCCACGTGTACATTCCAAAAAAAACTCTCCAAGAGGCAATTAGCTCTGTGCTGCCTATCCAGGCCCAGAGTACAGCGGGGCCAGATTTCCGGATCTGCCATCATTGCCTCTGGCCCTTGGCAAAATGACAGTTCTCCAGAAATAAGAATGAGTTGGTTTCCTTAGTGCAAGGGGAATTGGCAAAGGGAATTTCAATCCCCTCTTTGCCAAGGGTCTAAAAGGTGAGAGATGTGGAATGTGGAGGTGGGAAGTAATAAACTGATGGAATAAGATGTTCAAGGGAGCCAGAGCTCACTTTTATTTCTGTGAATCAATGAATGGATGGATGAAAGAATAAAAAAAAATTATGAATATTTACTTTGTGCATCTTTATTGACCCTCAAGGGCATGTATGTAAAACCCGTGCAACATAAAGTACCTTGCACAATATTCACGTGTGTTCATGCACTTATACGCATACCTAGGTGTTTACACACATCAGTCAGACCCAGTTTTGTGTACTAGAGATGTTTCTGAGACGCCTCCTCTTGGCCTTCCACAGGATGAAACTTGGACGTCTCTGGCAAAGGTGAGTCATGAGCAGATGTAATTCAGAAACAAAATGCAACACAATACACCATTCTTTTGTTCTGCCCCCCCTTCCCCCAAAGCCTTGTGGTGGAGGCCTCCCCCAGATTGAGAAATCCCAACCCAAGGGGAGGTGGCTGGGTAAACCATCTACCCAGTTCCCCAAACTGAGCATGGTGTGCATGAAGTACCCCATGTACAATGGATTTAGAGTCAGAGGCCAGGAAGTCCAAATCCTTTCTCTGCTCCTTTATGACTGGTGACTCTGGGCAGTTCATTTCTCCAGGCCTCAGTTTCCTCATCTGTCAAATGAGGAGGCTGGACCAGATGGCCTTTAAGGTCCCTTTCAGCTCTATATCTGGTCCCCAAATGGCATAAATAATTTCAGTTGCAAATGGCCAAAGTGGGAATTGGAATCAAGCAAATTTCAGACCATAGGATTTATCTAAGGGAATAGATCATCTAATCAAGGCTAATAGTCAGTGGTAAAGGCTAATTTGGTCAAAATGTCCTGGGAAGCTAAGCCATTAAATGATGCCATCTTCTTAAAGCACAGGTTTATGTCACCACTTTAGCCAGGAAATTGGTGGCATCCTATCACCTACAGGATCAAATATAATATCCTTTGTTTGACATTCCAAATCCTTCTCTAACTTCCACCCCCCTCCCCCCAACCCTCACTGCCCCTTCTAGGCTTTTTACATCTTACACATATTCACCTCCCACCCCAGTCCCCTTTCAGTGATATTGGCCTCTTTACTGTTTCTTGAAAAAAGACACTTCATTTCCTGACCCAGGTCATATTTTCTGGCTGTCCCCATGCCTCTAATGCTGTCCTCCTGCCTCATCTCTGCCTACTGATTTCCCTGGCTTCCTTCAAATCCCAGCTAAACTCCCATCTTCAACTAGAACCTTTTGCTGATCTTTTTTTTTTAACCCTGACTTTCTATATGTAAATAATAAATATGGACAATGGGTAGGCAAACAGGGTTAAAGTGACTTGCAGCTAGGAAGTGTCTGAGGTCACATTTGTACTTAAGTCCTCCCAACTCCAGACCTAGAACTCTATTCACTGTGCCACCTGGCTACCCCTCTAGATCCTTCTTAATTCTAGTGCTTCCCTATATTGATGATTTCCACTAGTAGACAGTTATTTGTATGTTTCCACTCCATTAGACTGTGAAGTCCTTTAGGGCAGAGATTGTCTTTTGCCATTCCTTGTATCCCCAGCACTTGACACAGTGCCTAACACATAGTAGGTGCTTAATGTTTACTGATTAACTGCATTGGCTGATAAGTTTAGGGGCAGAGTTCACTATCACTCTTTCTCTCTTCTTCCCTGAGAAAGAATAGTGCCTGATAATGGTAACAATTACATAGAGCCCTAGGAAGGTTTTTTAAAGCATTTTACATAAATTATTTCATCTGATCTTCATAACAATCCTATGAGGTAGTAACTATTATTATTAACATTTTACAGATGGATAAATCGAGTCTCAGAGAGGTTAAGTGACTTGCCCCACAATTACATATCTAGTATTATATCTGTTAAAGCTAGGATTTGAACCCAAATTTTCTTAAATTCCAACCTAGACCGTTAACCACTACTCCACACTGTCACAGGAAGGTCAAAGACTGAGGAGAAGCTACCATAAAACAGAAAAATATTTATGTTATGGCATCCCAGTAGCAAAGAACTAGAAGCCAAGAGGTCACCCATCAAATGGAGAATGACAGAACAAATGATGTTATATGAATGCAATGAAATATTTTTGTGTCCTAAGAAATGGCAAATAATGATGAATTTGGGGAAACTTAGGAGGACTTGCTAGTTCAGAGTGAAGAAAGTAGAAGCAGAACAATTTACATAATGACTACAATTAATTTGAAAGGGAAGATGGCATTGAGAGTCATTAATGCTCTTGTCAATTCATCAGCTTAAGGGTGACTTTATGAGACTGACAGTGGAGTAAGTATGCTTCCTTCCTCATCTGTAGAGTGGTAGACTCTAGAGCAGCGATTCTCGACCTTTCTAATGCCGTGACCCCGCAACACAGTTCCTCATATTGCAGTGACCCCAAACCAAAAAATTATTTTGGTGGCTCCTTCAAAACTGTAATTTTGCTACAGTTATGATTCGGAATGTAAATACCTGGTATGCATTATGTATTCTCATTGCTACAAATTGAGAGGTTGAGAACTGCTGCTCTAGGGGAAGAAAGGGCGTATATTATTAGACATGGACAACATGTTGACTTTAATTTGTTTGTTTCACCCGGCTTCTTTTTAAGGGGACGATTCAGGAGGAGATGCAGGGGTAGGGAGACATTTGGGAGTAACCAATGTAAAAAAGACAGCAATAAAACTTTTTTTTCCTTTTTGATAGTGGCCAATTTTTCCCAGTGGGGATTATGAACTATTCTGGGAACTTAGAAAAGTTGTAGACTGTCCTTTAGTGAGGATGGTGGGGTGAAGAAGAATCATTATAGGAATATTGTTATGGGGGTGCAGATGTGTACCCCTGGGTTCGGGAAGGATGCCTTTTGCAAAGCATGCAAGGACTCCAAAACTTAGCTTAAAAACAAATGGAGAAATTTATTAATTTAGAAAGTAATGTTGAGAATGGCCAGGAGGATAGCAAGGTAGAACAGCAAGATGGGGAGCAGTTCCTGGGGGGACAGATGACTGGAAAGGCTGTCCCCCAGAGGACATCAGTTCTGGGGGTTTTTATACTCTTTTAGGTGTGGACTTGACTTGGAGAGTGTTAGTCCCTCAGGCATTTGGTGGGGGTGAGGTGGTCATCTGACTGGGGTCTGCCTGGAGGCCTAAAGATTCATCTCTTTGTCCATCTTACATATAGAGGATTATCAAAGAGGATAAACATCTCAGGACCCTAGGGGGGGGGTCTTTGGGTGTTTTCTAGGTTAAGTGTCAGAGGATGCAAAGGCCAGGGAGTTTCCCTGATAATAGTTTGCCTGGGTTTCTGGGGGTACAGTGCCCATGTCAAATATGACCCCTTTCAGTTCTGTTTTCTCTCAGGGTAATCTGAGAGCAAGGGGAATAGACTGGATGGATTCTTGAACCTCCCTTCACTTTCAAAGCCTCAGTTTGTTCTCTTGGAAAACAGGATTAAGTGACTTGCCCAGAGTCACACAGCTAGAAAGTATCTGAGGCTAGATTTTATACATGTCCTCCCCATTGTAGGCCTGGAGCTCTAGCCACTGAGCCACCTAGTTTCCCCTCAGAAATGACTGGACTGGATGATTTCTAAGGTCTCTTCAAGTTTCTTTTCTTTCTTTCTTTTTTTAATCTTTACTTACCATCTTAGAATCAATACTTTGTATCCAAGACAAAAAAGTGGTAAGGGCTAGGCAGTCAGGGTTGAATGACTTGTCTAAGGTCATACAACTAGGAAGTATATATCAGATTTGATATATAGGATCGCCCATTTCTAGGCCTGCCTCTCAATCCACTTCCCCACCTAGCTGCTCAAAGGGACTATGGATTGGAGTGGTACATTGAATCAAAAGGCAGTCAATTGACCTGACTTTTCTAGGAACAATGGCTGAAAAAAAATATTGATTAGATTATTTGATATAAGCATATAGATTAGAATTTGATATAAGGATATAGATTAGAATTTGATATGATATAGATTAGAATCTAGAGGTAGAAGAGGAATGGGAGGGGATGGAGTGGGGCCATGTGCTTGGTGCTGGGATGAATTGCAATATGGTGTCTTGGAAAAACTTGGAAAAACACAGAACCACTAAAGTAGTCAAAAATTTTTAATCGGGAAGAGACAAGTCCTTAATATTCAACTGCCACACAGAGCCAAGTGCTAAATACCATACAGAGTCAAAACTCTGGGGCTCTGGGGATGGTATCCCCAGAGAGAATCACTGCCAAAAGATGATTCTCCAAAGAACAATAGAACTTGGGAAACGTACTATTTGGGGAACTAAGGACAGGGAAATATGGTTGATTGGCTTTACCAGGTCTACAAGGAAATGAGAAGTCC
Source organism: Monodelphis domestica (assembly GCF_027887165.1). Classification (NCBI taxonomy): domain Eukaryota; kingdom Metazoa; phylum Chordata; class Mammalia; order Didelphimorphia; family Didelphidae; genus Monodelphis; species Monodelphis domestica. The sequence continues at coordinate 336,502,488 of NC_077227.1, forward strand.
AAGACAGGATTATCAGGGAGAGGCTGATGTTTTACAATGGATACTAAGGAAAGAGTCTAGCCAAGGGCTGATCTTCCTGGGAGAGGTCTTGGATACATGGAGAAATTCCTAAGACAAAAAGGGTACTTGAGATTTGATTAGATCTACTAGACCCACCTAAACTGGAATCTTTAAGTACATTTATTATTATTATTATAAATAAAGTTTATTATTTAGCCAGAGGCAGGGCAGTCCCTCCATGCAAGTCCCCAAGGGATAGGGGTAAATTTGGGGTTCCCCAAAACCCAATTGACAATGACCAGGATGGCTGGCTGGGATGTGAAGCAAGGTCAAGGCTCTAGGGCAGTGGTCTAGAAGAGACCAGATAAGATGGACAAGTTGAGTTTGTTCTCATTCATCAGGGCAGGAATTACAAACTGGAGTGAATTGACCACCCCAGAAATGACTTTATGTATGTGTTAATCTGAGTGCAGAGAAAGTGTGAGGTGAGAGCTTAGAGCTCTGAGGAGGTTGCTATTGGTCAAGTTGCTGGGAGAAAGTGGGGAAGAATTTATCAATGGTCCAATGAGGGGGAGAGATAAGTAGCAACTTCCTATTTTACCTGACTGATTTTAATAACAAGGTGGTGAGCTCATTATACCTCTAGGAGGAGCTTAAATGCTATCCAAACCCTCTAACTTCAGGGTCCTGGAACAGAATCTGAATTGCTGACCCCAACCCCAAAATATATTCCTCAGATGAAAATGGATGATGTGTTAAAATTCTACCATTAAAGATTTTTTCCTTTGAGTTACCAGATATTCTCTCTAAAAATCTAGCTATAAGCATGATGATAAATTAAGCATTTAATAGTCACTAACCAAGAAAATATATTTGAAAGTCCTTTGTGAATGGCATAGCATCTTATAACTATCAGTAGTTATTATTATTAAGCTTACTGTGAATTATTATCAGATCCATCACTTATTGAGCTGAAAGAAGTTAAAAAAAAATCCTTACCTTCCATCTTAGAATCAATACTCTATATTGATTGGTTCCTAGGCAGAAGATCAATTAAGGACTAAGCAATTGGGGTTAAACAACTTGCTCAGGGACACATAGCTAGGAATTGTCTGAGGACAGACTTGAAGCCAGGCCTTTACATCTCCAGGCCTGGCTCTCAATCCACTGAGCCATCCAGCTGCCCCTTGAAAGCAAGTTTTGATGGGGGTAGGAGTGGGGACAAGAGAAGAGAGAGGTCCAGAGTATGGATGAGCAATCCTGGATGGGGATGGCACCAGGGCACTATGGGCATGGTGATGGTAGAGGCCTGACCTCCACAAAGGAGGAGGAAGACAAGGGCTGGTGAGAGACCAAAGCCCTCAGAAGACCAATTTGGTTTACTTCACAGTTGGTTTGACTACTTCTAGCCATATTTGTAGGGGAATGGCGTTGATGTCGCTGGTTCTCTTTATGATCATCTCTCTCTCTCTTTGCTTTTGTATTTTTCTGGTTCTGGTTCTCCATTGTTTGACCTCACCTGCTCTCTCTTTCTCTTTCTTTCTATGTGTCTGTCACTTCCTCCTTCCTCATTTTGGTGACAAATCATCTTGAGATTTGGCAGCTAAGTATTAATCATCTGTAAAGGGGCCCATGGAGTTTCAGGTGCTTCTGAGGACAGCAGCCTAATGAAGGAGTTTTTGATGATAAAGGAGCAGGATGATAATAGATAGGTGGAAGTGGAATGGGAGAGAGGGCGTTCAGAGTTCAAGGGGCTAATTTTCAGAGGCTGAAGAAGTGATCAGTCTCTCTTGTCCATTCCCTACCCATAGCACATACTCTCGAAATGGGTGGTTGCCTGGAGAGTCTGGCAACATTTCAGCAGGATGAAAAGATGGCTCTCCTTAGAGTATCCAGGGGTATCACACCTTAGCACTGAAAGGGCCTTTTGTAGAATTGACACAAATATGGGGGGAAAAAACCATTACCCACCAGACCTGGTGATGGTAGGTCCTGGTTCAAATCTAGCATCAGAGGCTTCTTAGATGTATGATCCTAAGGAAGTCACTTAACCCCAATTGCCTAGCTCTCACCATTCTTCTGCCTTGGAATTGATATTCAATATAGATTCTAAGATGGAAGGTAAGGGTTAAAAAAAAAAACCCTGCCATTACCCAGTATGTAAGTGGTCAAAAGGTATAAGAAGCTTTTAGAAAATGAAATACAGAGATGAAAGAATGTTACAAATCTTGTCTTTTTTATTAAAGAGAAATAATCTTATTAAAGAGTAACAAAATAATCTTCTTATTAAATAGAAATGCAAATGAACAGAACTGAGGTTTCACTTCATATATACCACACTGAAAAATGATGATTAAAAAATAGAAGCCACTAAAGTTGGAGGGGCTAAAGAAATTCAGGCATGCCTCAATTGTTGATGGAATTGCAAATTGCTCTAAACATTCTGGAAAATGATTTTAAATAACTCAAGAAAAAAGCAGTTCATGCCTTTTGATTTAGCAATTCTCCTGCCCTCTGTAGACACACCCCAAGGAAATAAATGATAGAAAGAAAGGTCCTATATGTAACTAAATATTCCTAGTAATGTTGCTTTGTGTTGGCCAAAACCAAAAACCAAAGCAAAACCTGGAAACAAAATGAGTCTCCATTAATTGGGGAATAGCTAAAGAAATTGTGTTACATTGAAATGGAATATTTTTTGCACCAGAAGAAATAAGATGTGTATGAAAATGCTGCAGAGTGTAGAAAACAAAGTCAACTTTCACCGCCCATTTCCTAAGTGTCCCAGTGGATAGAGTCTGATCTCAGACACTTCCTAGCTGTGTGACCCTGAGCAAGTCACTTGATCCCAATTGCCTAGCCCTTACCACTCCTCAGCCTTAGAACCAATACTCAGTATCAATTCTAAGACAGAATGTAAGGGCTTAAAAGAAAAAAAAAAGAAAGAAAACAGAACTAAGGGAACAATATATACAGTGACTTCAATAATGTAAATGAATTCTAAAAAAAAAAAATCAAACCTTGATGAATGATTAATTGTAATGACCACCTTGGTTAGAGAATTGCTACTGAAATCATCTCCCTCTTCTCAGTAGAGGTGGGAGAGTATAGAATGCATCATATGCTGTCAAGGTTGCTGTATCAGTTGACTGCATCAATGTTGGGTTTTTTTACAAAGAAGGTTTCAGTTGGGTCTGGCATGGTAATGAAGGAGATGACTGTGGAATAAAAACCTAAGGCAATAATAACACTTAAAAAAAGAAAATGTCAAATGTACCTCACGGAAGAGCTCATTTATTACTTATTTTATTTTCTAACTTGTGTGTCTTCTGTGTAAGCTCATTAGAACTCAGATGACTATTGTATAAGCTCATTACAACAGTGTGATGGACCAATACATAACAATCATCTCTTGTTAGAATGGAAATTGCCTAGCAATAAGCTGATACTCTACAGATTTAATAGATCCTTGATCTCATCAATATGGAACCTTCTTTCAGTAGTACAGATCTCAATCTATTTATGTCTTCTCAGTTTTGTTGGCACTTATCCATGTCCTCCCTCTGGAAAATCCTTCAACTGGAGTCTATCCAACATGTTGGGGGCCTTCCTCTAGGTCTCTTTTGATATTGGGAAAGATTTTTTCTTTTTTTTTTTTAATTCAAAGATATTCTATTTCCCCAATTACACGGAATAATAATTTTCCACATACATTTTCTGAAATTATAAGATCCAAATTGTCTCCCTCCCCCCTCAGAGATGATATGCAATTTGATCTGGCTTTCACATGTATTATCATGTAAAACATATTTCCATATTGGTCATTGTTGTAAGAGAATACTCCTATAAAACGAAAACTCCAAAATAAAACAATAAACTAATGCGAAAGATAGTATGCTCTGATCTGCATCTGACTCCAACAGTTCTTCCTCTAGAAGTAGAGAGCATTCTTTGTCATAAGTCTTTCAGAATTGTCCCAGATCATTGTATTGTTGATGGTAGCTAAATCTTTCACAGTTGATCATTCCACAGTATTGCTGTTAATGCGTACAATGTTCTCCCAGTTCTGCTTATTTTATTTTGCATCTATTCATGTATTATGTAAAAATAGACTCAAATCCAGGACTTCAATCCCCACAAGCCTTTGCTCCACTTCCCCAGAATGCTTTGTAATCTCACCTGGGCCAAGAGTGAGATGGGGTATTTAAACCTGGTTGTGAATAGGCTCGGCCTCTTTTGGACTTCCGTTTTGGAGCAGACACTTCTCTTTCATGATGTGAGGTTATCTTGTCTAGGCCTCTGGCCTAGGCACGTGTTTTTCTTATTCTGTATTTTCTTTAATCCTTAACCTTTAATAAACCTCTAAAAAATATAATACTCCTTGCAGAGAGAAACTAATTTCTACCTGCCTCAGTATCCCTTAAAATTTTAATCTTTACATTGTCTAGGACCTGTCTTCGGGTCTCATTCTCTATCTACCTTGCTACCCCTCATGTATCCTTTTGATGATATATCATTTGTGCTTCTTCTTGTGGGTAAAGTCATTAATAATATGCCGGAACCTATTTATGCCTACTGTGCGTTGCCCTTTGATTCACCTGAAGTTTTGACTCGTCAGAGATTGTAGAATCTCATGACTTGTAGGCATATTGCATTGCTAGAGAACCATTAGTTTCAAAGAGATGGACTTTTGTTTCAGAGATAATTTCCCAAATGCTCTCCTTCCTCCTTTTTCTACTCTGGGTTAAGTACACTATCAGCCTGTAAAATTTTTCCAGAAGATATAGACTGATTGATACAACAGCTCAATGCCCTGTCTATCCACATTTTAATCCAGACGCAAAGTATTCTTCATCCATTTGGTTATTCCTGTGTGAATTGTCAAACTGAACTTTTCTAAGTTGTGAATCTCATTAAGAAGAAACTGGCAGCAGGGTGGCTCAGTGGATTGAGAGCCAGGCCTAGAGATGGGAGGTCCTGGGTTCGAATCTGGCCTTGGACACTTCCCAGCTGTGTGACCCTGGGCAAGTCACTTGACCCCCATTGCCTAGCCCTTACCACTCTTCTGCCTTGGAGCCAATACACAGTATTGATTCCAAGATGGAAGGTAAGGGTTTAAAAAAAAAAACACCTGCAATGTTTTAGTGCTTGATTCAATCAACACACTGTCATCCACCAACAAGAGCATCTGAAGGACTTGAACATTTATAAGGGATCCATCTTGCATTTGGGCTCCTCACCAGAGTCCTCTGCAACACTGGCAACCACCTTTGGCAAGGTGTTTTATGCCTCACTTGATGTTAATAACAGGAAGAAATCTGAACAAAGTTATCAACAAAGTTGTTGCTCACCAAACAACTGAACAAATATTTATTATGACAAGGTCTAGAAAAACCACCTTGAATACTGCCTTCTACACTGTCACAAAAACACATATTTTTATTTTATTACTTGGCATTTGTACAGAGTGTTAAAGTTTCTTGTTTTTTTGCTTTTTTTTTTCCTAAGGAAGGTGAGCCTCTGTTCCTTCTCAAAACCCAAACCTTTGGTCCCTAAGGTCACATTTCTAGCCTCTTCCTTATTTAGCCACCAGTAGATGGGGATTTGAGTCCAGGCCAAGGCTTCCCATTTCAGGCTCCCTTTATCTCCAGGGATGATTTCCTGCTGTACAGTGTGTTCATTCCAGCAATCCCTTAAGGGGACCTGTGTCCTCTTTGTCCTTTTCCAGGCAATGGGAAGGGAGAGAGCCATGGGCGGGCACCTCTGGGGAAGGCCCCTTGTGGGGCCAGAGTTCAGCATTCAGCCTCCAGTGTTCTGTGTTAAGGGAAGGGAATACAATTCCCCCCAAATGGAGCCTGGGAGTCTAGCCCTCCTCCCCTCCAGGAAAATGAACAGCAATTTTTCAAGAAGGAAAAGAAAATGGGGGAATGGGGTGGGGAGCCGCAAGAAAGGTTCCTGCCATGAAGCCCAGGCTGGTGCTAGGAAAAGGAGCCAGGAATCAAAAGCCTTTGAATTTCATTGTTTGCCCTAGGGAAAAAGGAGGGTGCTGCCAAATGGGCACTTAAGAGCCAGCCTTGCCTCCACCATCCCCCACCGCCTCCTTTCATCCCTTCTTCCCAAGACAGGGTTGCAGACCCTGAAAAAATCAGGGAAGCAGTCTCTGTTGATGTCCCAGCTGCTAGGCTTTGGAGATGAGAAACCTGCTAGCGAGATTCTAAACAATAAGGAGAGGAAGGGGGGAAGACCAGGCCGAGGGAGGAGGGAAGCAGTTAGCCAGCGTTGCCATGCTCTGGCCCCCTGGAGCTGCTTTTCTTGCCTAGCTTTAACATGGGCATCCTCAGAGCATCTCTAGCATCAGGTGGTCCCTCCCTGGGTGGGGAGGAGCCAGGGCAGTGGTGGGGGAGAAGGGGAGACGGAGGGGGAGACACTGGCGCATTTGAAATGCCAGGCATCCTCCCCACATCCCTCAAGTATCTCTTCTAAGCCCTGCCTGGGCCTGACCCAGCTTAGCCTGTGAGATATACCGGGTTCACAGCACGGAGGCGGCACAGCTGCTGACAAGCTAATTAAGAACGCAGGAGGAGGGTGGGTTTTCCGGCATTGGATGAAATGACGGCAGGGGAAGAGAGATCAAATGGAGATACTCTTGTGGCATTGCTTACACCCAGTCCCGCAGGGCTGCAACCCCCATCCCTCAGTCACTAAGGATTATGGGTGATGAAAGCCCTCACAAACTGTCAGAACCCTCCGGAGGGCATCTTGTCCATCTCTCTGCCTGTGAGTAAATGAAGGGAGGAGACAGGAGAGGGGCTGCTCTAAGAAAAAAGGGGAGGTGAGGACTCAGCCTGCCCAAGTCACCCGCTGCAGTTTGGACCATTATTGTCCCATATTTTCTCAAATCTAACCTCAAGCATCATGCCATAGGGTCCGTGTAAATCTTCTTGTGCTCAGTGGAGAGAGAGGAAACTGTCTTTGGGAAATTCCTCCACAGTATAAAGGATGCTTGCAAAGCTCTAACTAGCATCTAGTCCAAGGCAGCCAGGTGGCATAGCAGATAGGGTATGGGACCTGGAGTCAGGAAGATCCAAGTTCAAATCTGACTTTAGACACTATGAGACCCTGGGTAAGTCCCTTAGTCTCTGTCTGTTTCCTCGTTTGATAATTGCACCTACCTCTCAATTATTGTGAGGATTGATACTAGTCAAGTGTCCAGCACATAATAGATGCTCAATTAAATGACTCTTCTTTTTTCTTCTTTCCCCACCTCCCATCCCCGAGCCTTCTCTAGGCTAAGGAATCCCCATTTCTTCTTTTTTTTTTTTCACCCATACCTTCTATCCTAGAATTGATGCTAAATATTGGTTCCAAGGCAGAATGGCAAAGGCTAGACAATCAGAGTCAAATGACTTGCCCAGGGTCGCTCAGCTAGGAAGTATCTGAATCCAGATTTGAACCCAGGACATCCCATCTCTAGACCTTACTCTATCTACTGGGCCACTTAGCTGCCTCTGGAATTCTCATTTTCTTTCTTACACTCTGCAAAAAAATGAAAATAAAAAAATCATAGCATCAGGGCATTTAGAGTTGAAAAGTATATTTGTCCAACCCTCTTGTTTATAGACTGGAGGGGAAATGATTTGTCCAAGGTCACACAATCAACAAGAGAAAGAGCTCGACTTTTGTCTCCTAATCTAGAATCCTGACCTCTGTCCCATACAACTATAATCCTATATTACTGCCTTCCTCCAGTCCCTCTATACCTACCCTTGAGGGGAGACAGTGAGAAGAGCAAAGGACCATGTTTGAGGCTCTATTCCTAACCTATCTGATGGTGGTAGGAGGGGGAATGGTGCTGCTTCCTTCCAAGGTGGCCAAGCCACTTTCAGATTGGGCATGGGGATGGGCAGCAGCACTATAAGGCTTATTAAGAAGCCGAGGATAGAGGAGAGTGACGAATGGTGTCAGGACCAAGGCAGAAGTAGAGGAAAATGATCAGACTAGCCGATGCCCTCCACCCATCTACCCCAGGGGATTCTGGTCTTGGTGATGGGAGTGAGGAATGTGAGAAATCAGACTCAGGTCAAAATATCATCCCTGCCTCATCTAAAGAATGTTCTGCTTGGATGCCTTCAGTCCTTGGCATGGAGGACTCCAGGGGCAGTCTCTTTCCTCCTGCCTCTAGGCTGCCCTCTTCCTGGGACGGTCTAGAGACCATCCCTTGCCTCCAGCACCTCCGCTCCAGGGAGAACCTCCCAGACTTGTTTACCTTTCAGGCTTCTAGCGAGCTGCAGGGCATAAATGATTAAAAGTGCCAACCGGCCAAATGCCAATACCCATAAGCAGGGCTGGGAATATGCTCCAGGAAGCTTGTTAACTCTAACAAACAGGACCAACAAGGAAAATGCATCTTCTCCACCTCTCCCATTCAGTTCCATGGGAAGAGAGGAGAGGAAATAAGCAGATAAATAAGCCTAAAATTAGGAGGGCAGGAGGATCACTCCCCACTAGACTTCCCAGCCCTTTATGAAGTGTCAGTTTGTCTTTCCTTCTTTCTGCAGCAGCACCAAGACATATTTTGTACACACACACACACACACACACACACACACACAAGTCATTCTGGTAACTCCCTATTACCTCTAGGAGCCAATACAATGTCTGTTTAGTCCCCTGACTCCCTTGCTGTCTGGTTCGAAACAATCTTTATTATATATCACTGCCCTTGGGGTACTTACTCTCTTGTCTGGCCAAAGTTCCCTTCTAGTTTCTCACATGCCATACCATCCTTGTGCCCGGTATGCACTTCCTCCTCACCTCTGACTCTGAGAAATCTTTCTTTCTTTTCTTTTTAAACCCATACCTTCTCTCTTGGAGTCAATACTGTGTATTGGCTCCAAGGCAGAAGAGTGATAAGGGCTAGGCAATGGGAGTCAAGTGACTTGCCCAAGGTCACACAGCTGGGAAGTGTCTGAGGCCAAATTTGAATCCAGGACCTCCCATATATAGGCCTGGCTCTCAATACACTGAGCTACCCAGCTGCCCCCTCTGAGAAATCTGTTGTTCCCTTCCAAGCTCAGTGTAGGGGCTATCTCTTACATGAGGACCCTAGTGCCTCCCCTTCCCCAATTATCTTATATATATTTTATATATTCGTTCCATCTCCTTGGAAAGGCTATAAGCTCCTTGAGGGCAAGGACTATTTAATTTTTTTTAACCCTTACCTTCTGTCTTAGAATTGATATGAAGCACTAGATCCAAGGCAGATGAGTGGTAAGGGCTAGGCAATTGAGGTTAAGTGACTTGCCCAAGGTCACAAACCTTGTTTAATTATTTTATTGTCTTCAGCATCTAGTTCAGTGCCTGGCATTTGTAGGCACTTGATAAATACTTTCTTCTATCCCCCTTTAATAGTCTGAAACTTTGCAGTGCATTAGAGTAGGGATCCCCTTCTTCCGTGGTAGCACCTCAGGTGACTTCCCCACTTTGTCCTGAGTGCAAAATTTTCTAATTATGGCTCTGCCCTACTCTGTACAAAACACTGCTAAGTAGGTTCTTTTGGAGCTAGAAAGAAGACTAAGACAACAATTCTTGTCCTTGGGGAGCTTCCAGCGCAGTAAATGAAATAAGACAGTTCTACAGAGAAATATATGTTAGGAATATGAAAGCAGGATAAAAGAAATTAAGTACTAAGAGAGACTCTCTGGCTAAAAGTAGGATGGATTTGAACTGAACGGAAGGCAGCTAGCTGGGGCAGTTGATAGGGCATTGGACTTGGAGTCAGGGGGACCTGAGTCCCCCTAGCTGGACAATTACTTTGGACAAGTCAGTTAATCACAGTTTTCTCATCTGTAAAATGAGGATAATAATAGCAACTAGAACCAAATTTATTCTGAAGATCAAATGAGATAATATATGTAAACCATAGCACCAGTGCTATATAAATGTTAGATATGAGTCTTGAAGAATAGGAATGCAGGCAAGTTAGAAATAGGGGATGAAGAGGGGAGGGAGGAGAGGGTATAAAGACATGGAAGCAGAGAAATATGGGGCACATTCGGAGCCTGGGAAGTACACTGGGTAGACTACATTGTTAGGTGTATGAATCCAAAGAGGAGGGAATAATCTAGAAAGGAAGATAGGGTCCAAATCTCAGAGGGCCTTGAATGCCAAGCTATGACATTTGGAATTTTATTCAGAACAAATGGAAACCATTGATTCTTGCCAGCTTGAGAAATGCAGAGTGTTCAAGTACAGATGACTTGGGAAAATAGACTTCCTGATCCCAAGAACTCATGCTCTAGCCAAGAAATCACTATGTACTGAACAAGCCACTCTGCCAGCTCAGTAGCAAGGCACCTGAGGAAATATGGCTCCAGCCTTCCATCACTACTCCCCCTGCTTCCCTTGTCCCCTGGAGTGATTCAGAGGGCTGAATCATTTCACCCGGAACTGACTTTCTGAGGAATTCCTTTGAGATTGAGATAATGAAGGAATCTGAGACTGGAACACCCAGAAGGCCAGCTTCCTGCCTCCCACGTAGCTGGGCTTCTGAGAAGGGGGTTTGGCCAATCAGTCTTTCTAGATTGTTTCCTTCAGAGGCTGGGAGCTATTAACCAGAGCCCAATTGGGGAGTTCTTCTTCTAGGCTGATCTAAGCAGACACTAATGGTCATTGAGGATAGAAAAGCAATGCCTACTAGAACCTTTATGAAAGAAGGGGAAAGATTGGGAATGCATCTCTCATTCTTTGAAGAAGTAGACAACAAAGAATATATGCAAATACAGTGCAAATCAATCCATGATTGTATGAATCCACTTGTTGCTCAGTCCTGTCTGACTCCTCATGACCCAGTTTGGGGGGTTCTTTGCCTTTTCCCCTTTTTTTTTCAATCCCTGTTTTCTTTTTCTTTTTTACATTTTCTTTTTCAAAATGTTATTATAAACTTAACCATCAACAAATATAAATTTTGAAATGCATAAGATAAAGCAATCAAAATGGAAGAAATTTTTCACATGAAATCATGAACATTTTCAATTTTTAACCCCTGTTTTCTGTCTTAGTAACAATTCTCAAGAGCTAGACACAACTGGGTAGCTCAGTAGATTGAGAGCCAGGGCTAGGGATGGGAGGTCCTGGGTTCAAATGTGGCCTCAGACACTTCCCAGCTGTGTGACCCTGGGCAAGTCACTTGACCCCCATTGCCTAGCCCTTACCACTCTTCTGCCTTGGAGCCAATACTTAGTATTGACCCCAAGAAGGAAAGTAAGGGTTTAAAAGTAAATAAACAAACAAACAAACAAATAAATACATAATAAAGTCATCAAGAGCTAGACAAATAGGGTTAAATGACTTGCCCTAGGTCACACAGCTAAGAAATATTTGAATTTGAAGCCAGGTCTTCCTTATACCAGGTCTGGCCTCTGTCCACTGTGCCACCTAGCTGCCACCCGTTTGGAATTTTCTTGGCAAAGATACTGAAGTGATTTGCCAATTCCTTCTCCAGCTCATTTTACAGATAAGGAAACAGAGGCAAACAAGATTAAATGACCCTTGCCCAGGATCCTATAGCTAGTAAGTATCATAAGTCAAATTTGAGTTCAGAAAGATGAGTCTTCCCTTTTCAAGGCCTGGCACACTATCCATGGTGCCACCTACCTATATCCTAGCTCTGAGAATTCACAGCTCACACCATGTTAGCCAAAGGCCTACAGCCTAAAAATGGGAAAAGAGTAAAGTCATAGGAAATGGAAAGGGTATATTTTGCCCTAATTCAGTAAAGCTAAATGAATCCCAGCAGAGGCCTAAAGGGAGAGGGTTCCTTTCCAGGCCCGAAAGTGCCAGAATAGGCCAATGCATTCCAGAAATAGGATGGAGAAATAGGATCCAAGTTTCTCCTTGACCATGATGCTCCATCTCTTCCTTCCATGCCCACTCCAGCCTGGGAGCTCTTCCTCCTTACCTCTGCCTCTTAGAGTCTCTGCCTTCCCTCAAGGCACAGTCCTTATACAATGCTGTGGAAGAAGCCTTTCCCGAGTCCCTCACTAGATGATGCTCCCTTCCTCCTCCCCAAATGATCCAGCACCGCCTAGACAACCCATGTACAACAGAATGAAAGCTCTTAGAGGGTAGAGACTTCATTTTTATGTTTCCAGTGCCTGGCCCAGTGCCTTGAATGTAACAGGCAGTCGATCAATGCTGATGGGACTGGATAAAACTTTGAGGTCATCCAGTCCATCCTCCTTATTTCATACATGATGAAACTGGGGCTCTGAAAGGCAAGTGATTTATCAAAGGCCAATTTAGGATAAGAATCCAGCCCTTCTAGCTCCTCAGACAGAGCTCTTTCCTGTACACTGAATGTTTTTAGATTTAGGATTATAGATTTTTTAAACCCGTACCTTCCATCTTAGAATCAATACTGTGTTTTGGTTCCAAGGCAGAAGAGTGGTAAGGGCTAGGCAATGGGGGTTATGTGACTTGCCCAGGGTCACACAACTGAGAAGTGTCTGAGGTCAGATTTGAACCCAGGACCTGCTGGCTCTCAATCCACTGAGTCACCTAACTGCCCCCTACTTTCTATCTTATTAACAACTTTAAGAGAGAAAGGTTAAGTGACTTGCCCAGAGATCAGATTTGAACCTAGGACCTCCCATCTCTAGGCCTGGCTCTCAATCCACTGAGCTACCCAGCTGCCCCCTCCAGACCTGACTTTTAATTCATTGTGCTCCCTAGATCCCCATAACAGTCAGTGTTGAGTTATTTGACCACAGTAACTCTCAAAGCTACCCAGCTTCCCCAGGATTCTAGATTTTTAAAGTTAGCAGACCATTTCCCAAGTGCGATGAATTCCTTAAGTTTATATAGTATAATGAATGGTAGAGCTGAGATTTGAACCCAGGCCTTCTGAATCTGAATCCAGTGTTCTTTCCACTGGGTCATGATATTTTCAAGGACTCTTCACCTCCCTTCCATCTGTATCTTTTGCCATTTCTTAAGGATGGTGATTGACCTAGTAATCTTCTCACTTCTGCTCAGAGAATTAACAAAAAGAGCCCAGAGATTATTTTGGTTTGAATGGCTCTCCGTGAGAGCTGAATGCCTTGGCTATTTGACAGACCTCCGGCCTGATCCCTGGCTGTGGCCCAGTTCCACAAATATCACCTGAGGGAGGCAAAGTACAGCTGATAGTGGGAATGCTCTCCATCCTCCCTCATGCCAGCCGCATGGTACCCCCAGAGAAGGTGTTCCTGAAATCCTCCTGGGCCCGCCGGCTTTGCATGTGATTTTCTTCCGATGAGATCTTGTTTTGCCAACTAAATTAAAACTATGACAGAGAACAGAGACTACCTCTTGCAGTTTAGTTCAATTAAGATTTCACATCAACAAATTAAAATGCATCCTCGTTGCCTGTAAGGCAAATCCGCCTGTGCTTTGGAGAAGGTTCCAGCATTTGTTGCTTGGGCACCTAGCCGGAATAATCTGAGCTCAGCTGGGAGGACAGCCTCACCTTGACAGCTTGCTCGTCTGTGGCAGTAGTCTGGGGCCTGGGTCAGGTCCTCATGACCTGCTTCCTCTAAGCCAGGGGCCCGAACACTTTTACCCAAACGCTAAGGACCAAAAAAGGGATTCTATTCATCCCTAGAACTGCAAAGTCATGAAAGAACTTTGATGGCAAGACCATAAAATCATAATAGCTAGCATGAAGGTTTACAAAGCCTTTTAAATGCTCATAATCCTTGCAACAACCCCGTGAAGAAGGGGCTGTGATTATCCTCATTTTACACATTAAGAAACTGAGGCTGAGTGCTCAAGTAACTTGCCAGCGTTATTTCACACAGCAAGTAATATCTTGGGCAGGACTTGAATTCTTGACTCCAGGTCTGACCCTCAGTTCAGTCCACACCTAGCGGCTGCCCTGCTTAAGAATTCTACCGCAGAAAGCAGACCTTGTTTGCTCTGTAAAATGAGAGATGACCCCATTTTTTAAATCGTAGGATGAGTAGGAAGTAAGAAACAATTCCATGAGGGCAGGAGTTATCCCGCTTATTTCTGAATCTTTGGTATCTTTGTTATTTTCCCTGGTGCCCGTTGTGTTCTTTGCATAGTAAACCACCGAATCTCATAGTGGTAAGGAATCTCCGAGGTCATGAGGCGAACTTGAACCTAAACTTGTCCCCAAACAGGAATCTCATCACTTCCATAACAGCCCTGACAAGTGGCCATCCTGCCAGTTGGTCATTGTCTTTCCTACTTGAAGAGGACCCCAAATGACATCATTATGACACAGTCAATATCCAGCGTGTCCGACCGTGGCTGATCAGACCCATGCAAAGGACAAAGAGTCTGTATAAACATCTGGCAAAGTAAGGTTGTCTCTGAAACGGAATATCTCACAATTCTTTGGAGCTACTGCCATTCTGCTTTGCTCATGGAACACGGTGCCTTCTTTCATGCAGGCACGTCACGCAGGGCAGTCCTATGCCAGTGTCTCCCATGTCTCGGGCTATGTTGTACAGAAAAATACCGCTAAAGGCTGTCATGTGATCACTGGAGAAACTGACAAAAATGTGTTTCCATCTGACTTTGTGTTCAAATGTGCTTAAAAAAACCTCAGAGACCTTCTGTAGAGATAACAAATACACAGATACCAATACTAAAGTTCTTTTTTTTTTTAAACCCTTACTTTCTGTCTTAGAATTAATACTAAATATCAGTTCCATGGCAGAAGAGCGGTAAGGGCTAGGCAATGGCAGCCAAGTGACTTGCCCAGGGTCACACAGCTGGGAAGTGTCTAAGGCTAGATTTAAAACCAAAGTTCTTCAGAGAGACCTTTAGAGTTTCCTTGTATTATTTCTCCTGACCTCTGTGTGAGTGCTTGACTTGTATGAGTTCTCCAAATAGTCTTTTTTTTATTTTTTATTTTTATTATTTTTTAAAAACCCTTACCTTACATCTTGGAGTCAATACTGTGTATTGGCTCCAAGGCAGAAGAGTGGTAAGGGCTAGGCAATGGGGGTCAAGTGACTTGCCCAGGGTCACACAGCTAGGAAGTGGCTGAGGCCGGATTTGAACCTAGGACCTCCCATCTCTAGGCCTGGTTCTCAATCCACTGAGCTACCAGGCTGCCCCCCCCCCCCCAAATAGTCTTTTAACCAACCATATGCTATTTAAAGCTCCTCTTAATGTCCTTCCAAACTTGGATTTGAAATTGTTATGTTGGACAGTTCCAGTTGCTAGGAAGTGTTTGCTTCTATAACACAGGATTCTTCTACCTTCTTACCACTCATTCTGCCCTCTGGGGCCAAGCAGAATAAGTCTAGGCTGTTTCACATAAAAACTCTTCAAATATTTGAAGATAGCTCTTGTGTCTTCTCTTCTCCAACCTAAACATTCTCAGTTCCTTCAAGGAATTTAGTAGACAGATAGTTAATAAATGTTTGTTGAACTGAATTAAATTGAATAAAGAAGTTGGGGGTGGAGGGTTTCCATCAAAATGATGATCACATGAATGCTTGAGCTTCTAAATTTGAGAAGGAATTAAAAACACGTTTAATGTCAAACTGGAAATGTTTATTCTTGGGGTACAAGGGCAGCTAGAATGGTGAAGTAGAATGCTGGGCCTGGAATCGGGAAGATTCATCTTCATGTGTTCAAATCTGGCCTCAGATACTTTATTAGCTGTATGACTCTGGACAAGTCACTTAACCCGTTTCCCTTAGTTTCCTCATCTGTAAAATGAGTAGGAGAAGGAAATGGCAAATCCTTCTAGTATCTTTGCTAAGAAAACATCAAGAGGGGCAACTAGGTGCCTCAATAGAGAGTCAGGTTTAGAATTGGGAGGACCTGGGTTCAAATCTCATACATTTTCTAGCTGTGTGACTTTGGGTAAGTCATTTAACCCAACTTGCCTCAATCTTACTGTTCTTCTACCTTGAAACCAATATTCATATTGATTTTAAGACAGAAGGGTTTAAAAAATAAAAGAAAACATCAAAAGGAGTCATGAAAAGTAGGACATGACTGAAAAATAAACAACAACAAGCAGGGGGAGAGGGTATATGCATATAATAGAAATATGTTTCTTATAATCCAGAGGGCAGTTTTTTATTGTTTGTTTATTAAAGATCAGTATCATTAGATGAGTTAGATCTTTGATTTTTTAAATTCAAATATGATTTTATTTTCCCAATAATATGTAATAACAATTTTCTATATACATTTTCTGAAATATAAAAACCAAATTGTCTCCCTTCCTCCCTTCCCTCTCCCCTCTTGAAGATGGTAAGTAATTTGATCTGGGCTATATATGTATTATCATGCAAAACATATTTCCATATTGGTTATTGTTATAATAGAATACTCATATAAAACCAAAACCCTCAAATAAAACCATAAGTAAACTAATGTGAAAAATAGTTTGCTTTGATCCACATCCGACTCCACCAATTCTTTCTCTGGGGGTGGATAACATTTTATAAGTCCTTCAGAACTGTTCTATATCATTGTATTACCGTGAGTAACTAAGTCTTTCATAGTTGATCACATAGTATAATATTGCTATTACTGTGTACAATGTTCTGGTTCTTATTTTGCTCTGCTCTATCAGTTCATGTCGGTCTTTCCAGCTCTTTCTGAAACCTTCCTGATCATCATTTATTATAGCACAATAATATTCCATCACCAACATATACCACAATTTGTTCAGTCACTCCCTAATTGATAGATATCACCTCGGTTTCTAGTTCTTTGCCACCACAAAAAGAGCTGCTATGGGGATTTTTGTATAAATAAATTCCCCTGCTTTTTTCTCTCTTTAAGATACAGACCTAGTAGTGGTATTAGTAGATCACGGGGTATTACAATTTTATGGCCCTTTGGACATAATTCCAAATTGCCTTCCAGAATAATTGGATCAATTCACAACTCTACAAACAAGACATTAGTGCCCCAATTTTGCCACATCCTCTCTAAGAGTGATCATTTTCCCTTACTGTCATATTGGCCAATCTAATAGCTATGAGGTAGTACTTCAGAGTTTTTTTAACTTACATTTTTCTAATCAATAGTGATTTACAACATTTTTTCATATGATTATTGATAGCTTTGATTTCTTCATCTGAGGACAGAATGGACAATCTTGTTTGGGTTATTCCATTATTCTTTGTCAACTCTTTAGCTGGGGTTTGGTTGCTAATAATCATTAGCTATATATATACTAAAAGAGCTTTTAGCTTTTTCCTGCCAGAGAGAGGCTTACTAACTGCTATACTTCAGTGAATGGTAGCAGAGACTAGAAGATGGCCCTGATGATTCTGAAGATGAACTGATGGTAGCAGAGTTCAATTTGGTGACTATGAAATCAACAGAGTGGAGACACCATGCCTACTAGAGATAATGTCACAAAGAAGAAAGTGACATCCAGCAGAGAATAAATATAGAACTATGCAGTACTTTGTAGAAAATAGTGCATTGATAGCTCTGGTATTTCTGCGACACTGGAGATGTGAGATTATGTCTTGGCCATATGTATTCATACATGTGTGCTGTAATGATAATTTTAGGGTTGTGACCTAATGTAAATTAATTTTTGGTCACCAGGAAATATCCCCAATAAAACACCCAAGTCAGTTTGCAAATTTGTGGTGGTTTAATTAATATAGAGGGAAGGAATTAAGGAGAAGGGAGAGGGAAAAGGTGTAGGATTTCTCCCACCTGGCCTGTGCCAGGGGGAGTTCAAAGTCCTCCACCATGAGGTCTCTGAAGATTAGTGGCTTTCTAAGAGGACAGTGTTTGGAAGGTAAAAGAGAAAGAATCAGCCTAACCTCCGATAGAGCTCAGTAAAGATGCCTTACCTGAACTAGGCTACTCAGCTTCCTCCAGTATGGTATCAAGAAAAACTCACTGCTAGACAATAGCAGCTGCCACCCAAGATGCCGAAATGCTCAGCATGCTCCTCCAGCCACCTCTCTGCCGCCAAAGAGGCCGGAGAGAAGAAGTGACGTGAAATATATAAACAGTTTTTACATCACTTTCCTGCGTCTTACATGTACCAATGGTAGCTTAAGCTTGACTTAGGACAGCCCAGGGGTCTGTCAGTTGTTTCTGATTTGACATTTGCTAGCAAGTGTCTGTCATAGGCCATCCTCCTAAATACTTAATCCTTAAGTATGGGTGTAGACATTCCTGTTTTTGTTAGACTAAGTAGGGTAGAGTAATCTAAAGTTCACAGTTCCCTGGATACATGGGATCCTGGCTTTAGTATACATTCATGTATGTTCCCTGACCAAATGGAATTCCTATTTGAATGCTCTTCTTAAAGGTTTTCTGGTCATGCATATTCACTACATTTGTGCCCTTTGTGTGTACCCCTGCTCACATTGTTCATTGCTTTTCCCCACTGATGGGGATGGTAACCTGTGAAAAAGTATATTCCATAAAAATATGGTAGGGGGGTGGTGGTGGTGTGCAAACCTCAAAATTTCTTAGATTTATAAATGTTGGAAATTTCACCATTGGGAAATTTCATACTTGAAAAATTTCCTATT
Source organism: Monodelphis domestica (assembly GCF_027887165.1). Lineage (NCBI taxonomy): Eukaryota > Metazoa > Chordata > Mammalia > Didelphimorphia > Didelphidae > Monodelphis > Monodelphis domestica. The sequence continues at coordinate 336,521,033 of NC_077227.1, forward strand.
GATAGTGGGTCTTGACTATTGGAATGTGAACCCCATTGGCATGGGAGGTTCCTTCTCTTCCCTTCTTAAGATTACTTTAGGACAGAAACCTTTTGCTGAACAATGGAAAGGGCTTTGACCTATGCTTAAGCATAGAACAGGAATTTCTTTGAGTCATGATTGATTTTAGAATTGATACAATGGAGATACTTGGAATCAATCCCCACCCTATTCAGTCCTAACAGGATTGAGTAAGGGCTGCAGCCTAGATCAAAATTTAATTATTCCAATCTCTACCCTACTCAGGTTAACAGGATTTAGAAAGGGCTGTAGCAAAGGATCAAAGATTTAATTATTTGAAAATATGACCTTCAACAGACATGTGCAAAGCCAGAAGACCTCTGGGCGGTCCTGGGTTAAGCTAGAGCCTCCATTGGCACAGGGAAATTGATGGACAGGTGATTGGTAGATGTGAGGACTGAGGGGAGGGAACTTGGATGGTTTCCTTAAGGATAGGGGGGTCTCAAGACTCGGTGGTGGTTGAGGAGTTTGTCTGAGTGGTGGGAGTGTGCTCTGAGAAGCTTGCTCTGAAGGAAGCTGAAGGTGGGGGCCTCTGAGACTGTTTCTCCATTTTGGTCACGTGAGTAATAGGGACTGATCTCTTTTCTTTGCCCCAGCTATCTAAGGGCTTGGGTCTTTTGGCCCAGCCTAAACAGAAGGGGTATTTAAGCCCTATTCCCTTCTCTCCCTTTTCTCTCTCTCTATCTCTAATTCCTTTCTTCCTCCTGTTGTAATTAAACTCCATAAAAGATTGACTGCTGACATGAGTTTTCATTTAGGAATTACATAGCTGAATTCCTTGGCGACCTTAAATTAATATATATCAGTCTTTTAAAGTGATTTCCTTGTCACAGGTGGTGGCTATTTTCTTTCAATTAATTTGCTATACTGTTTAATTGAATGTTTTTTGCTTGTGAACTACTATGTCTTCCACATATGTCTCGATAAAAGTAAACACACGAATGGGGGCTCACAAGTTAAAATTTTTGTACCTTAAACTTGGTGTAATTTTCTAGAAATTATAGGCAAGAAGGACCCTGGATAGTACAGAAATGATGATCTGTATAAAAGAAGGGGCATAAAGCCATGTTAAGGAAATGTATACTTAAATTTTTTATTTTATTTAAAAAATCTTTTCCCATGGTTACATGATTCTTGTTGTCTCCCTCCTCTCTTTCCTCCCTGCTCCCAGAGCTGACAAGCAATTTCACTGGGTTATACATATATTATCACTCAAAACCCATTTCCATATTATTCATTTTTATAATAAAGTAATCTTTTAAAACCAAACTCCCAAATCCTATACCCATATAAACAAGTGATAAATCATATGTTTTCTTCTGTATTTCTACTCCCACAGTTCTTTCTCTAAATATGAATGGCATTCATTTTCATAAGTCCCTCAGAATTGTCCTGGATCATTGAATTACTGCTAGTAGCAAAGTCAATTACACTTGATCATTCCACAGTGTTTCAGTTACTATGTACAGTGTTCTCCTGGTTCTGCTTATTTCACTCTGCATCAGTTCTTGTAGGTCTTTCCAGTACTTATAGAAATCCATTGATTCACCATTTCTTATAGCACAATAGTATTACATCACCATCATATACCACAATTTGTTCAGCCTTTCCCAAATTGAGTGATATTCCCTCATTTTCCATTTCTTTGCCACCATGAAGAGTGCAGCTATAAATATTTTCATACAAACAGAACATTTCCCATTATTTTTTTATTCTTTGGGATACAAACCAAGTAGTGGTATTGCTGAGGAAATGTATACTTTGAAAAGATGGTTGGAACCAAAATTAGAAGGGAAGCAACAAATTGGGAAACAATCTTCATAACAAAAACCTCTGACAAAGGTCTAATTACTCAAATTTACAAAGAGCTAAATCAATTGTACAAAAAATCAAGCCATTCTCCAATTGATAAATGGGCAAGGGACATGAAGAGGCAGTTTTCAGCCAAAGAAATCAAAACTATTAATAAGCACATGAAAAAGTGTTCTAAATCTCTGATAATCAGAGAAATGCAAATCAAAACAACTCTGAGGTATCACCTCACACCTAGCAGATTGTCTAACATGACAGCAACAGAAAGCAATGAATGCTGGAGGGGATGTGGCAAAGTTGGGACATTAATGCATTGCTAGTGGAGTTGTGAATTGATCCAACCATTCTGGAGGGCAATGTGGAACTATGCCCAAAGGGTGCTAAAAGACTGTCTGCCCTTTGATCACACTCATCTATATACCATAGATGAAAATGCACAAAGACAATTGTCATCCTCGGTTACCGTGAGACTACTAAGTATAGTATAGCACTGCTGGGTTTGTACCCCAAAGAGATAATAAGGAAAAAGACATGTACAAGAATATTCATAGCTGTGCTCTTTGTGGTGGCAAAAAATTGGAAAATGAGGGGATGCTCTCCAATCAGGGAATGGCTGAACAAGTTGTGGTATCTGTTGGTGGTGGAATACTATTGTGCTCAAAGGAATAATAAAGTGGAGGAATTCCATGGAGACTGGAACAACCTCCGGGAAGTGATGCAGAGTGAAAGGAGCAGAAGAGGATACACTGTGGTACAACCGAATGTAATGGACTTCTCCATTAGTGGCAATGCAATGTCCCTGAACAATCCACTGGGATCAAGGAGAAAATAAAAACACTACCCTCAAGCAGAGGACAAACTGGGGGAGTAAAAACACCAAAGAAAGGCAACAGCTTGACTACAGGGGTGGAGGGGATATGATTGAGGAGAGACTCTAAATGAACACCTTAATGAAAATACCAACAACATGGAAAAGAATTCAGACTGAGGACATATGTGATACCCAGAGGAATCATGCATTGCCATTGGGAGGGATGGTGGGGGTGGGGGTGGGGGAGAAAAAGAAAATGATCTTCGTTTCTAATGAATAATGTTTGAAAATGACCAAATAAAATAATGTTTTAAAAAAAAAAGATGGTTGGAATAGTCATATTATGAGAGGTAGGGGTCACAGATGGATAATTACATTGAATCCTACTGAAAAATTAAAAGTCATAGAGGAAGGGGCAGATGGATAGCTCAGTGGATTGAGAGCCAGGCCTAGAGATGGGAGGTCCTGGGTTCAAATCTGGCCTCAGATACTTCCCAGCTATGTGACCCTGGGCAAGTCACTTAACCCCCATTGCCTAGCCCTTACTACTCTTCTACCATGGAACCAATACACAGTATTGATTCCAAGATGGAAGGTAAGGGTTAAAAAAAAAAGTCATAGAGGAAGATCTCCAATATGTTGAATAGATTTTATAAGGAGAATTTATGAAAAGACATGGACAGGATTGCTTAGGTTAAATGGTATAGATGAGCTGAAATCTGTACCTCTGAAGGGAGTAACCATATGAATGAGATCACAGATCCAGCAATAATCAGTTATTAAAGTTGTGCTCTTTGTGGTGGCAAAAAATTAGAAATGAGGGGATGCCCTTCAATTGGGGAATTGCCTGAACAAATTGTGGTATATGTTGGTGATGGAATACTATTGTGCTCAAAGGAATAATGAACTGGAGGAATTCCATGTGAACTGGAACAACTTCCAGGAATTGATGCAGAGTGAGAGGAGCAGAACCAGGAAAACATTGTACAGAGACTTATACACTATGGTACAATCCAATGTAATGGACTTCTCCATTAGTGGCAATGCAGTGACCCCGAACAACTTGAAGGGATCTACGAGGAAGAACACTATCTACATCCAGAGGAAAAACTGTGGCAGCAGAAACACCAAAACAACAGCTTGATTACATGGGTCGAGGGAATATGATTGGGGATATAGACTCTAAATGATCATCCTAGTGCAAACATCAACAACATGGAAATGGGTTCTGATCAAGGATGCATGTAACACCCAGTGGAATCGGCTATGGGAAGGTGTGGGAGGAGGGGAGGAAAAGAATATGATTCTTGTAATCAAGGAAAAATATTTTAAATTGACTAAATACAATTAAGAAAATACTCATTTATTAAGTAACTGCTATTTACCAAGCATTGTTAATTGGTATATGAAAAGAGTTTCTATTTTTTTAATGGAGTTTTATGTTCCCTATTCTTAATTTTAAAAGGGGATAGATTGTTTTATATCCCTTTCCCTCTTCAACAAAACAACCAGTAAAATTAAAGTTGCTTGTATTTGCTTAGTCCTTAAATGATTTCTTTTTCTTTTTAATGCTGGTTAGTGCCTATGGAAAAAAGGTTCCCCACCTGTGTTCTAGTCTGGAGAAAATGCCTCCTTCCTTAATGTGAAGCAATAGGCCAATGGAAGTAGGGAGTTGGGCTTTTCATCACTCCAATTTTCTCCTTAATCATTTGCATAGATTTGCATGTGTTATACAATCAGTCTTATCTTTTCAATTTAAACCTAAAATCATCTTACTTTCCCCATTTATTTTTTTCTTCTCTGCTGCCACCCTCTTTTATATCCTGAGACATATGTCTCTGAAATGAGAAATTCATATGGAAAAACATGGAGTTGAAGAGTTATAGGCCTGGCTAATATCAAGGCAGCCTCAGAAATCTTGGGGTCCCAGAAAAGAATGAGGGGCTGTTGAAGGCAAAGGGCCAAAGGGGTCCCATCCTTTGTAGATTTTGACCTACACATCTGTAATTTAAGCTTAGAATAAACCCATCCATTTTCAGAAAAGTCTATGTTAGTTTGCCCTACAGATTCTAGGGAAATGATTTGCTTCTCTAAGATAGTAAACAAACGGGGTGTTCCATATTTACAACGTTCAATAATCATGTCCTCTGGCTCCTTGGAATCGAGTAGCTGTCATTTTAGAAAGCCATGAGCTTGAGAGGATGTGACTGGGACACCTTTCTGCTAGGCCTTTTACCAGATTTTCTCCCTGCCCCCACTTGGCTTTCCCATCAGCGAAGCTCCTAAAAGGGAAGCTGTCATATGTCCAGGGTTGGCTGATGTTCAGTAAAATATAAACAGGAGGTAGCTGAGTTATTATTTTTTTTCTTGATCAAAAAAGAGTGGCTATGTTTTCATTACTTGCAAAGTGCTTTTAGATGGTATGGATAATTAAACCCTGAGAACATAGTAAATACATTTCACACTGAGAAGAAGATTCAAGGGACTTCTAAACCAAAAACCCAGTCCCTTTTCCCAAAGGCTGAAACACAACTATTATATTCATTGTATGGAACAATAAGAAGCAGCAGAATATTGATGGGAATGAGCTCAATGAAACTCCCAGTTGTCCCTAAGTGACTCACCCCAATATGGAAGCAAAATGGTGCTAGTAATGGTGATGTCAATGATGATGATAATGATACCTATGTGTCTAGAGTGTTCATCTTCCCCATGTCTCAAATCATTTTGCAGATACTCTCTCACCTGTTCTCACAATCTCCTATGGAAGTAGGTCCAAAAAATGTCCATATGATGTAAATAGATGGTTTAGACACCAACCTAGCCAAGCTCCTAGCTGGGGTCGGTTCCCACCATATCTTGATTCTTTTTCATAACCCACATACTTCCTTTATCCCTAGCCAATAGACAGCTTAGTACAGTGAGGGAGAAGAAATCTCTCAATGACTATAGTGGTCAGGAGATCTGGATATGATCTTGGGTAATTCATTTTTATTGTTTTTAAACCCTTATCTTTTGTCTTAGAATTGGTTCTGCGTATCAGCTTCAAGACAGGAGAATGGTAAGGGCTAGACAATTGGGGTTAAGTGACTTGTATCATTAGGAAGTGTGTGAGATCACATTTGAATCCAGGACCTTCTATCTCCAGGTTTGGCTCTCTATCCACTGAACCACCTAGCTTCCCCCAACTCACTTAAATTCTTTGGGTTTCAATGGTGGGGATGTATATAACTATACCAATTTGACTTTTCAAAAGAGAGATGGAGTTAATTTGGAACTCAATATTTTTTAAAATTAATGTTAAAAATTATTTTTACATATAATTGGAAAAAATATAAAAATCCATCTACTTCTCTAATTCATAGTGTTGTTGTAAGGCTTAAATAAGACAATGCTTTAATTAAGACAAGTACTTTGAAATGTATGATGTGCAATAACTATGCAAGGTATTATTATTTCTGCTCTAATTCAGTGATAACAAGCCTAGATTGAAACAGAAGTCACTACACCATACATATTGATAGCCGACCACCTCATCTCAGCTTAGAAAACCACATCATCTATTGTATTTTTATTTGTTTTGTATTTTCCAATTACATTTTAATTTAGTTCTTGCTGGCTACGGAATGTCTAAGTCTGAAATATGACTTGAGTTTGGCACCTCAGATCTACAGTACCTACTCAGTTCTGAGTCAGTGATAACCCCCACCCTGAGTCCAAGGGTTCTCTGGGAGACTGTTCATTTAAAGCCCTGGCAAGACCCAAGTGTCTGGGTGATATTTGAAAAAAAAAAAAGGAAATCGTGAAGTGAAAACTAGAAATTATAGTCCTATCTATCATTCTGTCCAGTGACAGAGTCACAGAGACCCCTCTCTGGGCTTCCATCAGTGCCACCAGGGAACTATGAGCATGCATGGATCTTCATTCCTTCAGACATTCATTCAGCAAGGCTGCATTAAGTATATGTTATGTGCAAAGCACCACGCTGGCAGGAGTGAGCACACCGCCCTGGGTATGCTGCAGCAGGACTAGGCTGCAGCTTCCCAATGAAGCAAGAAGCCACAATGTAGCTGATCCCCAGTGGGGTTGCATGAAGAATTGAGACTGAAACACAATGCTCCCCAGGGGGAACTTGAAAGTCAGCTTTATGTTTCTTTTCTCTCTTTACATTTCCACCATCTTTAAGAAACTTTTCCTTATTCCCTCAATCATTAGTCCTCTCCCCTCCAATAACTTTATTTTTATTTTAAATATATACTGTATTTCAAGTCCTGTCTCTGACCCATCCTATCTGAGTACCTCTGGATTTATCCTGAGTACTGCCGACAACTCTTTAAGACTATAAATTATAGAGAAGATGCTCATTTGTATTGGTAGGAGGTATTTTCTCGTCTAGGAATTCCCTGTACCACAGAGAAATCCAGTCCCTTTCCACTTTTTCTGTACCATATTTACCTTTATGTGAACATCCTTCTATAGAATTTTTTCTTCTCTTTTCTCCTCCCTCTCTTTTTTCCTCCCTCCCTTCCTTCCTCCCTTCCTTTTTCTTCATTTTGTTCTCTGTCTCTGTCTCTGTCTCTGTCTCTGACTCTGTCTCTGTCTCTCTCTCTCTCTCTCTCTCTCTTTCTTCTTCCCTTTCTTTCTTTCTCCCATGTTGGAAGATAATGATCAACTCATAGGCCAATCTCATTTCCCTCATTTTCCCTGCCCTATTTTGGACCTGAGCTGATTTAGGCTTCCTTAGACAACCTGGTATTCCCTTTCCCTTTGGGGGCTTATTGTATTCATACCAAATTTGGTACATACTTCTAAGTTTAGCTTTAATCCTACTGTAGCTCAAAACTCCTGAGCTCAAGATATCTATCAACTTCAGCCTCCCCTGTATCTGGGATTACAGATATATGCTATCTCACTAGGCCCAGGGTTGGTGATTATCCATATCAGTAGAGGGAATATCTACTTCAGTGGAGGAAATACTTTTTTTTTTTCTTCAGAATTTGAGCTGTTGGAAGGAACTTCCAAGGTCAGCTAATCCAATCTGTCTTGGAACAAATATCCCACTACAAGAAACCCAATCATCATCCAAAGTTTGGGTGAAAAACCTTCATTGAAAGGGAGCTCATTCCCTGTTTCATTTTAGGATAGCTACAAATTGTTAGAAGGTTTCCTTTATATTAAGCCTATGTAACTTCAACCAACTCCTCCTAATTCTGTCTCCTAAAGCCAAGCAAGTCTAATCCCTCTTCCTTACCAATAGTCCTTCAGATGTAAGAAGTTAACTATCAGGTCCTCCCTAAATTTTCTCTTCTTCATGATGAACATTCCTAGTTCTTTCATTCAGTCTTAATGGTATGATCTGAAGTCTCTTCACCATTCTAGTCCCCTTCTTTGAATGTCCTTCAGCTTACCACTGTCTTTCCTAAAATAGGGCACCCAGAATTGAGGACAATACACTAGAGAAGTTCTGACAATAGCAAAGTGTAGCAGTTATTTATTTATTTCTATGTAAGCTCCAGTTTTCTCCCTATTTACTGCATTAGGAACGACCCCAAATCAGATGTGACCCTTTCCCTGCCTAGAGGGAGTTAGGCGAGAAGGCCAGGCTGGTTGTCCAAGTCTATTATACTCCCCATTACTCAGGCATATTCCTCTGAGCTCTACCATTTGTTCCTATTATTTTATTTTAATGCATTTATTTGTATCAGGCAGGTCTCCAGCTTGGTCCAGCCAAAGGGGGAATTGAAGGGTGGGGGAGGAGAGGAATGGAGGGGCCAGGGGAAAATGGAAGAAAAGATAAGTATTCAAAAGGCCCAGGCTGACCTAGCCATGACATTAATAGGAATCAAATTGACTCTAACCTGGTTTTCCATAGTCAGCATTTCTGAGAGAAATAATTTGTAATTACCAAACTTGAGTGAGGCCAGAGGATAGCTTTTGGAAGACCCTGATGTGATTAGGTTAAGGTCTAGAAAGGCAATTTTGATGGTTTTTATTCCCTCTAATGCCAATATCCTTAGGGAAGGTGAACCTCTTTCCCTGACCTGAGGAATTCGGAAACAGACTAAACCTGAGTACTTGGACCTGGGTACCACTAAGGCTTCACCTCCTGATGCTAATCAAGAATCATAATGATAGCTGCTATTTCTATTGAGCTTTAAGATTTGCACAGCCCTTTGTTCAGAGATACTTGCAGAGAGAATAATCATTCTCATTTTATAGATGAGGAAGCAGAGAGTCTGAGAAGCCACTTGGTTGGTCCATATCACACATGGAGCATTCAAACCCAGATCTTCTTGTGGGACTCTTCTCCCCGACTCATCTCTACTCCCACAGCATTTTAAAATATTAGCTAATTTGAGCTTTGTCATTCCAGCACCTAGACTAGGGCCATGTACATTCATATTATGTGCTTAAGAAATGTTTCATGAATTTCATGAAAAAGAGCCCGGTTGAAGTTCAGCCTGGTCCAGTAAAATGGAAGGAATTCTAGAAAGGGTTCAGAAGTATGAAATAGAGGTGATCCCATTGGAATACATGCTTTAACACAGTGGAAAATGGGAAAGGGGTTTCAGTCCCTTGCTAAAGAACAAGAGGGGTTCATGGGATATGGTATGAGGGCCGGTCAAGTCCTTTCCAGGACTGTTTATCCATCTTTGGTGTCCATTTGTCATCCAACTCTCACCTGTGTCTCCAAGAAGCTTTAGTATGCACAGCAGCCATATCCGAGTAAAACTTTCTGGGCACAGGGGATAAAACGGGCTGAGGGATAACTGAGAGCCCTCAAATTCATTGGTGTGTTAGGGGGATTTCTACCCCAGGCATGTGAAGACTTTCCCCTGGCAGAAGGGGTGGATGAGAACAATTTGTTCCAACAGTCATGAAGGTGATAGAAGTGAACCCTGTGGAGCCCTTGGGTTTGGTTAGACATCAAAGAAGCCAAGGTCATCCACTGCATCCTGAGCATCACTAGCCATTGTATTTCCCATTTTAATGTTCTAATTATCCAGTGCCTGGGAAAGTATAATAGAAGTTATTTTCTGTATTATTTTAAGTCTTTTTTAATGTTTGCTTATCAAATTTTTTTAAACCTTAGAATCAATACTAAGTATCATTTCTAAGGCAGGAGAGTGGTAAGAGCTATAATTTTAAAATTATGAGGCTGGTTGTAGATTAATAACTTTATTAAATCAAAAGTAGTAGTAGTAGTAAAGAGAGGGGAAAGTAGGAGAGAGGTACGTAGCTTTCCAACCTATTGGCCATCATTATGGGGGCTCCTTCCTACATTCCACATATCCAATCTGCTCCTCCACAAGCATGCCAAAGACCCCGATTTCCTCCCAGTCTCAGATAATAAACTCTTTTCTCCACCCACTTACTTTCATGTGTCATATCTCAGGAACCAAACATAGTTTCTTAATTTGCCTGGGCTGCCCAAGGGGGCAGTGCCTGTGGAATTAGTTTTCTGTCTCCTTGGTTCTTTAACTTCCTCTTATGAGGCTTGTCTATACCTGAATTTACTCAGTGGTATTTGACCTCCAGATCATTGAGAGATGATATTAAAAAAAGGCAACTCTGTAGAGAGAGAAAATCACTTCTGACAGAGCTGGGTAATTGGGGTTATGTGACTTGTCCAGGGTCACATAGCTAGGAAGTATCTTAGAACAGATTTGAACCCATCTCCAGGCATGGCTGTCTATCCACTGAGTTTACCTATCAGCCCTAAGAAAAAGCTTCTGCAGATGCTATAGTTCCACTTCTTTGGCAGCCTTGTGGCTATGAAAGACAGGGAGACAGTTTTTTCCACCAAAGTCTTTGTTGTTCTCAAATGGTTCAACCTGAGAAATGGATAGGATTTTATTCATAGTCATGACATTAAAGTAGATGGATCATCCTTTGCTTTGTCATTGTACCCTAAGGACTATGGGACCTTTCTACATGACTGACAGCTGAAACCTATTGTCTCTGCCGTTAGAATATGAACTATGAACACAAGAGCAGGTTTTGTCTTTTCTATTTGTGTTCCAAATGCTTAGAACAATGCTTTGCACAAAACAAGAATTTAATAAATGCTTTTTCATTCATTCACCATTATCCAATCCAAAAAGCATTATTAAGTATAAGTAGCTGGTGGCATGGTGGATAGAGAACTTGGCCTGGAGACAGGAAGACCTGGTTTCAAATCCCAACTCAGATACATACTAGATTTGTGACCTGGGGTAAGTCACTTAACCTCTGTTTGCCTCAATTTCCTCAACTGCAAAATGAGAATTATAATAGCATCTACATCCAGGGTTGTTGTGAGGGTCAATGAGAGATTTGTAAAAGTGCTCAGCACAGTGCCTGGCATATAGTAGGCACCATGTTGTTCTGACGAAGTCCATGGGGTTTGCTTGGCAAAGATATTAGAATGATTTGTCATTTCCTTCTCCAGTGTGTTCCCATTTTGTAGATGAACAACTGAGGCAAATAGGGGTTAAGTGACTTGCCCAGAGTAACAAAACTAATGAGTGCCACTTAACCCTAATTGTCTAGCCCTTACTGATCTTCTGCCTTAGAACCTATATTTAGTATTGATTCTAAGACAGAAGGTAAGGGTTTTAAAAAATGCTTCTTGAGTTGTTGAGGGACAAAACAGGGAAACAGAGAGGGAGAGAAATAAGGGAACTGAAGGAGAAGGGGGAAATCTTTGTTAATGAGAACCCCTAAGCATTATGAGTTTTTCTTGCCCAAGACGCCCTTAAAGTACACCCTAAGACATGCATCCTCTGAGGTTTCTTCCTAGGCATCTTTCCTCTCTGCAAATAACACTAAATCTAATATAGCCTTTTTACTAAAAAATTATTTTAAAAAATACTTGATTTTCCACTATTTTGCAGTGCTCCTTGACTGTTTTACATATGCTAACTGATCCTTTCTCCCCAACTAATGTGGATGCTCTCCATGCAGGGACTGCATATTCTATTAATGATACATCCTTCCCCCATCAGAGCCTATTTAGCATAGCATTGCACACACTGTAAGTATTAACGATACTCATTGAATATGAGATTTTATTATATTTACTTATTGTATTACTCTAGTAATTAAGCTACCTAATAAAGAATTTGGAGCTTTAACAACTAGAGCTGTTCCAGAGCAGACTGGGGATTCCTGGAGGATGTAAAGATTAAAATTTAAGGGAGAGGGTTATAATATTGTAATGGCTAAAATGTGGCTACAGGATTTATGTAATATTGAACAATGGCCGCCAAGGAATTTACTTATGAAATTTCTAAAATGAACACTCAAGTCAGAATGGAGTTTATGGAGGTTTAATCACAACGGGAGTAGGGAAAAGGAGAGGGAGAGAAGGAGAGAAGAGAAAAGGGAAAAGGGGCTACTCAACCTCTGACCAAGGCAGAGGGAGTTTAGGCCTAAAGGCCCAGGTGGAAAGAACCAGTCCTTAACTCACGTGACCGATCTGAAGGAAAGCTGTCTGCGGGCGTCCTCTCTCTCCAAGCTCCTAACACCAACTCCCGTTGTGATTAAACCTCCATAAACTCCATTCTGACTTGAGTGTTCATTTTAGAAATTTCATAAGTAAATTCCTTGGCGGCCATTGTTCAATATTACATAAATCCTGTAGCCACATTTTAGCCATTACAATATTATAACCCTCTCCCTTAAATTTTAATCTTTACAGTTTGGCTAACCACTACGGGAAAAAGAACTTTCAGTCTTCTGATTTCTTTTCTGATCTTAAATTCAGTTTTAATAGCTAGTACCTAGAAATTTTTTTTTTTGAGCCATATCTCTCTTGGCCAAGGTTTTCTACCCTCGCAAAGCTGCTACAGGCTCTGGACCTGCTGCCCACCCCACCTGGCTCGGCCCCGCCGCTTCCTGCCTGCAGCCTGCAGCCCTGATCGTCCTCACCTGGTACCTGGTCCCGGCCTGGCCCACGCCCGCAGCCACTCCTGCTCCTGGCCTCTCACCAGCCGCTGCCTGCCTATTTCTGCGCCCCAGACCCACAAGCGTGACCCCAGCCGGCTCATCACCCAGATCCTCGGAGCAGATCGCTCAGGACTCATTGCGACCAGCTGGTAACAGTATTGGCCACGTGGGCGGAGGGGAGAGACCAGAGGGAAAGGAGACCGGGTAATTTTCCCTTAGGCTAAGCCTCCACGTGGCTGGGGGTATTGGCCACAGGGTGATCAGAGGGGAAAGAGAGAAAAGACTAGAGAGAAGAAACAGACTTTTCAAACAGAAACTTAATAGCAATGGGCTGTTTAAAAGGATTTTTGACTCTTCTGGCAGTTTCATTGATTTTACCTGCCTGTCTGGGAGCAGACTCAGCCCAAAGATTCAACTTTAACTTTGGGGAGGAAAATGGGTGGCCCAGCGAACTGGAAGCCAGGCCCAGAGACGGGAGGTCTCTAGTTAAAATCTGGCCTCCGATGCTTCCCAGCTATGGGGCCCTGGACGGATCCCTTGAACCCCTTAGCCTAGCCTTTACTACTCTACCTTCGGACAATAGACATTTAAATGGATAAATAAAAACAAACAAACAAACAAAAAACCCAAGGAACTTTGAAGAGACTAAAGGCTACATTCTAAGGCATTTCAGACTCCAATGGTTTATAAACATCTCTGTATTCTATTGCATTGTTTTGTTTAAGGTTTAACTTTGTGATTTTAAGTTCATATATTACTGGATTGAATATTATTCTGCTTGAACTGAAGGTTGATTGAATTTATTTTGAATGTACTGAATTTTGAAATTCTGTTGTTTTTCCCCTATAACTGTTGAACAAATAGTGTTGTGAATAAGCCCATATATGAAAAAACAGCTTTTCTCTATTTTGCTGAGGATAGATGGACTTCAGAACTGGTCATAATTGTATTAACAACCTTTGGAATTTTAATGTGCTAAATACCTCAAATGATTTGATTTTAAGGGTTTTTTAAATATGATTTTGGAATTTTTTTTTAACAGTCTGGTTATTTTTGCCTGCCCCTACCACGAGGTAAGGCCCATTCTAGTAGCTGAAGTGAAATGTATTTTATAACCCCCAACCTTCCCACATGTGAATGGAAGTTGAGCAGTTAATTTCAGGGCATTTGTACCCTTGGGAAAAGCCTCCAAGAACAAGGAGCACCCCTTTATTTATGCTCTTCAGCTCACTATTTTACTTCTACCAGGATGATATATAGATTTCTTGATTATGTTCTAAACCCAAGATGAGTTTTACTTTGTTTTAAAAAAATATGTTTAAATACCAAGGTTGAAGGATTGCTATGTTTGTAAAGATTGTGACAAATGTCCATCAATTCATAGGTTTTAAAAATGTCATACAGCAACTTATGTGAAATGTGAAAGTGTGTTTGTTTGCTATTGTAATTAATTGGGCTATTGAGAATTTTGGGGATTTTGATATCTACATATTTGTACTACTGTATTTTTAAAGATGAAAAATTGTTAACCTTGTTCAATTCATTTGCCTTCTACTCACAGTGATCATGGCCAGCTACAAAGAGGAAATGGATCTCATTTTTTGTGAGAAAGCCTTGTATTTTCTGATGTCCTTTTAATATCTCTTGCCAATTGATTCATATACCTCATACCTCAGCCATGCATCCCTAACTGATTCTGAATCTTTCAATCACCCACAACACGGGGGAATGTAAAAAATATCATTATTCAAATTGCAAAGTTTAAATTCTTTTTGAGAAGAATTTTAGGTAAAGAAGATGCTACTTCCCTGAATTCAGAAACTGAACTGTTGGAGAAGCCACCATGAAGAAGCCTCCAGACCACAAGTTGCACAAAATTGAACTTTGGGTGTGGTTGATTGAACATTTATTTGTATGTATACTTTTATGCCAAAGGGGACTGCCCCCTAACGGCTTTTTGTCAATGTGTTCAGAAATTATTGGTTTTATTCTTTTTTCTCTTATCCTCACACTATTGTAATCTTTTAAGTTGATTTTGTTTTTATGATCCTTTTGGGGAAAAATTAATTTTTCCACAAATGATCACACGGGGGGATGTAAAAAATAGACTCGAATACAGGACTACAATCCCCATGAGCCTTTGCTCCACTTCCCCAGAGACCTAAATTTCCCCTTTACAAGGACTAGTGGTACTACCACAAAGAAAGTGGGAAACCATGCCTTAGATGCATCCTAGAAGGGATTCTTGATCACAAGTATTGGTTGAATTGGCTGGCCCATGAGGATCTCTTCAAACTACAAGATTCTGCAACTAAATGAATGAATGAAGGAATATTACAGGATAGGAAGACACATGAGGTAAATCAGACTTTGGTGCCATTTTCCCCTGGAGTAACATGTTACTGGCCATGGATGAGCCAGGAGGGAAGGACCATTGCCAGAGTGCATTAGAGGTGATATTTTAGCACCATAGTCCCTTAGCACATTAATGCTTCTTACACCCAGTGCCTCATTCTCTCTACTGAAGCTCTGTTAGACTCCCTCAATTGTTATAGGCAAGATTGCTTCTGAAGTTAATTTATGTTAATTTTCTCTTTTCTGGTCCATTAACTTTTGTGATGCTAATATATCTTACATGGAATTTCCTTAGCCTGAGATGCTGCAGTGTTGGAATGGGGCTGCTGATAAAAAGCCCAGCATGGAGACCCCAACTTGCCCTTGCCTTTTACTGGTGAGAACTCTGATTAGACATTGTTAATCTGAAGACAGTGTTTCCCACAGTCCGGCTTTCCTAATCTTCCCTGGAGATCGTTTCATGGTGAGGGAAAATATGTGGAATAAATTTGGGACCCCTGAAATTGGGGTGGGAATGTTGGAGGCAGCCACTTGACAGTTTCTCAGTAGTGTCATTTGGGGAACTAAGATGGTTGGGATGGGGGTATTTCTATCACATTTCCTAAGATCTCTTCCCTTCTTCTCTCTGCCAAAGCTATTTTAGCCTTCCTAATCTAGTTAAGTACAGAGTATTGAATATTATTAGTTAAATAAGCATATACTTAGATATGGAGAGAAGAGAAGAGTTGCATTTTTTTTTTGCTGAAAATGAGGAGAGGAAAGGAAAGGAGAGAATGGTTCATAATAAAAAGTAAGAGCAATCCCTGAACCTGAGCAAAAATGTCCTCAGAACTGAAGAGCAGGGGAAGCTGGGTGGCTCAGTGGATTGAGAGCTAGGCCTAGAGACGGGAGGTCCTAGGTTCAAATCTAGCCTCAGATTTCCTAGCTGTGTGATCCTGGGCAAGTCACTCAACCCCCATTGCCTAGCCCTTACCACTTTTCTGCCTTGGAGCCATTACACAGTATTAACTCCAAGTAAGAAGGTAAGGGTTTAAAAAACAAACAAACAAACAAACAAACAAAAAAAAAAACTTTTGGATGGCTCCCTCCCCTATTTCATGATCCAACCAGAAAATTCATACTTGGTGTAGCCCTATTCTCCTCCTATAGCTTGATTTGCTGAGATCTTTTTTACTGTCATGTTCATTTTTCTTCCCCATTTGGTTGTAAGCTCCTAGTTTCTTTTGAGGGTAAAATGTTCTCCTTTCTCAGTTAAGAAGAATATCAACACTTGTGTTGGCCTAAATGAAGTACAGATATCACTGATATTTACATCTAAGTGTCTGCTAACCAAAGAGGAGCTTGGAACTGAAAGGAGATTTGTGCTCCCAGCTCCAACAGAGATCTTCAGTTGAGAGGAGGAATCCCTAAAATGGGTTTTGGGAATGCATACTCATAATCAGGAGGTTAATGGGAATGTAAAAGGAATTTTCTATCTACAAGTCATAAAATTGTCTGCGACCAAGGACTTTGAGTTCATGCTAGGAGAAAGTATATTTAATCTTTGCCTAGAACATTTTGATGTCTTTGGGTGACTATCTAGCTTGGTGTGATGGTTCATAAACCTTGGTTATGTGTTAAAGGGCTGTAACTTTCCTTGCTAGAGCAGTCTTTCTAGCTTATACTCTCTAGTGAAATAAAAAGAGGATGGTCCTAGAAAGCTAGGTACCTAAAGGTCATAGATGGTAGTAGAAAATAGCTGATGACAAATTGAATAGAGATGCTCAGTAAAGAGTGGAGATATGATGCTCAGCAGAGAGCTGTTAGAAAAAATCAACAGCCTCATTATTAGTGTCTCTGCAGCATAAGAGGTATGAGATACTCTTACCATTTGATGTTCTCTGTGTGTATTCAATGATCATGTTTGTCCTATACATGTATAGACAGAGAAAGATCTCTTAATTTTCTGTGTTGTTTGATTGAATGTCTTACATAGTCACCCTTTCCAGCCCTGAGAGCACTTTCACTCATATCCCTGTTCCACTGGTGGTGGTTGTGGTGGTGAGGCAGAATACTTCTTGCTCCCCATTGCACCTTTCAGTCTATCCCTCTCTCACTATCACTTAGTAACCTTTCTTCTTTTGAGGTTGAATCAATTCATACTTATTGACCAACTAAGATTCTATTAGCTGTTATCTACAGAATCTCCAGATCAGTTTTCTTTCTTTTTTTTTTTCCGATGAGTTCAGTGCCTGATTCACAGTCTTTCTCTTTTCCCCAACTGCTGCCCTTAGATTAGGGGATTTCAACATACACTACATACAGATACTCTCTCTAACACCCTAACCTACCAGTACTGTAATTTATTAATTTTCCATGACATCCTCCCCTCCAAGTCAGCTCCACACAGAGATGGTCATACTCGTGATCTTGTCATCACCCACAAGTTTTCCATTAACATGTTAATGAACTCTTGAAATTCTTTTATCTGCTCATAATCTGTCATCATTCTACCTCTTCCTCTGCTTTAAAACTCCAAATTATATTCTTTGTCTCCCCTATGCCTTCTAATCCTTCCCTCCTCAATTCTTTCCCAGACTATCACTCCTGTACTAGCTCCACTTTCTTCCCTTTCCCAACTTGACTCCTTAGTGAACCAGTTCAATCTACAGTTTTCTTCTCTTAGTCCCTTGGACCCTTATCCCATTGCATATATCCCTGCTAAGTTTGGAGTACTTGTGTCCTTCATGTGCTAAACTTCCCAACTGGGTCCACTAGAAATTTATGTTGCATGATCTTAATTGGGCCCTCCCTGAAGCAAGTCAGTTCTTTGTAGTCCCCTAATCAACTCCCTATCCTGTTCAGCAAAGAGGCTTTTTCAAATCCTTTCACCCCTCCTCAAACCTCCCATGACTCCCCCAAACCCTGTACTCTTATCTGAGAACTTCCATATTTCACCAAAAGGAATGAGGCCTTTAGCTAAAAACTCTCTTTCCCCCTCCTCTTCATATCATATCTTTCGGGTGCCTTCTATCATTATCTCTTCTGTTCTCCTTGGATCATATGAAAAGGTAGCCTTTCTCCTCTCTAAAGCAAAATTTTCTACATGGACAAGTGACCCCATTTCAACCCATCTTCTCCAGCTGACTGCCCCTTTGGTTTTCCCCATTCTCTCAGAAATCTTCAAACCTTCCCACTCTATTGGCTACTGCCCTACTCTCTATGTACATCACCTTGTCTCCCCAGCTTAAAAAAAACTGTACTCAGGGAAGGAGGGAAATAAGTTCAGTCATATAATTTGGGAAAACTTGTGTGGAGATTTGCTAATACAAGTAATTGGTAAAAAATCTTACACAAATACACACACACACACACACACACAAACCTTCACTAGATCCATCTATCTTTACTGGTTGCTATTCTTTTTCTCTCCTCCCTTTTGTGGCTAAACTCCTCAAGAAGGCTTTCTACAGTCAATGCCTCCATTTCTTTTCTTTTCCTTTCACTCTCAGCTCTCTACAGTATGGCTTCTGACCTCACCATTCAATGGAAACTAGTCTTCCCTCAGTTCCCAATGATTTCTTTTCTTTAAACTCTTACCTCCTATTTTAGAATCCATACTAAGTACCTGCTCTAAGGCAGAAGGGTGGTAAGGGCTAAGCAACTGGGGTTATGTGACTTGCCCAGGGTCACCCAGCTAAGAAGTATCTGAGGTCAGATGTGAACCCAGGACCCCTCAACTACGAGTCTGGCTTTCTATCCACTGAGCCACCAAGCTGCACCTACCAATGATTTCTTACTTGCCAGATCTAATGGCAATCTAATGTTCTTAATCCCCCATCCTCCTTGATCTCTCTTCAGCTTCTAACACTGTTGTCTATCTTCTCTTCCTTCATACTCTCTCTTCCCTCTTAGTTTCCATAACACTGCTCTCTACTATTTCTCTTCCTACTTTTTTGACTGCTTCTTCTTAGTTTCCTTTTCTGGATCTCCTACCAGGTCAAAGTCATTAACCATGGGTATCTAACATTACTCAAGCCTGGATCCTCTTCTCTTACTTTGGTAAATTCATCGGCTCACACAGACTTAATTATTATCTTTCTGTGCATGATTCTCAAATCTATTTATCTAGCCCTAACCTCTCTACTGACCTCTAGTCTTGTGTATTTAACTGCCTATTGAATATCTCAAACTGGATGTTCCATGAACATCTTAAACTCAATATGTCCAAAACTAAATCCATTATTTTTACCTTTTAGACTCTCTCCTTATCCTAACTTTCCTATTATTGTGAAAGAACCTTCCTTTTTCCATTCCTTCTACCACTCATATATAAGCCCTTATCACCTCACACCCAGATCATACATAGCATTAACTTGCTACTTGGTTTTCCTGCCTCGTCTTGTCTTATTCTAGCCCATCTTTCATTCAGCTATCAAAGTTATCATCCTAAACCACAAGTCTGGCCATGTTATTCCATTATTCAATACAATTCGGTGGCTCCCTGTTGCTTTCAGGAACAAAATAGAAAATCTTTTGTTTGGCTTTTAGAGCCCTTCATAATTTGACCTCTTCCTACTTCTTCAGCCTTCTTTTAAAAAAAAAAATCCTTACCTTCTGTCTTAGAAGCAACACTAAATATTGGTTCCAAGACAGAAGAATGGCAAACTCCAGGAAACTGAGATTAAGTGACTTGCCCAGGGTTACAGAGCTAAGCTGAACTCTTATATAGGTCCTCCTTACTTCAGGCATGTCTCACTATCCACTGAGCCATCTAGCTATTTCCCTTTCTAGTCTTCTTATATATTTCTTCCCTCCACATGTTCTAACATCCAATGATACTGGCTTTCTTTCTCTTCTTCCCTAAAGACATTCCTTCCAGATCATATTTTCTCCTAGATTCCTTGGCTTCTTTCAAGTCCAATTTAAAGTCCTACTTTCTTCAAGAATCTTTTCCAGTCCTCCATAATGCTAGTGCCTTCTTTCTAAGACTGTGCCCAATTTATCCTTATATATCTTGTTCATATGTAATTGTTTACAGGTTGTCTTCCCATGGAATTTATGAGAGCAAGGACTGTTTTTTTGTCTTTCTTTTTATTCATGATGCAAACACAACCTGGTTCACAGTAGGTGCTTAATAAATGCTTGTTGACTTTTGCTTTAAATCAATGCATCTCCTGATTGGCTTGTAAAACTAAATACACTTGTAGGGGCTCATGAGCTGTGTCTTTGAATGAACAATGACCCACAGAGAGCCTCAAACCCAATGAAGTTTTCCTAGGGCTCTCCTTGTGAGTAGAGATCTAGGTTCTACAGGAAAACTTTGTGAATTGAAAATATGCTGTAAATAAAAGATGTGCTTGAAGTGACAGAGAACTAAGGCATTCCCACTTTGAAAAGGTTAATTGATAGTAGTTAATCCTACTTTTGATATTTGGTTTCTTTATTTGTAAACCTGTAAAGTCTTTGGAAGGTGGGGAGAATAGATAGATAGTCCTGGTCTGGGGGAAGCTAGTGAAGATAGGACTGAGCAGGGAGTAATGTGTGAAAAGATAGGAATAGATTTTTCTGGGGGAGAACAGGTCTCTATTTGACTGTAGAAAAATTCCCCTTGAACTATTTGAAGACCCTATCCACGTTCAGGAGGAAGGGCTGTCGAATTTATTTACTGGTCAATACCAGCTTCCCTCTGGGATTTGACTCTTTGTTGATATTCCCTTGTTTGACAGCCAGAGCTCTGGGGAGGACTCGTGGTGATAATTTGGTCTCTGATCATGCTTCAGTAGCAATTTATTTAAAGTTGACAATAGAATTCCCATCTTTTAAAAGGAGGTTTCATGTACCTGAATCACTGCAAGCATGATTTTTTTTTTCTTGATGAAAAAATAGTTAAGTTTCACACTTATTATAGCACCTGGCACCTGACAGCCTCCAAGGACTGTATAAAGACTAATGAAATGAAATTCCAAGCAACATTATAAACACAGCACAGAGGGGAAATAAGACTGCATCCCATTTATTTCTCCCTTCCAGGACACATAGGCACATTTCCCAGCCTCTTCTGGGCCAAAGCCCCCATGAGTCTGATTTCTTCTGGCCAAGGAAAGCTGGTGGCTCTAAACCTGTTGAGGGGTAAGCCCTTCCTCCAAACTAGGTTGGTATGAAACTACCTATACTAGGCTCCTTGGAAAACTAGCGTCCAGACCCAGGAGTTCTTGTTCCCAGCATCACACTCTGGATATCAGATAAGAAAGTCAATCAGGAAAACTAGGCTGGTCTCAGGTAAATAATCCTAGGAAACTATGGTGCAGGGGGTGAGGTGGGGGGGTTGTCACATTTTCTGCACTTTGGGGGACGAGGATAGGGCAGTCACTATAGATAGAAATTCAGATGAAGACAAAAAAGAACCTGAACAATACTTTTCTCCTAACCCAGCTCTTCTCCCTCTCATCCCAGACCATGCCTCCTTCCTAACTCACACCCTTCAGAGGCAGTAAGGGAGAAGAAAGGAAAAGAAGAGAAAAGGAAGAAAGAAAAAGAAAAGAGAAATCAGGGTGAAAGGGGAAGAATTAACCCAATGCTTCAGGGCAATTGTCTATGCTAGAGCCATCTCTCCTTGTCCTTTCCTGCCTGAGGCTCTGAACTTCCAAATCTTGGAAATTGTTGTTGCCAAGCCAACCTTTTGGGATGGGGCAGTAGGCAGGCCCTTGGGGTTCTTGCTTTGTGTACCACCCAGGGAGACTGGTACAACTGCGATAGGAGACAGCCCAGTGTGGGCAGAGGAATATCAATTGGAAGAGGAGAAGGGTCTGTGACAACTTTGGGGTCCCCTCAGGGTGTTCCAATTCTGAGTTTTAAAGGCAACTCTAACCTTTTCAGGTCCAAACTCCATTTACTCTTGGCAAACATTCGACTTTGGTTCCCAAATAGAGGAGAAGCTTTAACAGCCTCAGAGAAAAGCATCTCACGCATCAAACCTCTCTCGCAGAGCCACAGGGGGATGAGGTGAGTGTAAATGAATCAGGAACTTGCTGCTTCTCTTCCCCTTGAACTATATAAGGGATTATAAATTAAGGGAGAAAACTGCTGGGGGAAAAGAAAAATGTACTCAGTGTTTCCACCAGCTCTGAAGCCTTGAAAGGCGGCGCCAAGCATCACATTGTAACTGAGAGAGCTCAATTTGCACAGTTTCCTCCAACCCCGCAGAGAGATGGTAGCAAGCTGACTAGCAATGGGAGCAGCCTGCAAGGAGGAGAGGGGGCCATAACAAGGCAGTTTTGGGGAAAGAAGCAGGATAGGTATGTCACTATACTAACCTTTTTAGCACTTCATATATGCCAAATATTGTGCCAAGCACCTTACAGTTATTATTTCATTTCTTTCTCACAAAACCCTTGAGAGATACTATTACTAATCTCATTTTATAGTTGAGGACACTGAGGCAAACACAGGTTAAGTGACTTGTCCAGAGTCACACAGCTATGAGGGATCCAGAGTCACATTTGAATTAGAATCTTGCTGAGATTTAGAGACTTAATGTGGCTAGTGTGCTTAGATTTATCATAGAATCAGACAGAGCTCTAGAGCTAGAAGAGAACTTGTTATTCTTGTTCAGTTATGTCTGACTCTTCATGACCTCATTTGGGGTCTCTTGGCAAAGATACTGGATAGTTTCAAATTTCCTTCTCCAGTTCATTTTATAGATGAGGAAACTGAGGCAAACAGGGTTACATGCTTATCCAGGGACACACAACTAGTCCAAGTCTGGATTTGAACTCAGGAAGATGAATCTTCCTGATGACAGGACCACTTGTGGAAGAGACATTAGAAATCATCAGATTCGATCCCTCAGTTCAGTCCTATGTCCTATTTACTCTTCCATTCTGCCTTTTGTTTTCCACTTCATTGGAAGAGCTAATTTCCCCATGTTCTACTTATTCTCTATATCCTATTTTCTTCCCTCTCCCTTCCCTGCTAATGCCCAAAGAAGAGCTAAAGCTTGGGAGATTTGAATTACTTTCCCTGAATTAAGAGGATGGTCTGCCTTACTGTTCCTGCCTACTAATATACACAGTCTAATGGTCAGTCCTTTAGATGAACCTAGCAGGGGTTATTTCTGTGGCTTACCTGATGAGGCATGGACACATCCTAGGTCAGACCATCCATAAAGCTGAAACAATATGAAAATTGCTGAAGGGATAAACGTATCATGCTAGGCAGAAGTGATCTAAAAGGGGGGGGGCATTGATAAAAAGAAAGTTCCCATTTACACCCATATAAACAAATAGCAACACTATTTGTATGAGCAAAGAACTGGAAACAAAGTAGATGCTCATCATCTGGGGAATGGATAAACAAATTGTGGTACATGAATGTAATGGAATATTGCTGTGCTGAAAGAGATGATGAATGCAATGAATACAGAGAAGGATGAAATGATCTATATGTACTGATGCAGAGTGAAGTCAGCAAAAAAAATACATAATGACAACAATATAAACAGAAATAAAAACCACAAAAAAAGCATCAAAAAGGAGTGTTTCAAAATTACAAAGAATAAGCGTAGCTCCAAAGAAGAGGTAGGAGAAGTTTCCCCTGCCCCAACCCTTTGCAGAGATGGGAGGCCCATGAATGTGGGACATGGTGCATATTGTCAAACTTTTGTGATATATTGATTGGTTTTGATATTTTTCCCTTTTTGCCTTTAAAAATACTGTTCATTATATAGAATGGCTCTCTGGGAGTGGAAGAGATAAAGATACTGGGGAGAAGTCTGGTGATGTTTAGTAATTTATTTATTTTAAGCCTTACTTTGTATAGTTTTTAAAATTTTTATTTATTTATTTAAAAATATTTTCCCACGGTTATATGATTCATATTCTCTCCCTCCCCTCTTCCCCCTCCAGAGCTAACAAGCAATTTCATTGGGTTATACATGTATTATTACTTAATGCCCATTTCCATATTATCCATTTTTATTATAGAGTAATCTTTTAAAACCAAAACCCCAATTCCTATATGACTGGTGATATTTAAAAGAAAATGAATGACATCAATAATAATTTGTTTAAAAGATTCATCCAGAAAGTAGACATGTGGTCAGCAGTGGTGCCAGTTCAAGGAGAGGGAGGAAGAATGACTGAAGGAGTTGTCCTCCATGCCTGGAGTTGCCTTTGAAAGGAAAGGGAACAAACATTACTATGTGCCAGGCTCTGTGCCTTACAATGTGGTTTACAAATATCTCCATTGATCCTGGCAACCACCCTGTGAGGTAGGTGTTATTTATTATTATTCTCTATTTTATAGTTGATGAAACTGAGGCAGGCAGATTTTGCCTAGAGTCTTAACTATCAAATGCCTGAGGTCAGATTTGAACTAGGGTCTTCCTGATTCCAAGCCCAGCATGTTCTCTGCTTTGCCCCATAACTGCCTTGATTCTATCATGCCACATTCTACTAGTGAATGGTCAGCAAAAACCAGCAAGTCCTATACAACCCAGGAAGCATTTCAAGGACAGAACTGAAGCTTCCAGACAGCAATAGAGTGATGAGCAAGGAAAAGCAGCCAGATCAATGGCTTGAATCCCAAGTTCTCCTCGATGACTTGATATTGATCCTTTGGAAGGCTGTGAGTGGAAAAGCAGATTGGGGATGCTTGTCACTTCTTGGTGGGGAAAGCTTGTGTTTGCATTCAAACACCTGAACTGTGCTGGAGAACCCCTGCGTTCAGAGAGGGTTTATAGATTAATTTTAGACTTCTTGGTTTAGGGAGGACCAGTGGTTGTACATCCCTCATATATATTAGGTTAATGTGCTTATTATTACTTCAAAGTGTAAAAGTTAAAATTAAATCTCAATAATAAAAATATTATATTTTAAGAGATTTATTAATGATCTTTAGAAATCAAGGAATAAATAAGATACAAAATCAAGACCACATGCCCATGACTGATCAGCCAGTTCAAACACCCGCCTTACCACCACCAAGCTTGGGACAGGAAATAAAGAGCTGGGACCTTCCATGTCCCCGCCTAATATCCCCTATCTATAGGAAGTATGTAATGACAGGAAGTCAGTGGGCTCCTGGGAAATGTAGTTCTTTTTTAGGGTAACAGATTTTCAATCATATATTCCCTCTGAGACCCAAGGAAGACTAGTCTCTCTAATGGATCTTGTAAACATACCAATTTTGAAATTACAATAATTTGAAGATAAGAGAAAAAGAGAACAAAACCAATAATTGCTAGGTGCATTGACAAAAAGCCAGTTAGGGGACAGTCCCCTTTGGCATGAGTATACATACAAAATAAATTAATTAAACCCCACACAGTTCACATCACCACATCCCAAAGTTCACTTTGGATCTCCTGGTGCAACTTGTGGCCTGTGGAGGCATCTTCATGGTGCCTTCTCCAAAGAGTTCATTTTCTGGATTTGGAGAGGTAGCATGTTTTTTAACCTAAAATTACTCTCAAAAAGAATTTAAACTTTGCAATTTAAAATAATAATAATAATTATTATTATACATACCCCCTGAAGAGAGTGATTGAAAAACACAGGGATCGCTTAAGCTGAGTTATGAAGTATATGAATCAATTGGCAGAGAAATAAAAAATATTTAACCCCCCTCAAAAAAAAGAAAAAAAATTTCTGGATGAAATATAGACTATCAAGGTCTTCTATGTAAAATTTTAAGTAAAGGAAAATAAACCTATAACAGTTCCTTGAATCAGGACCCAATTAAAGAGATTTAAGCAATTATGCATTTATCCAAACAACAGCCAGGACTACAGAAAGTTTTGCCACACAATGAAAGACAGAATAGGGAATAGATTATAGGAGCCAGGTATGAGTCAAATTTGAGATACTTGGTAGGAGTAAATCTAAAATTCACAATAGAGTATGGTACACAGTCAGGCCTCACTTGTATGGTTGACTCCATTATGCCATGTTCAAAAAAATTAGGACCTATTGAAATTCACCAGGAAATGTAAAGGGAAGAATTTCCCAATGGGTGGAGACCAAGCCAAGAATTTAACTGGATATAGCTACACTAACTCTGCTAAGGAAGATAGTACTTTCAATCGCAAAAGGTCCAGAGCTAAGTTAGAGAAGTAGCAGCTCTCTGAGAACCAAAGAGAGCTTGGCCTTTCTTCTGAGGGCACTCTGTGATTGGAGAATGCATTACTGCTGGGGTTCCTTCACTAAAAAAAAGGCCAGGCAACTTAGTGGTAGCAGTCTTTGGGGGTTAAACTAGAATAGGCCAAAGACAAAGTTATAGCCTAAAAATATAATCATGTATTTTATTTTATTTTGAAAATTATTTTCTTCTGTCTTAGAATCAATTCTAAGGTAGAAGAGTGATAAGGGCTAGGCAATTGGGGTTAAATGACTTGACCAAAGTCACATAGCTAGGAAGTGTCTAAGGTCAATTTTGAACCCAAGTCCTCCCAACTCTAAGCCTGGTGCTCTATCCACTGTGCTACCTAGCTGCCCCCTAATCATGTATTTAAAAAATAAACATACATTTTTGAGGCCTCTTGTTCTTAGATCATTTTATATCATTGTTTTTATATCATTTTATATCAAAATGTTATTTCTGTCTAGAGCATACCCCTTTCCACTCCCAGAACCAACCAACCAAACAAACAAAAAAATCAGTTAAGCAAAACCACCATATGTGATCATCTATGCCACCTCCTGCCCTTCTTTTTTTTTTTTTAAACCTTTGCCTTCCATCTTAGGATCAATACTGTGTATTGTTTGCAAGGTAGAAGAGCAGTGAGGGAGAGGCAATACATTTAAGTGACTTGCCCAAGGTCACATAGCTAGGAAGTATCTAAGGTCAGATTTAACCCAGGACCTCCTGTCTCTAGGCCTTTCCTCTCTTATTAACTGCCTGTCTGGTGAGAGGACAAAATTATGTTTCTGTGTTTCTGGTCCTCTAGATAGGTCAAGCCAGTTACTCAGAGTTCACCTTTCTTCTGGTGCTCTTTTAATTTTCCTTATTTGAAGTAATTGTCTGCATGTTTTGTTTTGTTTTGTTTTTTATTCCATTTCCCTTGCTCTATCAGTTCTTACAAGTTTTCCCATGTTTCTCAGAATTCCTCATATTTTCAGTTTCATATTGTGCACCAGTATTTCCATTCCATCCAAATTCCATTTGTTCAGTTATACCTGTTTCTTGATTATATTTCCTCTCCTTAACTTGAGGCCAAGAACTTGAGCTTGTACCTTTTGGTACATACACTTTTTTTTTTAGTGGTGGTGTTGTCTCCCACATATTCTTGCAGAGCACATAGTAGGTGCTCAGTCTATGATGGTATTTCTTCTTTTATTTTCTTCTCTTAGCTGGATTGCTAAGTTTAAGACTTCTTAAAATTTAATAAAGATATTTTGTTTTACCAATTATATATAATAACAGTTTCCACATAAGTTTTCTGAAGTTATATGGTCCAAGTTGTCTCCCTCCTTAACTTCCTTCCTCCCAGAGATAGCAAGCAATCTGTTCTGGGTTATACATGTACCATCACACAAAACATATTTCTATATTGTTCATTTTTGTAAGAGAAAAATCATATAAAACCAAAACTACCAAATAAAAAGTCAAATTAACTAAAGTAAAAACAGTATTCTTTGATCTGCTTTCCAACTTCAACAGTTCTTTCTTTGTTCTTTATCCTAAGTCTCTCAGACTTGTCCTGGACCATTGTATTGCTGAGTGCAGCTAAGTCTATGATGGTTGATCATTCCATAATCTCACTGTACTGTGTACAGTGTTCTCCTGGTTCCACTTGTTTCACTCTGCCCATGATGGTATTTCTGACACAGGGAGTTAAAGGGTCCATTGGTAGCAGAAATTTCTGAGTTCACTTCCTAGTCCAATCACCAGCTTACTTTTATTCTTTGATTTTTCTTCTGTATCTCTGAATTGGGGCTATGTAGATGTGTCTGAGAGCCAGAGGGAGGGGTGAAGCCAAGAGTAGCCTGAAATATAGGTCATCCTTTGTGATCCAAGGGCCCAGATAGGATCCCAGACTAAAAATATTTCCTCCACTGCATCTGCATGAAAATTTTAGTCTTAATGGCATTCCTTTGAAAATCTTCTCAAGAAGACTTGGATATTTTAACTAGGTTAAGGCTACTTATGTTGACAAAGGTCCCCCTTCACTGTGAAACTCCTTGTTCAGTGTATGGGTGTTTGGAATAATTAGAATCATGCAATTATGACTCAAGCCCCCTTTGGAGCACATGCACTCTGTGAGAGATTAGTAGGACCTTTAAATCAAATAGCCAGATTATTTAGTTGATAAAGAATAGCAAGATAGAGGACAATAAGAAAACAAGCAATGTTGTCATTCCCAAATACAAATGGATAATATTTTTCTAGGCCTGGGGGGAAAAGCTCAAAGGAATGAGGAAGCTATGTTTCCCCCGGGCTAACAGACAGGACAAAGGAAAATTTTAGGTGTTTTATCTGTTCACTTATCTAGTGCTTAGACCAATTTACATGCCAAACAAGGGCAATCCAT
Source organism: Monodelphis domestica (assembly GCF_027887165.1). Taxonomy (NCBI): domain Eukaryota; kingdom Metazoa; phylum Chordata; class Mammalia; order Didelphimorphia; family Didelphidae; genus Monodelphis; species Monodelphis domestica. The sequence continues at coordinate 336,549,511 of NC_077227.1, forward strand.
TACTAAGTGCCCGAATCCCCACCATCAACATCCCTACCACCAATTGCTGGCCAGGTAAGACCAAAAGCTACTGGAAGGAAGATCAGAATGCCTCAGGCCCCCAGCTCTTCTTCTTGGCTGATTCCCACAAATAGGGTAACCTTTGTGAAAAAGGGACCAAACATCTCAGATGTCACCAACATCAACTGCCATAACTGGAGGAGGCAAGCCAGAGAGACAAGAAGCAATAGCATGTGCCAGGTAGGTCAAAGTACTACCATCATCATCATCTTCTTTTAAAAATGTGTATATGTATTTAATATCTATTTATGCATTTTAAAATATTTTTCTATGGTTACATGAGTCATGTTCTCTCCCTCTCCTCTTCCCTATTCCCTTCTCGGAGCTGACAGACAATGCCACCATCATCACCATCTTGACCACTATCTCTCCCCAGATCTAGATGTAAACAGCTCGGTACCCAAGAGCCTCTGGAGTAGCAGTATCCTGCAGACAACTAGCCCTGGTTCCATCCTAATAATCCAGGTGAGGAATTCTTGCAGAAATGCCATCTGGCCACTTCTCTATCGGCACCATAGCCCCCCACTTTTCAGGAGCCACAGATTCAAAAGAAGACCAAGAAAAGAAAGTTCTTACTGTTTTTTTTAAACAATATTTTATTTGGTCATTTCAAAACATTATTCATTGGAGACAAAGATAATTTTCTTTTCCTTCCCCCCCTCCCCCCCCATAGCTGACGCACGATTCCACTGCGTTTCACATGTGTTCTTGATTCGAACCCATTTCCATGTTGTTGGTATTTGCATTAGAGTGTTCATTTAGGGTCTCTCCTCAGACATGTCCCCTCAACCCCTGTAGTCAAGCAGTTGCTTTTCCTCAGTGTTTTAAGTTCTTACTGTTATGGGCAGGAAGGATACCTTTTGCAAGCATGCAAGACTCCAAAACTTAGCTTAAAAACAAAAAGAGAAATTTATTAATTTAGAAAGTAATGTTGAGAATGGCCAGGAGGATAGCAAGGTGGGACAGCAAGATGGGGAGCAGTTCCTGGGAGGACAACATGGATGTAAAGGCTGTTCTCCCAGAGGACATCAGTTCTGGGGATTTTATACTCTTTACAACAGATGCTAAGTGATGGTGTGGACCTGACCTATAGAGTATTAGTCCCTCAGGCACTTGGTGGGGTGAGGTGGTCTTCTGACTGGGGTCTGCCTGGAGATATAAAGATTGATTTCTTTGTCCATCTTAAATCTAGAGGACAATCAAAGAGGATAAACATCTCAGGACCCTGGGGGGCTCATTGGGTGTTTCTAGGTTAAGAGTCTGGAGGATGCAAAGGCCAGGGAGTTTCCCTGATCGGTTTCTGGGGTACAGTGCCCATGTCATTACTACCAGTATCTTTGGTACTGTCAAATCCTCCATCATGAGAAACACGATTTAATCAATGGAAATGTAACTAAAGAAAATTCATTACTATATACTTTGCTGATGCACCCATAGGACCTTAGGTGTTTCCTATACAAGTTGTTTCCTTCTACAAGAATGTAACTTCTTTGAGAACAGGGACTATCTTACTTTTCTATTTTTTTCCTAGAGTGTAGTAGAGTAAAATTGGACTGTTTTTATAGAATCACAGTGTTTGCATATTTGGGAAACTGGAAGAGCCTCTTTAACAAACCCTGTACTCCTATACAAGGGATCCCTAATATAATACACCCAAGCAGTCATCATCTTCAATTTTGTCTGATTCTTCTCAATCTTGTTTGGGGTTTTCTTGGCAAAGATACTGGCTTGATGTTTCCTTCTCCAGCTCATTTTACAGATGAGGAAACTGAGGTTAAGTGACTTGTCTAGGGCCACAAAGCTAGTTGAACTCAGGAAGATGGAGTCTTCCTGTCTCCAGACCTGGCACTTTATCCACTGAGTCACCCAGCTGCCCTAGTGGTCATCCAGCTTTGGCTTAAAGATTTCCAGTGAGGAAAAATAAAAAATAAATCTCCAAGGAGGGAAAGCCCACTAAATCCAGAAACAATCCATGCCAATTTGGAATATCTAAAGTAAGGAATTTTTCCCTGACATCAAACCCAATATTTTCCTTGTTATGAGTGTGGAAGGATACCCTTTTTGGGTTCGGGAAGGATACCTTTTGCAAGCATGCAATGACTCCAAAACTTAGCTTAAAAACAAAAAGAGATTTATTAATTTAGAGAGTAATGTTAAGAGTGGCCAGGAGGATAGCAAGGTAGAACAGCAAGATGGGGAGCAGTTCTTTGGGAGGACAGCATAAAAGGAAAGGCTGTTCCTCCATGGGGACAGCCGGGATGGAGAGGCTGTCCCCCAGACGACATCAGTTCTGGGGTTTATATACTCTTTAGATGCTAGGTCCTGGTGTGGACAAGACCTGAATGTTAGTCCCTCAGGCATTTGGTGGAGTGGGGTGGTCATCTGACTGGGGTCTGCCTGGAGGCATAAAGATTCATTTCTTTGTCCACCTTAAATCTAGAGGACAAAAGAGGGTAAACATCTCAGGACCCTGGGTGGGGTCATTGGGTGTTTCTAGGTTAAGAGTCACTAGGATGCAAGGGCAAAGGAGTTTTCCCTGATAATAGTTGGCCTGGGTTTCTGGGGGTACAGTGCCCATGTCATTCCTCTTTGTAACTTCCACTCATTGTTCTTTGTTCTGCCCCCTGGGGCCAAACAGATCAAGTCTAATCCCTCTTCCACATGACAGTCCTTGAAATACTTGTGACAGTTATGTCCTACCCTTAATCTTCTTTTCTCCAGTCTGAAAATCTCCGATTCTTCAACCAATCCTCATATGACATGGACTCAAGGCCTTTTACCAGCCTGGCTGACCTCCTTGAGATTCTCTTCAGTTTAGCAATGTCCTTCCTAAATCAGGATGCCCATAACTGAACATAGTTCTACAAATATTCTCTTACCAAGGACAGAGTACAGAGGGATTTTTACTTTCTGATTACTGGAAGCTTTGCCTCTCAATACAGCCCAAGATTGCATTAGTATTTTTGGCTGCCACATCATACTACTGACTAATTTTGTGCCTAACTAACGACCCCAGATCTTTTTCAGACACCATGATCTAATCGTGCCTCCCCTATCTTGTACTTGTGAAGCTGATGTTTTGAATCCAGTTTTAAGACTTTATCCCCATTGAATTTCATTTTATAAGATCTAAATCAATGCTCTGTCTTATCAAGACCATATTAGATCTTGTCACTATGATCCAGAGCTAATCCTTTTGGCATTGCGTCAGTTTAGTAACCCTGCATTTTAAAAAAAACCCTTACCTTCTTTCTTAGAACTAAGAATCAATTCCAAGTCAAAATGGCATTAAGAGATACCCAATTAGGGTTAAGTGATTTGTCCAGGGTCACACAACCAGAAAATTGTCTGAGTTGTCACATTTGAACCCAGGACTTCCCAGTCTCTAAGCCAGTCACTCTATCCACTGAGTCACCCCCCAAGTGATCCTGCTTATTTGATGGACCTGCCATTTCTGCCTTTATCTAGGTCATTGGTAAAGTGTTTAATAGCACAGAGTCAGACACCTGAAGCATACCAGGGAAGCTCCTGTCAAGTCACTATTCTTTGGGTCCAATTGTATGATGGTTACCCTGTTCCATGTTGGTGACCTATGGCATTTTGTCAGAGGGAGCTGCTCTCCTCCCCCTATCCACCACACCTGAGGACATTTCTCCCATCACTTGCCCCTCTGCTTAGCAGCCTAGTAAGAGTGCTTCCTCCCTCCCCTATCTAAAGTAAGGGGGCAGCTCACATGCATTGTGAGGGCTGCAGTTTGGCCACTTGGTCTCTGAAAGGTTCATCATCACTGCCAGGCTCAACTCCATCTAAGTCTGTGTTTATCTAATCTTTCTCTTTTATTTTCTTCCCTCTCCCACTTAAAAAAAAAATTGGGACTGTTTTTCTTCTCTGGCCCTACCACATTTCTCCTTTTCTGCATAGTATTTCAAATATCAAGACAATAACTCTCATATCTGCCATGCTTTTAATATCTAAAAGTGTTAATCATTTGAACTGGAGATTTGAATTCATTAAGGGTAGGTTGAAACTCTCTTATTTATCTCCTTTACTTATCACAGAGATGACTTTTCATTCTCCCTTCTTCCAGGGCAAAGGTCATTCATGAAGCAGAGAAAATGGAAGCAAATTAATAATGGGAAAGCTTCTTTTTCTCTTTATTATCAGTTTTCATTATCCTTTCTATTTCAGGGAGGGCCTTATTCATTCTCTGATATTATTCTTTTTTTTTTGTAAATTTTATTATCATGTAAAACATACTTCCATATTGGTCTTTGCCATAAGAGCACAGTCGTCGTACAAAACCAAAACCCCCAAATAACACCATAAATACACTGCTGTGAAAGATCTACATCCATCCAACTCTGGCAGCTCTTCCTCTGGAAATGGATAACATTCCCCTTCATAAGTCATTCAGAATTGTCCCAGATCATTGCATTGCTGAGAGTGGCCATGTTTTCAGTTACTCTGATATTATTCTTTTCTACAATATAGTTTTAAATAAAACAAAACAAAATTCTTTTTGTGGCCTCTGGCTTTTTTAGTCAACCTCAGCCCATTTTTAGCTTTAGCACTCCTAATACTAGTCTTAGAGGACCTGAAGCTCAGTGGATAGAACATTGAGCTTGGAGTAAGAAGGATCTGAGATCAAATCCAGACTCAGACATTTGCTAGCTGTGTAACCTGGGGTAAGTCATTTAACCACTGCTTGCTTCTGTATCTTCATCTATAAAATGGAGATAATAATAGTACCCACTTCCCAGGGTTGTTAAGAGAATCAAATGAGGTAATATTTGTAAAATGCTTAGTACAGTGCCTGGAACATAATAAGTACTATTTAAAAGTGAGTTATTGTTATTATTATTTTTTAAACAATTTTAATCCTTTTTCTGTCATTAATAAATACCAATTACAATGAGTACTTCTGCACCCAGAAAGAAAAAAAAAAGAGGATCATACCTGAAACTTGTAAACCTTAAAATTTCTTAGACTTATGAATGTTGGAAATTTCCCCATTGGGAAATTTCATACTTGAAAAAATTTCCTACTGATAGTAAGAACTCTATTGGAATATGAAACTCCTTGGCATGGGAGGCTCCTTCTCCTCCCTACTTAAGACTACTTTAGGACAGAAACCTTTTGCTAAACAATGGAAAGGGCTTTGACCTATGCTTAAGCATAGAACAGGAAGTTCTTTGAGTCATGATTGATTTTAGAATTGATACAATAGAGATACTTGGAATGACAGAACCAGGTCTTGGAAACTACAATCTCCACCCTACTCAGAGTAACAGGATTTAGGAAGGGCTGCAGCAAAGATCAAGATTTAATTATTTGAGAATATGACCTTCAACAGACATGTGCAAAGGGGACAGACCTCTGGGCGGTCCTGGATTAAGCTAGAGCTACCATTGGCACAGGGGAGACATCGACAGTGATTGGTAGATGTGAGAACTGAGGGGAGGGAACTTAGATTGTTTGCTTAAAGATAGCAGGTCTGAGGACTGAGGAGGGTTTTTTTGCTCTGAAGGAGGTCTGAGAGGAGAGAGGTCCTGGAGGGAGAGCTCCTGGAGAGGTTTTGGAGGAGGCTGTGGAAGGTGAACTCAGGAGGAGTCAGGAGGAGAATTCTCTGGAAACATTTCTTGAAAGGAGGCTCTCTTGAAGGTGGAGCCTGAGGTTGGGATGAGAAGCCTTACCTAGAGAGATCTTGGGTGAACGATAAAAACTGACTGATTTATCTCTTAGGACTGAGGTCTAGGCCTTATTGGCTTGAGGCCCTTCATTCTTATTCCTTTCTTACTTTCTCTCTTTTTCTATTGATTAATCAGTGTATTATAAATTAAATTTCTCTATAAAACCCAGTTGGCTTGGGCATATTCATAAATTGGGAATATATTCCCTGGCGACCATCTTATATTTATATGCACCCAAGACACAGTAGAAAACATATTTCAGCGATCATAATTGATATATATTACTCCCAAACATTTTAATTATCACAGTTTATGGCTCCCACTCTCTTATCTACAACTATTTAACGCTCAAAACTATTTTAAATCTAACAAACTACAAATCTCTATTATTGAACATATATCTTTAAAAAAACAACAACCCTTACTTTCTGTCTTAGAATCCATACTAAGTATATATTCCAAGGCAGAAGAGCTATAAGGGTTAGACAGTTGGGGTCAAGTGATTTGCCCAGGGTCACACAAATTTGAATCCAGGATCTCATGACTCCAGGCCTAACTTTCTATCCACTGAGCCACCCAGCTGCCCCCAAGATTATATTTTTTTAAAGATATGTTCAGTTGCCCCCTGTCAACTGCTAGCCCACCCTCCATCCCTGCCCAGAACTGTTTTTTTTTTCTTCAGGTAAAAAAACATTCCTAGTTGCAGCTCTGCCTCAGAGTGACAGACATAGAAGCTTCTTTCCTAAAGGAAATAAAGACCTTTATTGTGAGAGGCAGCTGAGATTTTTCTCTGTATTACTTTGGACTTAAAAAGCTGAGCTTGCCACAGTAAACAGAGAGTGTTGACATCACCAGAGTGATTTCTGAATTTGTTTCATGCCATCTTTGTACACAGAGTGGAGGTGTGATGACAAAGCACCCCTTTTAGCACCAAACAATGCCAAAGAAAAGGAATGGCTCTCACAGATTCCAGGAGGATTCCCCTAGGCTCAATCAGGCAACAGAGCTTGTATCCCCGAGATCCCTTTGAAAAGAAGATTTCAAGAGGATCTCCTAGGTATGGAGTATACTTTAGTGAGAATCAATCAATCATTATTTATTAAGTGGCTATTTAATCAATCATTTATTTAATAATCACTATGCTAAGCGCTGGGGATACAAAAAGAGGCCAAAGACATCCCTCCCTTCAAGGAGCTTACAATCTAACTGGGGAGACATGAAACAAATATACACAAAGCATGTATAGATATTTGCAAGCACAGGATAAGATATAGAATAATTAATAGAAGGAAGGAACTGGAACTGAGATTACAAGCATAGATAATATCCAGGTCAGACTTGAAAGACTTCTTTTCCCTCATTAAAGAGTAAAAGTACTTTTGAGGAAAACCAAATAAATTGCACCTTTTGGCTGTTATAATTGACTTTAGAATGACCCAGGGCTTAATAGCAATTCTTGCCAGACTATCAGAGCAATGTGTTAATTAGGTTCTAACAGTGTGCCATGTGTATTAGGGTCCTAAAGCTATTTCCACCTCCACCCCCCAGAATTCCTGGAACTCTGACTTGGGCACATCCAAGGGAAGAAGAAATGGTTTAGCTATTACCAAGGATCTATCTTGGGTCCCATAATAACCAATATACATCCCTTAGAAGTATCCTTTGCACAGTAAAGCTCAGTGGATAGAGCCATGTTTGGAGTTGGGATGATGTCCTCAGACACTTCCTAGCTGTGTGACCCTGGGCAAGTCACTTAACCCCCATTCCTTGGGTTTATTGTTCTTCTGCCTTGTATTGTCAACTGGGTTTTTGGAAGCCCCAAGTTTGCCTTTGTCCATTGGGAACTTGCTTTTGGGGGAAGTTAGACTGTCTTAGACTGAGCAAGGGATCACTAAGTGTCCATTAAGTGTGAGTGATGGAAATGCTCAGATCCTTCATCACCGTTTTTGGCTTAGATGTTTTCCCCATTGTTTCAGAAATCCATTCCCAAGAAGACCAATACCTGGCTGAAGCCATCCTTCTGTATCTGTTGTAGCTTAGACCACTGCCTAAAACCCCAGCCTTTGGCTACAGCCTCTCTCCCAAGCCTGCTTGTAACCAAGTCGGTTTATGTTTTGCTGTACTATATAAGTCCCCAAGTTCTTTGAAGAATCATTTTTGGCAGTGATTCTCTCAGAGATACTGTCCCCAGAGCCCCAGAGTTTTGACTCTGTATAAGTATACACTTGGCTCTGTGTGGCAGTCAATTACTAAAGACTTGTCTCTTTTTCTGATTAAAGATTTGGTTTTATGACTAGTGTAGTGGTTCTATGTTTTTCCAGATTGACAGTATTGATTCTAAGACATGGTGAGGGCTTTTTAAAAATTAAAATAATTAAATATAAGTACTAAATAAAAATAAATATAAGGGCTTTAAAAATTAGAATAAAAATAAATAAAACAAACAAATAAAAACATAAACAAATATATAATTTTAAATAATTAAAAATTAATTTTAAAAAAGGATACCCATAACATGGGGTGGGGTGGGGTATATGTGTGTGTGAGGAAAGACACACAAGGAAAGCTATCTAGAAGCACAAAGAGTTCTTTCCTGGCTCTCTTGACTTTGCATCTTGTTATGGGAGGGTTAAAAGGAAGGGATAAACAAGCTATATATATATATAAAATAAAAGTTTATTTAACTGAAAGGAGGAGGGAAGGGAAGGGAATCAGGGACTACCTTACTTCTAACCCCACCACAGATATTAAAACTCTAAACTTTCTAAATTATCCTAAACTAATTAAAAGAATAATTAAAGTTAGAGAGAGATTTGTAGGAGCAAAGACAACAGGGTCCAAAGAAATCTCACGACCAAGAGTCCTTCTTTGCTCCAGACAGCAGTCCCAAAGAGATGTCCACCAGCACCAGTAGAAATCCACTTTTTCTGTAGCATCAGCAGTATGTACAGGAATAAATATCAAGACAGCCAAAGGAAAGAAATCACTGATTTTCTGGGTCTACCCCAGAAATACCAGATTATCCTCTGGTTTATCCTGACAGCAAGGGAGAAACAGTTTTTCCCTCCCATGGAGTTCACCAACTGTCAGCAACTCCCTAAGTCTCTAGTCCCAGCTTCTGGGAGTTCTGAGTAGAATGTTGGCCCTGTCATTGCCCTGTGGGTTCTCTTTGCTTCTTGCTTTTTTGCAAAGCTAATCCTTTACAACAATCTGCAATATAAGAAACCACTCTATCCATGCATCCAGAGACCCTTTGGATACATTTGCTGCCTCCTGTCTGTCTCGAGAATAGGAGAGATTCTGGTACCTTTATCGAGACCATTGGCAATGGCTAATGCCTTCCTGCAGGAAGATCCATTGACTTTCCTCCCTGCTCATGGTAACCAGGTGCTATGAGAGCAACTAATCAATCAACAAGCATTTTTGTTGTTGTTGAGTCATTCAGTCCTGTCTGATTCCTCATGACCTCATAGACCATCACATACCTTTTTGCTATCTTTTGAACTTTGTCCAAGTTCTTGCTCACTGTTTCCACAACACTGTCTAGTCATCTCAACCTCTGCTGTCCCCTTTCCCTATTGCCTTCAATCTTTCCCAGCATCAGGGTCTTTTCCAATGAGTTTTCTGTTCTTATTATGTGGCCAAAGCACTTAAGCTTCAGCTTCAGTATTTGACCTTCCAGTAAAGAATCTGAATTAAATTCTTTTAGGTGCCTATTTACATGCCAGGTACTGTGCTAGTTGCTGGAAATACAAATACAAAAGTGCAACCATCCCTAACCTCAAAGAGCTTACATTTTACCTACAATTCTTTCAGTTATGTCATTCCCCTGACCCCATTCTCATTTTTCTTGGCAGAGATACTGAAGTAGTTTGCCATTTCCTTCTGCAGCTTATTTTATAGATTAGGAATTAAGAAAAACAGAATTAAAGTATCTTGCCCAGGATCACACAGCTAGGAAGTATCTGAGACCAGATTTGAACTCAGAAAGATGAGTCTTCCTGACTCTAGGTCCAGTTCTCTACCTGCTGCACTAATAGAATACATTCATAGATAAATAAATACAAAAACTACACAAAAGATCAGATGGATCTCTGATCTTTTCAATTTTGGAATTCCAACAGTACAGATTGTGAATTTTAAATTGACTTCACTCTGCTTAATCTTTAGAATTTTAGCAACCAGGAATGTATACACCCCTACTTAAGTATTAAGTGTTGGGAAGGAAGGTCTATGACCAGCATGTGCTAGCAAGTGATAAATCAGAAACAATTGACTGACCTCCTGGGCTATCCTAAGCCAAGCTTAAGCCACCATTGGTACACGTGAGACACAGGAAGTGATGTAAAGAACTGCCTATATATTTCACATCACTTCCTCTCTCTGGCCTCTCTCTTGGCAGCATTGGGAGTTTTGGTGGAGTTGGCCCTGGAACTCAAGCCTGGAGGAGCTCCTCAGACTGCTTCCTTTTAGACACTCATGTGGTGAGTCATAAGACTGACTCCCCTTTCCCTTGGCTTTTTGGAGAGGCCCCTTGGCTGAGGCCTCTGAACTCCTGCTTGACTCAGACTGGGCCAGAGCAGTCCAATTCCCTTTTCCTCTCTCTCTTCTTAATTTCTTCCTTCTATTGTAATCAAACCACCATAAAATCCCAAACTGACTTGAGTATTTATTGGGATTGAATTTAAATCCCTGGAGACTACTAAAATAATATATTTGGTTAACAATTCTAATTTTATCCTTAAAAAAATCACAACCCACCCTGTATGCCCCTTACCTACATCCTCCCATCAATTTTCCCCAAGGGCTCCATTCAACAAGTTCAAGGCTTTCCTCTATTTTTTCTGATATTGCTAGGGTACCATGGGAGCATTCTGGCAGTCCATCTGTCATTCCTAGCTCTTGCCATCTCTCATTCCTAGCATACATATCCTTAATGATATCTTTTATTCCTGTTCTTCAAGCGCCTCACTGTTTACTTGTTGCAGCCTGCTGACACCTACCATGGGCCTTCCCATTGCCCTCTAGGTGATAATTTGTTTTCTATTTTTCCTTGGTACTGCTGTTCCTTCTCTCATTGTCATCCAGCAACTAGAAAGATGGGCAGCTAGGTGGCACAGTGGATGGAACACTGGACTTGGAGCCAGGAAGACCTGAGTTCAAAGCTGACCTCAGACATTACCTGTGTAACTCTGGGCAAGTCATTTAATCTTGTTTGCCTCAGTTTCCTCACCTGTAAAATAAGCTGGAGAAGGAAATGGCAAACCACTCTAGCATCTTTGCTCAGAAAATCTCAAATTGAGAGATGAAGAATTAGACATTACTGAAAAATGACTTGGCAATTTAGAAAGATGGGCCATGACTTTCATGAGAAGCTTGGGTCAGTAAGGGATCTTTGCAATTTGCTGAAGGCAATCTAGTCCTCTTTCCTCCTGTTCAATTTCAGGCCCAATTCGTTGTCCTTCTGTACTATCTGTTCATGATAAACATACTGATGAACAAATTCTATAAGATGTCCACCCAAGGGAATGCTGAAATCTGGTCACCTAATGATAATTTTTTTTTTTGCCATAGCAACCAATGAAATAAAGAAAAATAAAAAATATATGCAAAATAAATACAAAACAACTTGAGTTGGGGGCAGGGGTGGCTTTAACAACAAAGAAAATCAGGAAAGTGATCCTCAAATGACATGGATTCATGACCTTTCATCATGGTTTTCCTCCTCTGGGCACTCTCCATCTTTATGTAAGTGACTCCCATATCTACTTATCCAGCTCTCACCTCTATCTTGAACTCATGAATCTTATATTTTCCATTTTCTACTCTCTCTGGTGTGCTTCTTGTAGAAGGTGGCAATTGAAATGCTGAAGGGAACAAGAGATAGAGGCGAGGAGAGAGATAGAATGCTCTGTGCTAGGAAAAGCAAGTAGGCCAACCTGACTGGAGTAAGAAGGTAGAAAAGAAGGAAATAGCCATTTGCTAAACTCCCTGTGCTAAATATTTCATTTTTTCCCCCATTTGAATAAGTTTATTTAGTCAATTTAGAAAATTATTCCTTGGTTACAATAGTCACATTATTTCCCTCCCTCCCCTTCACCCACTCTTCCCGCAGCCAATGCACAATTTCATTGGGTATTACTTGTGTCCTTGATCAGAACCTATTTCCATGTTGTTGTTTACACTAGAATATTCATTTCAGTCTACATCCCCAACCATATCCCTTTGATCCATGTATTCAAGCAGTTGTTTTTCTTCGGTGTTTTTACTCCCGCAGTGTTTCCTCCGGATGTGGATAGTGTTCTTTCTCATAGGTTCTTCGAGTTGTTCAGGATCACTGCATTGCCCCTAATGGGGAAGTCCATTACATTAGGTTGTACCACAGTGTATCAGTCTCTGTGTACAATGTTCTCCTACTTCTGCTCCTCTCACTCTGCATCACTTCCTGAAGGTTGTTCCAGTCTCCATGGAATTCCTTTGAGCACAATAGTATTCCATCACCAACATATACCACATTTTGTTCAGCCATTCTCCAATTGAAGGGCATCCCCATATTTTCCAATTTTTGGCCACCACAAAGAGCGCAGCTATGAATATTCTTGTACAAGTCTTTTTCCTTATTATCTCTTTGGGGTACAAACCCAGCAGTGCTTTGGCTGGATCAAAGGGCAGACAGTCTTTTATTGCCCTTTGCGCATAATTCCAAATTGCCCTCCAGAATGGTTAGATCAATTCACAATTTCACCAGCAATGCATTAATGCCCCAACTCTGCCACATCCCCTCTAGCATTCATTACTTTCCATTGCTGTCATGTTAGCCAATCTGCTAGGTGTGAGGTGATACCTCAGAGTTGTTTTGATTTGTATCTCTCTGATTATAAGAGATTTAGAGCACTTTTTCATGTGCTTATTAATAGTTTTGATTTCTTTAACTGAAAATTGCCTATTCATGTCCCTAGCCCATTTATCAGTTGGAGAATGGCTTGATTTTTTGTACAACTGGTTTAGCTCTTTATAGATTTGAGTAATTAGACCTTTGTCAGAGGTTTTTGTTATGAAGATTGTTTCCCAATTTCCCTTCTAATTTTGGATGCATTGGTTTTGTTTGTACAAAAACTTTTTAATTTGATGTAATCAAAATTATTGATTTTTCTCTTGACAACTCTGTGAAGGATTATTATTATCACTCTGATTCAGAGTTGGAGAAACAGATAAGGAATTTGCCCAGGGTAACATGGTCAATAAGTACCTATGGCCACATTTGAACTCAGGTCTTTGTGATTGTAGGCCCAGAAATCGATCGCTGCCATACCATCTAAAGGCCTACATGTGGGGGAGAGTGAGTAAAATGTGATCAACCTAGAAAGCCATATAGGAACTAAATTGTTAATACAGTTTTTAAATGCCAAACAGAAGAGGGTTTTGTTTTGTTTTGTTTTGTTTTATTTCTTGAAGGCAGAGGGAGCCACAGAAGGTCCTTTAAAAGGGGGTGGGTGACTCAGGACAGAAAAAGGCTCTCTACTGACATGGAAGAAACTGAGGGTGCCTGAAAGCAGATTGAAGCATACTATTCTTCACTTTATTTCCTTCATGAATTTTTCTCTAGTGGAAGTGATATGTGTGTCTTCTTTTACAACGTGATGAACATGGAAATATGTATTGTAAGAAAAAGCATGTATAACCTATATCATATTATCTGCCATCTTGGGGAAGTGGGAGGGATGGAAGGAAAAGAGGATCTCAAAATGTCGGAAAATAAATGTTGAAAATTGTATGGACATGTAACCTGGAAAAAAATTTTTTTAATTAAGAAAATAAATAAATAAAAGGGAAGTGGCATGATCAGACCTGCTAGAAATATCAAATTGGCAGCTGGATGGAAAATGGATTGGAGAGAGAAGAAAATGGATTTAGCCAGAGCAATTAAGACACTACTGTAAAGGTCCAAGTAGGAAGTGATCACGGTCTGAGTTAGGATGGCTGGTGTGTGAGTGAAGTGAAAGAAAAGGGATACAAATGATGGTGAGTAAGGAGAATGGACAATACTGGGCAAATGATTGGCTATGGGTGGTAAATGAGAATGAAGAGTCCAGGATGACTCCTAGGTAGTTGGAAAGATGGTGGTGCTCTTGAAAGAAATAAGTAGGAGGAGGGATGGGCTTGGTTGGAGTTGGGGGATGGAGTGAGAGATAATGAGTTCACCATGGGGCATGATGAATCTGATGTATTCTAGAATATCCAGAGATATACAGTGGGCATTCAGGAGAGAGGTGAGGCCTGGATGAGTAGACTTAGAGGCCATTTGCATAGAGATGGAGAATGACCAGAGGAGCACAACCAAAATGGTGAAGAGCCATGAATCCATGCCATTTGAGGGTCAATTGATATCAGTTCTTGCCTTCTGGGTGGGGGAGGAATGGGAGGGATGGAGGGAGAAAACTCAGAACTAAAAAAAAAATCCTAAATGAATGTTTTAAAATAAAACAAATTTAAAAACTCTTACCTTCTGTGTTAGTGTCAGATTCTAAGACAGAAAAGCATAAAGGGCTAGGCAATCAGGATTAAGTGGCTTGCCCAGGGTCACATAACTACAAACCCAAAAGAACTTCAATATTTCAGGGATGCTGCTGTATCCACTGTGCTACCTAGCTGCCCCTTAAGCTTTTTTTTTTTTTAAGAAGAAAAAAACTGGGAATATTTAGCCTGAAGTCCTCTCTCTGCCATCCCTAAAGCCCAATGCCAACATGTAAGGGGTGAGGGGATATATTAGCTGCCTTTGAGTATTTGAGAAACTTCCACATGGAGGAGAACCTAGACTTGCCCTCTTTGGTCTCGGAGGGTAGAACTAAGATAATTGGATAGAAGTTACAAAGAGCCTTGATATCAGGAAAAACTTCCTAATGATTAGGGCTGTCCAAAAGTGGAACAGGTCTACCTAGAGAGCTAGTGAACTCTCAGAGAACTAGGTGACACAATGGATGGACTGCTGGACCTGGAATCAGGAAGACCCTAGTTCCTACCAATGCTGATATTTACTGCCTATGTGACCCCAGTAAGTAATTTTTTCATGCCTCAGTTTCCCCAACTATAAAATGAGGGTCATAATAGCACCTACTTCTCAGGGTGGTTCTAAGGATCAAATGAAATAGTATTTGTAAAGTACTTAGGACAGAATGGGAGCTTAGCAAATGCTTATTCCTTTCTCCCTTCCCTCCTTTTTGAAGGTCTTCAGGCAGAGACTGTAGAACAGCTTCATAAGAACACTTAGGGGGGATTCTTTTTGTGTGTCGGAATGGCTAGATATCTGTTGAGGTTTCTTCTGGTTTTCAAAATCCCTGGTTCTGAGGCCAAGAAGGAAGAGTAGGAAAAAAGGTTATGGTGCTTAGCCAGAAAAAAGGCCATTGGTAGTCTTGGAGAGAGTGGTTTCAGCTGAATGGTGGAGAGTGAAGGCTGGTGGCCAAGAGGTTGACAAATGAGTGTGAGATAAGAAAGTAGAGTCAGACAATTTGTTCTAGGAGTTTGTCTGTAAAAAGAAATGAAAGATCTAGACAATCATTTGAAGAAATAGTGGAATCAAGTGAATTAGGTTTTTTGTTCATTTTTTTAAAGAATGGAAGAAACCTAGGACAATTGGGAGGTGAAATGGTTAGTGTTCTGGGACTGGAGCCAAGGAAGACTTGAATTCGAATTTGACTTCAGACATTTCTAACAATGTGACCTTGAGCAAAATTTTAACTTCAGTTTCCTTATCTGTAAAATGGGGATAATTATCACACTTTCCTTTCAGGGTTGCCATGAGGATTAATTAAAATAATAATTGAGGCACAGTTCCTCACATGTGTTCAGTCATTTATAATCCTATCCAATTCTTCATGATGATCTTTTGGGATTTTCTTGGCAAAGATATTGGATATTTTCTTCTCCAGCTCATTTTATAGAAGAGAAAACTGAGGCAAATATGATTAAAAATATTTGCCCAAGATCAAACAGCTAGTAAGTGTCTGAGGCCAGATTTGACCTCAGGTCTTCCTAAACTCCAAGTCCAGTTCTCTCTCTGTTGTACCATCTAATTACCCTATATAAATGCTAGCTATTGCTATTATCTTTGACAGCAACAAGGAAGAGCCAGGGGATATCCTGACTTTGCCACTTCCTACCTGTGAGCTCCTGGGCAGATCATTTAACCTAACACCAACCTCTTTGGGCCTCTGTTTCTTCATCTGCAAAACAAGGTTGAAATGTAGGAGAAGAGTCTTAGGAGGGCATGAATGGACAGAAAACTTTTCAAATACCTATCCAGCATCCTGATTTCTCTTCTGTTCACTTCTCCAAAGAGAATATTTGAGCCATCTTTACATATTGAGTTATGGATTGTGGATATTGACCTCTTGTGAATGATGGGGATATCAAGGACACTCATCCAGCCCAGGGTGTGGATGAGCTGGAGTGAATGTTTGAACTTGAGGATGCTAATGAACCAACAGTATGGGAAGGGACATCAATGGTTGGTTGAAATTCCCAAGTTAAGAGCTGAGAATCTTATCAATCTCATTGATAAAGGATTGGGCAGATAAGAGTGAGTCTTGGATGGGGTCTTGTATTTGTATGGATTGAAGCTCCCAGGAGAATAGGCAATTGAATAATGGTGAGGGAAGGAAGACCTGGGAGTCCTAGTGAAGAACTAGAATCATGCCTCAACCCCTGCCTGGGAAAAGGAGAGAGGAGATAGCCAGGACTAGAGAGATTGTCCAAAGGTAGCTGCTAGGGGGAGCCAGGTGGTTTCCATGAACTGCTAGAAGCTGAAAGGAAGCTGAGAAAATGTTTACTATGAAGGGACTTAGTCAAAAATAGATTTAGGTTCCAGACTATATAATGGAAGGGGATGGTAGAATGGAGTAGGGACCCTGGAGGAATGGAGTTGACTTGGATGGCTTGTGAGGTTTCTGGGAGTGGAAGCCAGGGAAGGGAGCTTCAGGCTAGGCAGCCTATGACTTTGAATCAAGCTCTGCTCTAAACAATTGTCTAACCTTTTGTAGTAGTGACAACCTTGTTTTATGAAACCCTCCAAAGTACCCAACGACCTCACCCTAGATAGGATTAGCAGACATAATCTAACATTACGTTATCTTTTAGTCTTAGAAATTTCTCTTATTGTATCTAGGCTCCTCCAATTCTCCAACCTTTGTCTCCATGTAAGCCAATAAGTTGCCCTTCCTTTTTCCATATTCCCTAAAGGGTATATAAAATCCCAATTTGAGGAAAATTCTCATGATGGAAGTTCCCACTCCTGGTGCATTTTCCTGGAGATATTGGTGCGTACATGACTATGTGTGGTGGCCATAAGAGCACTGGCCTGATTAAAGACTTTGCAAGTTCTTTGTAAATGCTTTGACAGTTCTGTCAAAGACGGTTTTTCCAGTTTGACAGTAGCTATGGGAATGTAGATTTTAGGTGATTATTTCCTGAACCACAGTATAAGGTAAACAGGAAAAGCTATGTCTAAGAGGCTTCAAAAGGGCACATGCAAACTAGGTTCCTGATGTCCAATCAGTCTGGGTCTGGAGGCAGAATGGCTGGACAGGAGGAAGTTTAGTCTAGGGCCAGACTGGTTATAGAGAGTTGAAATAATTAGATTTCCTTACTTTCCAATCAATAGCCAAGGTGATTTTTTCTCAGGACCAGTTCCAAAACAATTAATTAATTCCCTTGGGAGGGGATTGGTACAAAATCTCTGGAATACAGAATGTCTTTGCTCCTGGTAGTAAGGGGCAAGTGGCAGTAGAGCAAATGGCAAGATGCCCATGTTGGTTAAATTCAGGTGTCCTAGCCAGGGGTCAAAGGTCAAATGACTGGAAGACATCCCATAGGTAAGTCTTGTCTGGTATGCATAGCTACCTAAACCTTACTGAAAGATACTCAGAAAACAAGATATCTAGTGATCACTTCAAAAGAGAGATAAATCTTTTGACTGTGACCAACAGCTTACTGATAGCATATTAGTCACTGCCAGGTAAAAAATTTATGGTATATATGTGAAAAGTCATATATGCATGTGTGTAGAATATTGGGGGAAAGGAATGGTAGAAGAGAAAAGTCATCGAGTAGAATTTTAGAGCTAGAAGGGGCCTTTTTGATCATTGAGCCAATGACACTCATTTCATAGATGAAGAAATAGGTCCAGAGAAACAAAGTCACTTGTCCAAGGTCACAAGTTAACAAATGGCATAGGAAGGACTTGTAAGAAGCAAGTTTAGAGGAGGATTTTGAAGGTGGAACAAAAGCTTGTTAAGTGAAAAAAGTGATTCTAGGTTCAAGGACTAGGGTGGAAAAATGCCTGGGGGAAAAGTAGGAGGCATTTTTTTTGTTTTTTGAAGAGCCAAAGGAGACAAAAGGAATGATTGCTTCAGAACTGGAGATATAGTAACTCAGAGGAAATGGATAGGAGGTAAATGTGATATGGAAAGCAACTGATAGCCTGTAGAGGGATCTGAAGAAGAGAATAGCTACTCAAGGGATACAGGGTATCTAGGGAGGTGAGGATGAAATCAAAGGACCAAGAGCTTGAAGTTGGAACACAAGACAGAGGGAAGGACACTCAAAAAGAACTTAAGAGAGAAGGAGGGGCCAGTTGGATGACTCAGTGGATAGAGAGCCAGGTTTGGAGTTGGGAGAATGTGGGTTCAAATCTAGCCTCAGACACTTCCCAGCTCTGTGACCCTGGGCAAGTCCTGGGTTCAAATGTGATATCAGATACTTCCTAGCTGGGCAAGTCACTTAACCCCCATTGCCTAGCCCTTACCATTCTTCTGTCTTGAAACCAATACTTAGTATTGATTCTAAAATGGAAAAAGGTAAGGTTTTTGTTTTTTTTTTAAAGAAAGTAAGGGTTAAAAAAAAGAGAGAGACAAGGAAAATTTGGGGCACAAGAAACACATAATTCAGTGTTTAGACCACTAAGCTCTGGAGTCTGATGATCTGGATTCAAATCCCACCTCTGATACTTAACTAGGTATATAGCCTTAGGCAAATCTCTTTAAACTCCAGAGCTCTGTTAACTCATCTATAAAACTATAACTTAAACTAGAGGTCTCTGAGGTCCCTTTCACCTCTGAATCTGTGATCCTATATATAAACATATGTATATATATTTATACACACACATATATCTTATATCTTTAAAAGGAGAGGTAAGTTCTCCAGAAAAGAGTGAGTACTTGGACCCCACCATTGTGACCAGTAGACAGTCAATAAATATATGTTGAATTGAATTGAATTAAAATGGAGCCATGGAGTCTGATGATGAGAAATAGAAGGATTGGGATGAAATGAGAGGGATAGGAAGAACACTAGCTAGTAAACAGATCCAAATGGTTAATTAACCTAACAGCTAAATAACAACTGTGAAGAATGGACACTCTTAGAGTACATCTGTCATTATTGGTCCAATTCACTATGATTTTAGTTGAATTAAAACCCATACATGAAGGAGATTAACTTCAGGTGACCTTGGACCAGAAGGATGAATCTTGGTTGAATACAGCCTTAGTGGGTGATGTGCCGTTTCCCTCCCCCCACTCTTCCTTTTTAGTTCTTGTATCTCCTGGCAACTGACAGGGTGGGTGATGAGGGGGAAGGAAGCTCCTAGGAATGACAACATTGAAACAGATGCTCTCTCCCTGGGTCTGAAGGGCTCACAGCCAGAGATAGGCTCACACTCTGCATAGCTTGGGTATGTTTTTCATGTTCTTTCCTGGAGCAGCATAGACTGAACATCATTCATATCAGTATCAGTTTTCATCTGACCTGAAATGCCAAACAGAGGCCACAGGTTCAAATCTCAGCAGGGTAAACCTAGCCCTTCGGTCTTTCTGGGAAGATAAGGCTAGTATTGCATTCTTTACCGACTTTTGGAGAGGAGCCAAAGAATCTAGGCTCTGCACACTTGGCTGAAGATGAAAGATTCCTTCAGCACTTTCCCTCTAAGAAGAATATTAGTACTTCATGTTCTCTGAAAAAATGAAGGCAAGAAAAGCAAAAAATTTGTATTCCTTATTTTTTCCAATAGGGAGGAACTAGGAAGGAGAAAAAAAATGCTTGATAATTGAGGGAGAGAGGAAGCTACAGAAAAAATGTCTTATGATTATGAAGACGAGCAGCATTATAATAGGGCAGTGGTGTCATACTCAAATGAAACAGTACCCTATGTGTTCATCCTTTGTTTCGCAAAGAACCAATGAAATCATGATGGATGTCTTGATTGGCTTACAAATTGTATTTAAGTGAGGCAGCATTGTACAAAGTCTTCAGCCTCCCTCTCTCTTCCAGTCATCAAAGTTAGTGGCAAGACAAATTGGGATGATTGCCAATAGCTCAGGATGGGATGGATGCCGTTGGTGTCTTTGATGTCTGACCAAGCTCCAAGTGCTCTATAGCTCCTGTTTCAGCTACCTTCATAGCCACTGGAACAAACTTCTCATCTGCCTGTTTTGCCAGGGAAAGTTGTCATATGATTGATATCATCTTCCCAACTCATCCATAGATTTGAGACCTGTCAGGTTCCCTCAGCCTGGGTTACCTCTTGCCCAGACAGTTTTAGTGGAGTGTGACCCACACAGTTTCTTGGAGCCATAGGTGATAGTTGATACCTATCATAGGTGATAGGTAGAGAGATGGATGGAGGAGTAGGGGCAGCTAGATGGCTCAGTGGATAGAGAGCCAGACCTGGATACAGGAGGCCCTGGGTTCAAATTTGGTCACCAACACTTCCTAGCTATGTGATTGTGCAAGTCATTTGACCCCAATTGCCTTGCCCTTATCATTCTTCTGCCTTAGAACCAATACTTAGTATGAATTCTAAGACAGAAGGTAAGGGTTAAAAAAAAAAGAAAGAAAAGAAAAGGTAAATAAGCAGCCCTGAAAAGGTCTTGGCAAGTTTTCACGCCAGAGGTGCTGGTCCCCCATGAACACTTCATATACCTCTGCCCCTACCTTCATAAAGAAATTGTGCTTAAGTTGCATCATGAAGGAAGAAAATGATTCTGTGATTCAGAGGTGAGAAGAGACATTTTAGACATGGGGGACAGCTATGCAATTAATTATCAACTCTATACCAATAACTCCCAGATCTTTATATCCAGTCCCTGAACTTCAGTCCCACATTACCAAATGCCTATTGTCCATTTTAAACTGGGTGTCTCAGAAATACCTTATACTCAGTGAGTCTAATGCTAAACTTAATATCTTTCTCCTAAAACTCACCCTCTCCCTATTTCTAGTGAAAGTACTCCTATTTTCCCAGTCTCCCAATGCCATTACTTTGGGATTATCTCAAACATCTCTTCCTCTCCACACATGTCTAATCTGGCAACATCTCTAACATCTGACCCTTTCTATCTGCTCAGATAGTTCCCATCTTAATTCAGACCTTCATCATCTCTTACATGTACTGTTATAGCAGCCTCTTAAATGGTCTCCTAACTTGTCTCTTCATAGCACCAGAGGGATCCCCTTGACTTTGCTACTCTATCTCTCAATAATTTTCAGTTGCTCTCTGTTGCTTCTTTTGTTGTCATTCAGTTGTATCTTACTCTTCATGACCCCGATTGGGATTTTCTTGGCAGAGATACAGGAGTGGTTTTCCAATTCCTTCTCCAGCTCATTTGATAGAATAGGAAATT